>NW_028227267.1:100838356-101143356 GCF_978045245.1 Mus caroli | reverse complement strand
TGCATTTAGCGCTCCCGTGGGAGCCACATAATGGATGAAGAAGTGGCTCCTTCTTGCACCAGCAAATGAACATCCTTCTCACTTCCCTCTCAGGCTAGAAGAAAGGGAGGGGTTGGGAGGGCAGAAAGGAAAGAAAAGAAAGAAAAGCCAGTGATGCCTGTGGGCTCTTCTTAGAATCTGAATAAACTCGTGGGTGTCCTGAAGATATACACTCTCTAAAGCAAAGGAAAAATCAAATCTGCTGGATTTGGGTTTGCAGAAATGAGATCTCCCCTTTGGTGAAAATGCAGACCTTCTTGTTGTGGGAGTGACCTGAAAGATTATGTATCTGATCTCTGCTTCCCATAGCAGCTTCTTGTCTCTCTCAGGCTCTCTAGCCAGCAGATGTGATAACATCTGGACCATTATTATCACCCTAGGCAAGGACTGTATCCTTAGGGACTTAGGCACCCAAGCTGAGGCTCCCCAGAGAGGCCCTTGATCTGCTGTTACATGAGGGTAATATAACAGGTTCATTAATTGATTTCTTCTTCTTCATAGGTCTTCATTTCACAGTTGTTGTTGTTGTTGCTGTTACTATTATTGAAGGCTGGACTAGACAGCATACCAGTTCCTTCTATCTGATTTGAATTTATATTTTGAATTACAATCTATAGATTAGTTTCATTCTGTATCCCAGGTAAGAAAAATGCTATAAGCAGGCAGATATAAAAAGCAAGGGTCCAAAGCGATGTGAAAGAAAGTTCTCTTTTCAACATCTTATTCCCTTTTCTCTGAAGTGGATTTCTTTTCCTGGAGTTTCCAGGGGGGAAAAGTGTGTGTGTGTGTGTGTGTGTGTGTGTGTGTGTGTGTGTGTGTCTCACTGGAGAGGAAAAGATAAAGATCTCGGCTACACCCTGTTTACTATTTTTCCTTTTTGATGACTCAAAGCCTCAGATCACCTAGAGCTCCTTTGAAATGTGAGTTTGTACACGGTTAAAGGAGACAAACAATAAGAGAAATGCACAATTTCATTTCAACAGCCTTTCCCGAGTAGAAAGCACATACTCCTTACGGCTCCTAAGTGACTGTCACTGGTGGTGCCTGACACAGTTATATTCACAACAACAAAGTATGCAGAGAAATTAAATTACGTGGAAATCAATAGCGTCTGACTGCTTCAAACAACTGTCTGTCATGGCTATTATTCTCCGGGAGCCTATTTATAAACCATGAAAGAAACAGGTTCTTGCAGCATAAAGACAGCATCATCCACAGCGCATTTCTGTGTTGCTATTTTTCTCCATATACAGAGGAATGCACGGGCATAATTTAACATACAAATGCCTCTCTGTATACATTATATAACAGCTTGTTAGGCACCGGGTAGTGGAGGTGTGCCTAAATAATGCGCATATATTCTGGGAGGAAAACACACCCGAGAGGAGTGCTTGCATCCTGGCTTTCTTCCTCCAAAAGGTTCCTACCCTGCAACAATAAGGGGCCCTTTTTGATCTTTGCAGACCGGCGGGGGCAAGGTGGGACGCGCAGCGCGCATGCCTGGCTAGCTACAGGTGCATCACCTGCCTTGTCCTTGCTGGTGGTCACTATAAGAGCGGCTCCCACGCGCCGCCGCCGGTCGCGGCTCGACGAGCGCGCGCGTGCCCGCCCGCCCGCTCGCTCGCCCAAGCACGGCGCCGCGGCCGCGGGGAGGGCGCGCGCCAGACAGACGGAGACAGCTGCTGTCTGTCAGCGCGGCGGGGCCCGCGAGCTCTCGCGAGAGCTGCCCGGGCCGGCCGCGAGAAGTGGGGCTCAGGTGTAAGAGGAGCGCAGCCCGTCGGCGCGCCGGGGCTAGAGCTCTCGGAGAAGCGGGATCGCGGGACCTGCGCGCGGGCCGGCCGGCGGGCGGGCGGGCGCTCTGCGCGGTCGGTCCGAGGCAGCGGGCTGCGCTCGCCGACGCAGCAGCAGCAGCAGCAGCAGCCGCAGCAGCAGCAGCCCCCGCGGCGAGCCTCCGAGCGGAGTCGCCGAGCCGTGCGAGCGAGCAAGCGAGCGCAGCCTCGGGACGGAGGCCGGGCGAGCCGGCGTGCGCACTTTGCCGCGGACTTTGCGAGTGTTTTGTGGATTTTTACATGCCAAGGCGCCAAGATGATGTCCATGAACAGCAAGCAGCCTCACTTTGCCATGCATCCCACCCTCCCTGAGCACAAGTACCCGTCGCTGCACTCCAGCTCCGAGGCCATCCGGCGGGCCTGCCTGCCCACGCCGCCGGTAAGCGCCCCACGCCCGCGGCCCCGGCCCCGGCCCCGGCCCGCGCGCTCGCCCCCTCCCCCGCTCCGCGCCGTTGCCTGGCGGCGGCTGCCCCGTACGGCTCCGGGCCCCGCTCCCGCGGGCGGGACTGCTCTTAGAGGGATCCCGCTGCCAGGCACGCGTGGCCCGGGGCCGCTGGAGGCCCGGGTCCCGTCCGCCTGTGCCTCTGTCCAGCGCCTGCCATCCGCGGGATGCTCTCGAGCCGCCGCTGTCCACTTGGCTCCACTTTGTCGGTTAATTTTACGCCTGCACAAGGCGATCTCTGCTCGCTCGCTTTCTCGTTCGGGTGTGTGGCTCGGGTCCTTAGCTTCCAGTGACATTTCCATTTCTTCTTTTTCTTCTTCTTTTCGTTCTGTTTTGTCGTCTCCCACTGTCTTCCCCGGAATGTGTTCCCGTGTCCGTCCCCTTCTACCCTTCTCCGTCCCCGTCTCTCTCTCCTTCTATTTCCCCCACCCCGGCATGTTCTCAAATCGTCCCCTGGTCCTCCGTTGACCCTGCTCTTCCCACCCCCCCTGGTTATTTTGGTCGCTTTGTGTTTTGCCTTTTGCCCGTGCTTTCCTGCTTGTGTGTTTGTTTTGTGGTTTCTTTGGTGTTTGTCCCCCCCTTTTTTCTTTTTTTTTTTTTTCCTTTTTATTTTTTTCTTTCCTTTTCTTTCTTTTTTTCTTTTTGGTTTGGTTTGTGTCGCCTGCAGCTGCAGAGCAACCTCTTCGCCAGCCTGGACGAGACTCTGCTGGCGCGGGCCGAGGCGCTGGCGGCCGTGGACATCGCGGTGTCCCAGGGCAAGAGCCACCCTTTCAAGCCGGACGCCACGTACCACACGATGAATAGCGTGCCCTGCACGTCCACGTCCACCGTGCCGCTGGCGCACCACCACCACCACCACCACCACCACCAGGCGCTCGAGCCCGGTGACCTGCTGGACCACATCTCGTCGCCGTCGCTCGCGCTCATGGCCGGCGCGGGGGGCGCAGGCGCGGCGGGAGGCGGCGGCGGCGCCCACGACGGCCCTGGGGGCGGAGGCGGCCCGGGGGGCGGCGGTGGCCCGGGCGGCGGCGGCCCCGGGGGTGGCGGCGGCGGCGGCGGCCCGGGGGGCGGCGGCGGCGGCCCGGGCGGCGGGCTCTTGGGCGGCTCGGCGCATCCGCACCCGCACATGCACGGCCTGGGCCACCTGTCGCACCCCGCGGCGGCGGCGGCCATGAACATGCCGTCCGGGCTGCCGCATCCCGGGCTCGTGGCCGCGGCGGCGCACCACGGCGCGGCGGCGGCAGCGGCGGCGGCGGCGGCGGGGCAGGTGGCGGCGGCGTCGGCCGCGGCGGCGGTGGTGGGCGCGGCGGGCCTGGCGTCCATCTGCGACTCGGACACGGACCCGCGCGAGCTCGAGGCGTTCGCCGAGCGCTTCAAGCAGCGGCGCATCAAGCTGGGCGTGACGCAGGCCGACGTGGGCTCGGCGCTGGCCAACCTCAAGATCCCGGGCGTGGGCTCGCTCAGCCAGAGCACCATCTGCAGGTTCGAGTCGCTCACGCTCTCGCACAACAACATGATCGCGCTCAAGCCCATTCTGCAGGCGTGGCTGGAGGAGGCCGAGGGCGCGCAGCGTGAGAAAATGAACAAGCCGGAGCTCTTCAACGGCGGCGAGAAGAAGCGCAAGCGGACTTCCATCGCCGCGCCCGAGAAGCGCTCCCTCGAGGCCTATTTTGCAGTACAACCCCGGCCCTCGTCTGAGAAGATCGCCGCCATCGCCGAGAAACTGGACCTCAAAAAGAACGTGGTGCGGGTGTGGTTTTGCAACCAGAGACAGAAGCAGAAGCGGATGAAATTCTCTGCCACTTACTGAGGAGGGTGTGAGACGCCGGGTGGGGCACACTGGGGAGCTGAGGGGTGCGTTTCTGGGGCTCCCTCTGGCCTACTTCCCCTCATTTAGACTGTCCGTTATCCTGCCTGCATTTGGGGAGTTCCTTTTCTTGCCCTTCCCTCAGCTCCACTCTGCACCCGGTCCTAGCTGTCCCCCAGCCTAGAGAACAGGGGTGTGGGTGTGGAGAAAGTTTGGGATGGCAGGAGAGAATGGGGGACGTTTAGGTGAGCAGGGCCTGGGGGGGTGGGGAAGAAACGCAAAGACTGGAGCTGGGGGGTTTCCGAGAAGCAGGATGGTTCTGGGGAGCAGGGTGGGAGGGAAAGATGGGGGAAGAACTGGGGATCTTGACCAGAGACACTTACAAAATCATCTGGGGACCAAGGAACTATGTACAAAGATAAAACTACCAACCATCACCAAAAACAAAACATAAAACACTAGACAAATAAAGGGAGGGGGGGCAAAGACGCTTTAGGAATTTAACTCCCGGGAGCAGTACTCTGCAGCTTCGTTTACCCCCAAGGAAGAGAAAGCAGTACCGTTACTACCACCGCCCCAACTTCCCAAGCACAAGTGAGTCATATAGGAAAACCTAACAGCCTGCACCTTGAGCTTCCGGGCAGAAAGCTAGTTCTGTGTTTAACTTTCCCGTCTAAAGTCTCACACCTGCACCCTCTTTGGTTTATTTCCTCTCTCCCAAAGACACTCCAGGCTTGGCTTCAGCTCAGCGTCTGGAGCTTAGCTTACATGCACTTGGGGGGCTGCCTGGTCATTCACACCGAATCTTCATTTTGCAGGAGCCAATGGCCTCAGTCTTGGGGTCTTGGTCAGGTCTTTAGGCAATGAGA
Source organism: Mus caroli (assembly GCF_978045245.1). Taxonomy (NCBI): domain Eukaryota; kingdom Metazoa; phylum Chordata; class Mammalia; order Rodentia; family Muridae; genus Mus; species Mus caroli. The sequence continues at coordinate 101,138,370 of NW_028227267.1, read as the reverse complement.
ACCCAAAAGACAGAAATTAGGTTCTCCGAAAAAAAAAAAAAAGAATTTATTCTGGGATAGTTAAATGATCATACCTACAGTAGGGTTTTACTTTTATAATTTTCTTCATGAATCCATGAACAAATTATCTGAAAGTGTTTTGTTTCCCCCCTCCCATCCTACTTCTAGAACTTCACCTTAGCGTGCCCTCTGTCTTTTTTTAGTTCGGATTCAAACTCTGCCGACACACTTACTAATTTAGATAGCATGAGAGGGTGGGAGATCTTAGGGAAGAAACTTGCTTCCGATTCCACTTCTCTCCACTGAATACAGCCCATCTCGCTCTTCTAGGTCCCTGTCTCCCTCCTTTGGAGAACCGTGAAGTTGTTGAAAAGCTGAGAAGTTTCTGCTCTCATTTGGGGGCAGGAGTCCCATGTAAGAAAAATCACCTAAAATCCCAGAAGAAAGGAAGAGATTTAAAGATTTAAAGCCCCTCCCACCTTGTTCGTTTCAAATAGGTCTGCACTTACCTGGGGGAATGGGAACAGTGTTTCCCTGTTGTTGTTGTTGTTCTTGTTGTTGTTATTCAAGGATCATTTATTACTGGGGATAAATGTTGAGTCACAAAAACTTCAATTTGCACTATGAGTTTCCAAAATAGAAAATCATGTATGATATTTCATACTAATAATCCAAGCTGCTGATGGATTTTAAGGAAAAATGTTTTGAGAAAGACAGTTTGAGAAAGAAAAAAAAATGAGAGAGAGAAATGTGGTTTAGTGAAATGCCTGCTTTGTTGTGTAGAAGATCCCGTCTGGATCTCACGTGGAGATGGTCTGTTACTATCATTTAACCATAACTAAAGATGAAGAGATAAGGGGGGAAGCACTGTTTAACAAGACTGAAATCATGCATGGCTCCAAAGGTGCAGAAAGAAATGCGATTAGGTCTCACTCTGGGTAGGCGTTGTTGTTTATTTAATTATGTTGTATGTCATTGTTTGCAGCACAAAACATTCTATGCATTTGAAACTGAGCACTAAACTGGGCTAGCTTTCTGGTAGACCGTTTTTTTGTGGATAGTGTGATTTCACAGTCTACTGCCTGTTTCCACTGAAAACACAACATTATTGTAAATATTTTCTTTCATGCACAGGCCCACACACAGTGGTTACAAACTGCCAGTGTTAATCCTGAAATGTCTCACTGACTGATCCTCCTGTCCATGTTGTGTCTGCAGAGCTCTCTCCTTGGTTATGTCTTTGCTCTATTACCCCAAACCCCACCCCACCCCATCAGAACCATTTCTGTGCGCCAACATACAACAGGGAGATGTGTCCCAGTCCACTTCCAAATAAAACATGACTGAAAGAAGAGCAGTTTTATGATCTGGGTGCATTTTTGTGTTTATATTGAGCCAAGTCCTGGTAGAGCTGGTCAACAAATGAGAGAAAACAAAACAAAACAAAAAACCCACACCAAACAGAAAGTCTCAACCAAACTTTAAAATCGAGCAAGAAGGGGAGGCAGGGGAGTCAGAGGGAGTGAAAGGATGAGTTTTAGGGTTTTGTTTTTGTTTGTTTGTTTTTTGTTTTTCCTGAATGAGAATTCAGCTTCAGATAGGTCATGGGAACTGGTGCTCCGAGGAAGGTAACTTGTCCATTTTATCAAAGTTTTAATTTTGTCTGCAGAAGCTTTTAAGCCACTGCGCTGGTTTCAGGGTGGTGATGGGAAGCTGTAAACAACCAGGCACCTGCAAAGTATTTAAGTTGAAGGTCAGGGACTCGGGCATCGAGGGGTTTGAATGTGCTGTTCTACTCAAAAAACACATCTAAAAAATGTAACTAAAGGACTTTTCGTTGGCAGTTAATAAATTATAAAAATATCCTATGATCTGCCCCAACAACTTGTCAATTGCTTCACTTCATTTAGAACATTTTGCATACCACCTATTGCTTCAGATTGACAAGAGGTTTTCTTTTTCTTTTGGTGACCTGGAACTAGATCAAATGCCAAATGTACAAACTTTCTTAATAGTTGGGACTATATCCTCTGAAGTCATCCTATTTTAGCTAAATCTTTTTAACTTCACCGGCATATCTGTGAAAGAAAAGTGTTCCGAAAAAGAACAGTACATTTTAAAAAGGTGTGATTTTAAAACAGTTGTTAATATTTTAAAAAGCACTAGAGGTATTTTTAAAAATAGATCTCTTCCATCAAAATTGATTTGTTTCTGTTATTGACTTGAGATATCATCAGAGTTTCTAATAAAATACATTTGTAAAAGAACACATTATTTTATAGAAAAGTATGACCAGATTTCATTGTTGGAGATCCAGGGATGAACAAATAAAAAGATTTACAAAGGTTGTTTTTCTAGTAATCTGCTCAAACAGAAATGTTGCAGGCAAATACATTTGTATTATATAATAATGGATAATGTATGTATTTAGAATTTAAGCATTTGTTTTGTATTAAGTAAATCCTTGCCCAGTAAAAAAAAAAAAAGACTATTATGCTAATAAAACATCATGAAAACGCATTGCTTTGCAGGGTTTCCTATTTTATGTAGTAGGAAACTGTGCAAAATTAAAAAAAAAGTTTTGCTTTCTAGTGAGTGGATGTGTTCAGGCTAGGAAGGACTGAGAGAGCTCCTGTTAGACTCCTTTAGGCGTCAACTCACAGAAAATGTTAAAAAGAGACTTCTCAAGAGAAGGCAATGATTTGCTGATCTGTGGTAGTTTGGCCTTTTCAAGTTCTCTGGTTCAGAAAGTCGGGAAAATTTCCTCCCACAGCTGCTAATTTGTGGAAGTAAAATGTGTGAGTCTGAACTCCTCTGAAGAACACGAGTTTCAGAAGGTAGGGGAACTGGGCTCTGATTCTGTGTTAGACTCTTTAGACACACAAGAGCAGAATAAGAAAGGGAAAAAGAAAAATACACGCGTTGAGTGCGCTCGCCACAGAAATGCTACCTTCCTCTCAAAACTGCTTTCTGAACTCTTCATGAGATTCTGCTTTTTCTGTAGGTCTAAGAAAGGATGTCCCCAGCATCCATCAGCTAGCTTCGGGATCGATTTTTGTCTAATGCGTGTTCTTAAATTATTCTCAACTTCAGTTATAAGCTGTAAAATAAACAGTAGGCACCCACTGCAGTGGTTGTATCGGTTTTTACTTTCTTGTGACACTAAGGTTGCTCAGGTCTGGTTCTTACATTAGCCTCTCAGAACGAGGACCCAGATCGACACCGTTGGTAAGTTCCTGCCCCAGGCTCAGATTCATCTTGTTTTCTGGGCTTCTGGACTTGAATGTTACCTGGACTGATACCCACATTCTATCTTTCAAGTGGGTGGGCTTTCCTTATTTGGTGCTTTGAGTTTAAATAGGAGACTTTGACTGGCTAAAACGAGTGTTCCCAACCTTATTCTAAGGGTCTTGATGGCCAGAGGGGAAGTGACAACCACAATTATACTAGATAATGTTCTGCCCTCGCCATCACCACTACAACAGTTTTAGCCACGCCAGAGGAGCCACACAGTCCTCGTGGGCTGTTTTAAAGGAGGCTACCAGCTTAATTGAAAAAAAAAAAAAAAAACCCAAAGCAGCCGAAATCAAGTTCTCGCGGGGCCCTCTCTTTCACCTGCGAGATAAGCCTTGTCGCAATAATTACGTTATTTAATATTTGATCAAACCTTCGCGCTTGTGCGACTTCAAGTGCGCAACGCGGCCGTAGTCCAGCCGGGCACGTGCGACGCGGACGCGCGGCCACCCCACTCGGGTTGCTTTGCCCTCTGAATAATTCATGGACTGAGAGTTCTGGAAATTAATAAAATGAATGATAACAAGAAGCTAATTAAAAACTTTCTTAATTGTTGTCAAGTCAGCTTGATGGGAAACAGCCCTGGGTGACTCCATCCCTGAAAACCGCAGGCTGCGGAGGGTGGCGCTGGCTGTCCGAGCACTCCTCCGACTCTGTGATTACGCGAGCAACTCCTGGGCTCCCTGCTTCCTGCAGCCGCCCTTTTCTAACCTACCCACCCCACTCGCCTAACTTTTCATGACAGGGAGGGAGGTTGGCATGTGCAGGCCCAAACCAGAGTAACTGGGTCGTGTTTTCGGCTACCAGGGGTGTACACTCCCCCCCCCCCCCACACACACACACGCCCGAGCTTCTTGCAGGGGACCCCTGGCCCCTAGGTTCCTAGTCGGCAGACAACCAGCATTTTCCCGGTCAGGGGCAGCATACAGCCAGGCAAGAGAAGAAGCGAGCGGGTTAAGAGCCCAAGGCTAGGGCATCCCGCGCGCGTGCGCACTGGTAGCCACCGAGCTCAGACTGGTGGGGGCGAGTCTGGGGGACTCTGAGTGCGTGGAGCGTGGCGGGGCGGGGGGGGGGGGGAGGAGGAGGAGAGGGAGGGAGCAGAGCCCGCACATGCGCACTGAGCGCGCCTAGGACCCTTGGGGGTGTCAGCTGCAGTTCCCGGTTTCAAAAATTAGGCGCTGTCAGAGGTCGAGTCCCTCTCCTAAGTGCCTTTGAGATCAGTTTGAGTGAAAAGGGAAGAAGACGCAAATCTCATATTAGTTAAAAATTCTCTTTTTACATCCCAACTTGCCTAAGTCAAAAGTCAGTTAACGGATGCAGAAGTTTCAAATTTGTTTTTGCAGGATTAATTTTTATTTTATTTTTTATTTTAATTTTTTGTTTATTTTCAAAAGAATTGGATGAATACGACCTAGACTTTTGCTTTGTTGTTAAGATGCAATACCCTGCGAACTGATTAGCCTAGAGAGGACTTATATCTGGGCAAAAGGATTGGGGTGCTGCAAAGCCCTCGTGTTCCCCCTCAGATCTCCCCCCTCCCCCACCCCACCCCGCGGTGGAAGGGGTAAGAGCGTCCCAGTCTGCTCTGAGGGAGATGGCTAGGAACAAATTGAAGGGGTGAAGAGAAGCAGAAGGGACTGGCAGAGAGCTTGATGAAGACTTGGCAAAGAGGGTGGACGGAGAGGAAAGAGACCGCGCATTTATCGAGTAAAACGAATTGCAAGCGTAAGTTTGTTTAATAACTCCGACGCCTAGCCTCAGCACAGCACAATGTATACAAACTTATATAGACGAGAATCGGAATAAAACAAAACGTTGACAATTTCCAACCGCGGAAAATCACTTGCACAGGTCTCTTCTCTCCCTCCCGCCCCTGCCAAGTGTTGACAATAAACATTTAATGAAGGCAGAGACCTGGCCGTCTCCAGACAGTGTCAGAATACTTTCAGCAGACCATTAGCACGGCTTCTTCTACTTCAAACATCGCGTGGCACACCCTTACATTATAAAAAAAAAAAAAAATACAACGTGTGAGATAAATAATCTGTTCACAAGGCTATCTTAAGTGGTCTGCAGGAGTTCTGACGCCCCTGTACTTACTAACAGAAAGTAACTCATTGTAGATTACTCGCGCTTAAAAATGTTAAATACAGTTAATGCAATATTAATCGCCCTTTGGTGATATAAAATGCAATATTTTCAGGCAGCTATTGAGCTTTTCCAGAGGAAGGGCTGATGAGAAGAGTCGCAGCTGAATAGTGAGAGAAAAAGCCTGGTATTTATTGCTTTTGTTTGGCTTTTGGCTACAGAGACAGGAACCTTCTAATGGGGTAAGGACATTTATTTTATCTGCAATCTATTGCTGAGAGAGCAGGGCGGCAGATGGGGCTGGTGCGATATTCACAGTGTAATTTAGAGCAAATCCTAATAACTAATAATGATTTATGTTAATTTTGATCATCTCTGCGACTTTATCAAATCGTTGCGATGAAAGAAAAAGAAAGAGAAGCTAAATGTGCAGAGGGCTCTGAGGCTCATGGGTTTGGGAGCTCGCGTCCTGGGCTCTGCAGAATATTAAAATGCATTCTGTTTTAGCAATGGAAATGTAGGAATTTGAAAAGGCAGGTAGGTAGGGTGCCTTTGACGAGGTACAGAGATGCTCGGATCAGGCTTATCTTCCTTGTCAAACCTACTTAAAATGTGTAGCCTTTCAGCGGCAAGCGCTTTTTATCCGTTTTTACTAAAACGGTTGTTTTGTTTGCCTACATTTAAACTAAACTAAAAAAAAAAAAAATCCTCATGTTGGGTGCAGAGGGGCGGGGGCGGGAGCTATCTTGGGACTGGGAAAACAGGGAACAACTGTACTGTGTTAATAGAGTCTTCCGAAAGGGCAACCTTAATGTCTAGGTTCCAAGTGAGTTTAAGCTCGGCCAGCAATCTCTTGGTGCACACTGCCACTCCCCTTGAAGAAGTTCTTTTACTGATTCCTTGAGCCCACTGCCAACTAACTCCTAATCTTTACCTTCCATCTGACACTTGTTTGCCAGCATCAACTTAGGGAAACCAATTTCGGCCTTTACCACCCATCTCTACCTCCTTCCAAGAAATTCCCAGGCTTTTAAACTTAAACCCGTCTCTTCTCTCTTGACTTCCTTGGTAAAGTGGCACACGAATAGAACTCCCAGGGGCTTCCAACTGAAAGCCGGTTCTGCACTGAAACCAGGACTATTTTCGGCTAGAGTCCCAGCAGTTTTGAAAGGAAGGGCGCAGCCTCGCTCCTGGCAGTTTACTTCTCACTTACCTTTTGTGGGTTTTAACGCCTCGGGGCTATAGTTTGAAAGTAAAACAGCTTCAAAGCATCGCCTTATTAGCTCTGTATTTGAGGAATCCAGAGATGAAAACTACCTAAAAGGTTTAATAGGGCGGAACAGTATTTATTTGCCAAGCAAACAGCCAGAATATAGTTCAAAAGGGGCGCAGTGGCTTCTCAGCGGGAGGCTGGAAGGGCGAGAACGTGGGCAAAGCGAATTTCAAGCTTCAGTTCTGAGGTTAAAGTGAATCAAGTAAGCTCGGAATGAGATGGATCTTTTGATTTTTTTTTTTATATTATCTCTCGCGCCCAACATTTATATATTCGGACATATACTCTCAGGGTTTCTTCTGGCTTCCCAGTTGTTGTCAAGACTTCTGGTTTGTTAGTAAACTTTGATATTTTCCTTAGGAAGATGGGCCAACGTCTCTCTAAGGATTTTATTTACTAATATATTTAAAATACAAACACACTCTTTAAAGTTAAATTTTCATTATTTTTCTTCCTGATTTTCTTTTTAAATGCTACAGATGTAAACTGCATTTGATTTCTTCTACTAGGAAAAAATATCAAGCCACAAGATTCAGAATAAAGTCTCCCTTTAAATTATGCTGTTTGGGTTTTGCTTTTGAAGACTATCTGTCAGTAACTGCACTGGTACTTTACTGCTAGATTCTGGGTATAAGGAAGACTTTAAGCAAAATAAATCTTTAAACAAAATAAATCCATGCAGCTGACATTAGCTGTTTGCTGATGTGATGTGGAAGAGCAGTGGCTGTCTGTGAGCTTGAAGCGGAGCCTCCACGCGCAGATCCATATACAAACAGATGTAAGCACAGTGGTTTGGTTTTTTTCCCCCCTGATTGTTGCTGAATGTAACTGAATCTTATTTCTAAATTTCATTCAATTCCATCTCAGTGTTTCAGCACCAGAAGCCAGTCCCCTAAAGTGGGAGAGTGGTACATTATTGAAACTCTCTATCAAACAGCTCTGGGTGCAGCCTTTCTGCAAATGCTGGCTCTCAATGAGGTCTGGCTGTCTGAGTGCACATAAGCCCCTAATATGTTAATGGCCGTAGGGGATGCCTAAGGTACTATCTCAAGCTGCTTCGCACACCATATGTCAGGCCGTTAGCCGCATGGATCTATTAATCAAAAGGAGCTGGAGAAGGAGGGGAAGGTCTTGGATCCAGGGAGGAATGAGAGATCTGGGGGAGGGGGAGAGGGAGAGAGAAAATATTTAAAACCCCTTCCAGTTACTTTTGTTTACAAAAAGGAATAAACTGTATATTTAAAAAAGCAACAGTTTTCCTTTGTTTTAGTGAAAGACGGTTCACAAATATCTACCAAAGAATTAGCTGGTGTCTGTGTGTACTGCTTAGAGGGAAGTTTTTCCTCAAGGGTCCTGTCTAGGGCTTCTTCATTTGACAACTTTTATAAGCAAGACTCACTTGACCCCCAAAAAGTTTTTGTGATATGTGCTGCTTTATAGATAAATGTTATTAAGAACAGAGGAAGGACCAGGGGAAATGTTCTTTTATAAGACACAAACAAGGCATAGAGAGAGATCTCGGGGGATTTATAATGAATATGTAATACGTTAATATATATCTACATGGGCAAAAGGGTTTTCTCCACTTCTAGTTGCTCAGACAGGAAGTGTAAACACATTTACATTTTTGCCCCTTCCTTTAAGCTGAGCTTATGATAAATTAAATTGCAGAATATCCAGGTGGTAAAAACATTAAATGACAAAATTTTTAAAAAAAAAAAAACAACACAAAACTCATCTCTCTTGTTTCTGCTTTGAAATATCTCTGATCTTCCAATGTTTGAAGTAAGTTTCAACTAGATATTTTGTTTAGGAAGTTTGTGCAACCTTAAAAGTAACTCTGTATCAACACATGGAGACTCTATAGATGCTATTCATGGTAAACTCAAGAAGAAAAGAATTAAATTTTATTAAGTGATGAATATATTTGTCATATGCACACATTTCTTAAGTAAATCCAGTGAGTACATTCATTTTTAAAAGGCTAGAAACTATACCAGAAACAGAGCAATGGAAGAAAATAATAATCAAGATAATTTTAAAACTTACTTATCTGCATGTGCAGTCTTACCTAAGACTACAGCCTACAGTAAAATCACCAAAAGTCAATTTGTTATTTGTTGTTTTAATTTACAATGATGATAAATAACATGTAAAGTTACCAAATTTCTATCGTAAAAGCTTCAATAAGTGATATAATAGGGAATACATACTGCTGAATATGTCTTCTTTTAAATACTGTCATGATTAATAAGCTTATATTGTAGAAGTTAATTTGTAATATATGGAATGACTAAAAGTTTATTGATCTTATATTTCCATTGTGTGTGAGTAAATACTTGATTGCCTGCATATGTTTGAGAGTGCATCTATCGCTTAGATCATAAGAGCTCATCGTTAGCATACACCCACAACATTCTATTCTGTTGGGCATGTAAGGAAGAAAGTAACTGAAAGTCCTTACTCAAGATTTAAAAATACACTAAAGGCAGCGGTGAAATAGTGCTTAATTATATAAAACAAAAATTATCTAAGTGCTATTACAGTATTACAAAATACAGGTAAAGTAATTTGTACTCTATCTTAGACTGGAGGCATTAAGTTTTACAGTTCTCACAAAGGCATTTTCCTATCTTAGGTACAGGATAAGGTTAACATTTGTTATCTGCTTTTGATAAAGAGTCCACTACGTTAGACTGTTTGGTTTGGCTGGGAAATCATATGTGAATCTTAGTAAAAAAGTATAAATAAAAGGGGGGTGTTGGTGCATTTAAAAGTGGAGAATACTGGTGTACAGAACTGGTCCATCTATAAATACGAAGAACCCTAAAGCACACTTCCATCCAGGAGGGGCTGAATACATGAAGACGGATAATCCTGAATTAGCAGCTTGGTAGGGAGAAATACTTTTTATCTTTAAATTTTGGCGTAAGCCACTAGCCTTTATTTCTTTCCCTGTAGTTAAAAGGCAGCCCATATATCTGTCTCTCTTGGTTTCCAAAGACTGGTAACTTAATTCCTTCAGGCTATTCATCAGCACAGTAATTAAACTAGCAAATGGATGTAAATAAAGTGAAATTGGTTTCATGACAGATGAGGCAAAGAGGCCTCTGACATGAAACAAGGCAGGACAATAATGATTTCAGCAGCATCAGGCCGTGGAACGAACCCCAGCTGGATTTACGAGGGGCTGCAGTGATTTGCTGGAAGCGGGCAAGACATGAGCACTTTTTAATTTGACAGGAATTTTGCATCCTAAAGAGCATATTGAAATATAAATCTGGAGATGAGTTTAGGCAACTGTAAACAGAAGTATATTTTGAAAAAAGATGATAGCATATTCTCCTTACTAATAGAAAGGCTTTATTTGTTACAAGTTATCATCTACTCCTGGGAGCAACAAGGGGCAAAAACTATCACCAATCACTCCTTTGTAGTGAGTTCTATTGTTAGTACAAGGTTAAATTTAAAATTTCTAGGTGTACTTTCCAAGGAAGTCGCCTTGCACAGTTCATTTTTAAAATTCAGTACAATGAAAACGTATGTGTAGTTAAGGGATGCAGGCTTTGATGGCAAGAGACTATGACAAACTGGGAGAGAAGGTTGAATGAGTGGTTTGTTTTATAGAGTAGAATTATCATTGTATTTAAATAAAGATCTGGCTAAAGTTTATTACCTCTGGAGACCTGAGTCCGGCAACCCAGAAAGCAAAGTTCTAGTTACAGGATCAAATTATCTCAAGCCCTTAATAAGACAGAACCTTTATTAAAATCAAATATAGTTTTGTGTCTATGCATCACGAAGCTCCATAACCCAGCAGCAATAACTGAGAACCATGCCATAAGAGAAGAAAAAATCAGAAAAGGAGAGAAAGCAGAAGGAATGCATACTTGATGGGACCAAGAGGACACAAGGGGTAAACTGAGTCACTCTCCCCCTGGAATAAAGATGTCATATATAAAATAGAGGACAAAATGTCCACCCCAGGAGCAGGGTAGTCCCCTTATCCATCAGAATATCACAAATAAATGGCTTTATCTTTAAATATAGTCTCAATTATTTAAGGTTCCTTTCAGAAGAAACACAAACAATCCTCTAAAGCTTCCTTAAGGGTTGCAGGCTCTTCCTAGGAGGAAAGTCAAAATTTCAGCACCACGGCCAGCGCAAGCGCATGTGCTGCTGTTGAGACTGGAGAGGCGAAATCTTACATACTCTTGATGTGTGTGTGTGTGTGTGTGTGTGTGTTTATCAGTGTGTCCTAATCTTTGAATGGGATGCTGACATTTCTGTCCTCAAAATACAGAGTGCTGTGTTTTGTAAAATACAGAAGAGAGTTTGTGAACACAACCGTTAAGAAAAGAACTTAGAAGGAAAAATAAAAGTGAAATAAAGAATGAGAGAGAGAGAGAGAGAGAGAGAGAGAGAGAGAGAGAGAGAGAGAGAGAGAGAGAGAGAGAGAGAGGGGAGAGAGAGAAATGGGAGCGAGAAAGAGAGGAGAGAGAAAGAGAGAGAAATGAAAGAGAGAGAGGAGAGAGAAATCAGAGAGAGAAAAATGAGAGAGAGAGAAATGAGAGAGAGAAATGAGAGAGGAGAGAGAACAAGAGAGAGAGAAATGGGAGAAAGAGAGGAGAGAGAGAAAGAGAGAGAGAGAGAGAGAGAGAGAGAGAGAGAGAGAGAGAGAGAAGAAAGAAAGAGAAAAAGACTCAGTGCATTCCTTCTCCAATCTAATTGTGGGTGACTTTCAGGCCAGGAAGGAATTTATTATGAACCTCAATTGGCTTTCGTTCTGAGCCTGCCTATTTTTTTTTTTAAACAGAAAAATATGCCTAATTATTTTAAAGTTCCTTTCCAATTGTGAGGCCTAGGCAAGTCCTTTAATTATCATACAGTGTGAACAAGGGGAGCATGTGGAAGAGAATGTCATGAAGAGGGTGCCAGGGGCAGCTCCTAGGAAATCTGTATTCATTTCTGTCTCTTATTTGTTCAGTAATCTCTACCATCATAACTAAATCTTGAAGCACTGATGTAGTTCGAGTTGTTGTTGACTTAACGTCAAAATTCAATCACTGGGGGTTTTGCATCAGCCGGGCTACTTATTTGTCTAATAAATCCGTCATTTTGTAAGAAAAATATTTGAGCAGCCGCACTTGACCTCTTGGTATCCACAAGTCACATTTATTTCTCCCAGTTTACAAATGCAGAATCCAGATGATCATCTAACGCCCGAGGAACTGTGTTGATTTCTGATTGGATTTTAGATGGAAATGTCTATTTTAAATACCTTGTGATTAAATTGTACACATAATAGAATCCATGCATTTTAAACTCATCCCTGCTTGGGAACTTAACAAACCAGACTGCTAGTTATACATACTGATGCCAAGAAGAGAAAAAATAGTCAGTCTTCCCTATCCACATTTGTCCAATAAATACTAAAATTGACCCCTAATTGGAAGACTTTATTAAAGTCAGAGGTTGTTGAGATTTTTTTTAATTTCTAAACTAGTTCATTTTGATTATCTCCCCACACTCCCCATGGAGGGGAGAATACTGTAATTTATGCAGGAGAAGGGAGGGTTTTATTATGCCAAGCTCAAAGCTAGGGCACACAGGACTGACCATGCTGGCATTTCCAGTTCTAGGGCTACAGCCTTCATTTTCCTTCTAGACTATAACTGAAGTTTAAGAAAATTCATATTACCATCTGTTAACATTAATTAAGGGGAGTAATGTCCTATAGTCACTTGAACTAATTTTATTTTCTCCCAGACATGTGCTTAGAAATTGCTAGAGAGCATTCAATTTCCCCTTCTCTACCCCCTTTCTCTGCAGAACGTTTTCATGTACAGATGACTTTACAACTTAAGAATCTTCCCAAATTCTTTTGGCTAAGTCTCCATGTTCTTTCGGAGAGTTTCCTTGTTCAGTGAGAGCATTTTGTCTGACTGTAGAAATAGAATGAAAGACATCTGAGTCAGACTAGAAGGCTGGTTTTGACAGTATGAGACTAAGAGAAGGGGATGTTGAAACTGGATCAGGGAGCTTGTCATCGGGCTCTCAGTCCCGACTTGTATCAGGGAAGGGCAGGGCTTAGACCAAGCTGACTCTGGTGAAGAGAGGACCAAGGCTTGTATCTACTCAACTTGGGGGAATCCCTTGTGCTTTCTTGCCCTGGGACTGAGTTGTTGCCTGCTTGTCTGTGTGTTCAATAACCAGAGCGTTTGTAGAGAAAGCTTGTCTGGATCTGAAATCATTGTACTGGTTGGAACTCACAGATTTAGGTCAAAGGTGGTACCAAAGGGGCTCCTGAACTCCCACTGTCTCCACCTTTTATCTCCTTGCTGTCTCTTGCTCATCTCAGCCCTGCATGACCTCTAGCTGAGTTAGGGGACTTTTGCCACCATGGACATCCCAGAGCGGCAAGGAAGGTCCCTCCCTTTCTACAGACAAGGTCATAAGGGGTTCTGTCCCAGAGTTCCTAGCGGTCCTAGCAAGGGGTTCTGATGAGGCTTCTGCACCCACCGGGCAGGCTGGAGGAGGGAAACTTTCACCTGCAAGGCCTGTGAAACTCCAGGATGAAGCCTTTTTCTGTGTGTATTTCTTCAGAAGTCATTGGGATCCTAGTCCCTAAGAGCTTCTATGTGCTCCTGTATTTATCTGCTTGCTTCCTCCTGTTATTTAAAGGGGTCGCTAGTGATCAGCAAATGGAGTAGCCTGAAGGTCTTCCAGGAAGGAGGGAGTTCCTGTCTCAGCCTGTTTGGAGCTTGCTCCCCAAAGCTTAGTGGGTGCTTGTTGACAAGATAACTTCTGAGAGGCGACTGAGATCATGTCTGAGCGTTTCTTATATCACTTCCATTTCCAGGCTGACTCACCTGAATCCCTGACTTCACTTTCCTTTTCCTCTCATAGGATCTTACAGCATTTAATGCATTCAGAGAAAAACCACTGAATCAAAAAAGCAAAATGAAATAGGAATATTCAGATCTCTACCCACACTTCCCGGTGAGAGCAGTAGGCTAGCACAAACAGCTCACAGATCTCAGGCCCTGGAGATCTGAGAAGGAAGGCAGTGTGTCTGGATTCCTCTACAGCTCTGACACAATGACTACTTGGTCATAAGGGAATAGTTCTTGAGTAGTGTGTGAATCTTTCAGAATCACCACCATCACCCTCCCGATTCTACCATAGCTCTCCCTGTAGTTCTAGACATAAGGGTAGATGTTTCGGTTGTCTTTGAGCCTCAGGATGTGAACTCTGAGGCAACTGTAGTCCTTGACAACAGTGGCTGGCAAAGTCAGAGATGCATCTGGAATGGACTAAGGCTGGAGAGGAGGACAGGTTGCTATGTGTGGTAGAGTTGGCTTGGGCCTCCAAACTTTACTCTCTTTAAACTCGGGGGAGGACTTTTGTACTTCCATTGATTTTTGTTTTGACTGTTTGAATCAATGACTCAGTGTGAAGAATGTTGAAAAGGCACTGTGGTTTTCCTGTGCAAGGCCTGTGCTACTGTTTGTAAAGGCAACTGAGGGAAGGGGGTGTGCTTGAAAAGAGGAGAGCCTTGTGCTGCCAGCCTGGGGATATTTTAAAACTGATAATTCGGGATGGAGAGATGGCTCAGTGCTTAAGAGCACTGACTGCTCTTCCAGAGGTCCTGAGTTCAATTCCCAGCAACCACATGGTGGCTCACAACCATCTGTAATGGGATCCAATGTACTCTTCTGGTGTGTGTCTGAAGACAGCTACAGTGTACTCATAAAAACCAACCAACCAAACAAACAAAAAACCTGATGAGTCTAAATTGGATGTAAACTGTTGGCAAAACCTTATTTAAATACTCAAAATTTCTAGATATAGGATATTGTTTTTCACAAATGGCAAGGTTAACTAATATCCATGACCTGAGGGAAGTATGAGTTCCAATATTTGAGCTTTAACTCCAGCCCCCACCTATAGGGCCAAAATTTAGCCTTCACCTACATTAAAGTAGCTGCAAGATTACTAAGTACTTAATGACAGAAGAGTGCTCTGCCAGCTTGAAAATACTAATGTTAGCTTGTGGAAATAGATATTCTACACTGTAGTTATTAAAAACTTATACAATCTTAAATCAATATAAATTAATTTAATTATGATTTGTAATTGCATTATGCATGATCAATTTGAAACACTACTTTAAAGATAATTAGAGCTGTGTGCTGTCACTCCTGACTTCCCTAATAGCTTAATGAAAAAGAATGTACTATACTCACTACCTTTGGGTTAAACCTGTAAATTACACTAAATGCTTACTTTCCAATAAAAAAATATGGTAAAATAATTGTACACTTTATAGACATATTTTATGACTCAATTGTAAGTGTGTAATGGATTTTCTTGGTGGAACTGTATTCTGCGTTTTTCCACGGTCCTAGTTAAGTATTTATTAGGGTTGATTGAGCTGTCAGTGTTTTTTTTTTCAGGATCAGACCTCAAGGATTTGAATGAAGACTAACTTTTATGTAAAAATATCATGC
Source organism: Mus caroli (assembly GCF_978045245.1). Classification (NCBI taxonomy): domain Eukaryota; kingdom Metazoa; phylum Chordata; class Mammalia; order Rodentia; family Muridae; genus Mus; species Mus caroli. The sequence goes on along the minus strand of NW_028227267.1, from coordinate 101,123,202 downwards.
TGTCCTCGAAGCTTGTGCCAAGAGGTCACTGCAGATGGAGGTCCTAACTTAGCATAATGGGTTTAACATTTCCATGACATCATCAGGGAATCTGAAAGGAGTCTAAGGATAATCAGAGTGGTCATTCAGGAGAAGAGTAAATATTTTATGAGGATATATAGAAGACAGGAAAGATGGTCAGAAAGGTGAATCTCAGCTCCTTAGAGTTCAGAGAAGGAGGCGTCTCAGCCAGGCACAGAGTTAAAAGAGCCAGTGCACATGCTGAAATTAGCCAGATGAATCTGAGAGGTTCAGAGGGACTCCTTCCTATCAGGGAATAGTTTGTATAGATTGCCTTTGTTTCCCAAACTCTTCATGTATTTCTCAGTCCGGAGGATTTATCTTTTCAATGATAGCATACAGGAATATACATTCAGTACTCTCCTGGCCCTAATTTTCTCCGTTGGTTTCTCAATATTTTCTGGTACTACAAGACAGGCTTTTTACTTTTAAGATAACTGTTGGAATTATCAAGAGCATACCAAAGTATTTGTGAATTAGATAAGTCCAGTAAGCTCATATTTATTTATTTTTTCCTAATATAAAATAATATTTAATAATCTGTATTAATATAGGTCTTGATAGGTTAACCTTTACCTACCATCAAATATCTACTCCCAACCCAAGACAGATAGTGAAAAATACACACATACAGAAAAAGAAATAATAAAAAGCACAAAAAACTATATATATATATATATATACTTCATAGTTGTAAGCATTTTCTCAAAGCGCCCATTTTCTCAAAATGCTCTCTAGATTTGCTTTTCTCAAGACAGGGTTTCTCTGTGTAGCCCTGGCTATCCTAGACTTTGCTGTGAAGACCAGGCTGGCCTTGAACTCAGAGATCAACCTGCTTCAGGATTGCTGGTATTAAAGGTGTGTACCGCCGTGCTAGGCACATGATGATCCTTTCTGTCAGACGTCACCTAGCCAGAAATAAGCATATCTTGTTATTTGAAAGTAGTCACAGGTTTTCCATATGGCTAGAAACGTTTGCTCAAGTTCACGATTATCATATTACTCCTTTTTGTCTTACTGTAGATTGTATGGATCAAATATGTGACGTGGATTATTAACAACATCATCCGGAATGAATACTGAGTCTTCTTGCATTGATGTTTATTTTTATGAAAATTCCCTTAATACTAAACAACACGAAAGGACTTGAGAACTTTATTTTCTGCTGAAGAGATAAATGCATTAAATGATGCAAAGAATTGGTAAAATATTCCTAAGTATAAAAATTAGTGTTTTCTCTAAAAGTACCTTGTCTTTTCACCTATTCCCCATCCTGCGGAGCTCAGAGGTGGCCAGGCCTCGAAGGCATCCCTGCTCTTGTGTATCTGGCATTTTGGGAACGTTCTTGCTCTTTGCAGCCTCTTATCTCACAATGTATTCTACAGTAAGGATACATTTATGCCCCTGGCTGTTAAGCTGTAATCAACCCTTCTGGAAAGAAAAGCCTGTTTGTTTTATCTTTGTATTTCCTCAAAGGACTAACACAACATTATATATAAAATAGGCAGAAAAACGTCATACATACTCAAGTTGCAGAACACACAGATCTCTCCTCATATCATATCGAACACACAGAAATGATAGTTTCTTGCTTCTCTTTCTAATTGTGCCAGTGTGTTCTGGTGTTCTCACCAAGGCTGGTGAATGGCAACTAGGGCCATTCCAGCAAGGGATCTTTTCATTCTTATATTTTATCTTATAACTATGTTGATATGAATTTTTTCACAAATATATCACTCTTTCATCTGAAAGCAATTTAAATGAAGTTAATGTTTTAAATGTCATAATTTTCTCTACATAGCTTGTATTATCAATTTCTGCACAATCATGTCATGTCCATTAGTTATAGGCGGTTTTCGTGATCAAAAGCCCCACTCTCTTGACCTGAACGGCAAGTACACTCCATTATTTATGCTGTCATGGACAGATCTTGTGTTAAAAATTTGGCATTACGTGGTCACCAGATATTAACTTGAGAGTATCTCCACATGATTTATTCTTCCTTTCCCCTTTGCACAGTCACTGAATACAGCAATGTAATGATTGCTGCAAGTGGGCCAGTCAAATGTCAAATAAATCATTCCTTTATCAGATGCAAAGTTTAAAGTGCCATTTAGCAAGTTTTGCTTCTTGGTAATGGGGCTCAGCAAATTTTATTTTCTGATATATTTTGTAATGCTCCAGAGTAGTTACCATCATCTCAGAACCACGTAGTACCACACCTCAGTACATGCTAGACCTCACCTCAGAACCACGTAGTACCACACCTCAGTACATGCTATACCTCACCTCAGAACCACGTAGTACCACACCTCAGTACGTGCTAGACCTCACCTCAGAACCACGTAGTACCACACCTCAGTACATGCTAGACCTCACCTCAGAACCACGTAGTACCACACCTCAGTACATGCTAGACCTCACCTCAGAACCACGTAGTACCACACCTTAGTACGTGCTAGACCTCACCTCAGAACCACGTAGTACCACACCTCAGTACGTGCTAGACCTCACCTCAGAACCACGTAGTACCACACCTCAGTACATGCTAGACCTCACCTCAGAACCACGTAGTGCCACACCTCAGTACATGCTAGACCTCACCTCAGAACCACGTAGTGCCACACCTCAGTACATGCTAGACCTCACCTCAGAACCACGTAGTGCCACACCTCACTACGTGCTAGACCTCACCTCAGAACCACGTAGTACCACACCTCAGTACATGCTAGACCTCACCTCAGAACCACGTAGTGCCACACCTCAGTACGTGCTAGACCTCATCTCAGAACCACGTAGTGCCACACCTCAGTACGTGCTAGACCTCATCTCAGAACCACGTAGTACCACACCTCAGTACGTGCTAGACCTCATCTCAGAACCACGTAGTACCACACCTCAGTACGTGCTAGACCTCACCTCAGAACCACGTAGTACCACACCTCAGTACGTGCTAGACCTCATCTCAGAACCACGTAGTGCCACACCTCAGTACGTGCTAGACCTCATCTCAGAACCACGTAGTGCCATACCTCAGTACGTGCTAGACCTCAACTCGTTCTTGTAACCAAGTAACTTATCATTGCCACCCTTACTAGATCTGTGCATCCAATAGAACAGTGCTATTTTCTTTAGCTCTGATAACCATTGGTTTGCTAAGAAATGGTGCTTAAGTTGTGTCATGCTACAGAGACAGGGGTGAGTATTTTTATTTTTATATATAAAATTCAATTTTCATTTTAAAACCCCAAAGGAGTTTTATTTGTAATGACCTTTGTACTTCTCCTTCATAAACTGGGAAAAATGTCTCTCATGCTCCGAGTTTTCCTTTGTCTACACAAAACAAAACAAAAACTTGACAAAACCAAAAACACCTGCAATGTTTTAGGCCCAATTCCTTTTTTACATCAAACAAAGCCCAAAAGGGGAAAGAACTGGCTGCAGACCTGTACATTAAATTTCATGACTTGAAGCCATAGTGACCAAACATCTTGTTAATCAAAATCCATATTCTCTTCATGTTTTGAGCTATTTGCCAAACAAAGAGTGAACGCAATCTCCACACTTGCACATTTCTACATTTAATGTGGAAACATTAAAAAAAATTAGATTAGGAAATAGAAGAATATAATGACCTTCCTCTCAATCATATGCTGCCAGCTAAGTGTTTGAGACTGAAAAATTGCACTAATGAAGCCATTTGAAGGCTTTTGTGGACAACTGCTTCCTCTTTGAAGATTAAATGAATGATGTTGATGTGATTAATCTTAGTACAGGGAGTGATGCAGCAGCTAGGAAATACCTTGGTGATTTTCATAATTAAACTGAATCAACATTTCAAAGAAATGCCAGTGTTATCGCTTGTATATTAGAATTACGTTCATTAGACAGAAGAAACAAATAGTTTGAGCAAACAAGATTTTCCTTGTGGTGTACTGAGACCTCTGTCATGTCTCAGAGTATCTTAGTATAAATCATCATTACTGCTTAATTTTGTCCTTGTGTTCTTGGCTGTTTTGGTGTCTCGTTGTACATGCAGAGTGAAGCTGGCGACTCACAGCTCCCCATGGCTTCTTTACTTTCAGGTCCTTACAATCCATCTTCTTTTCTCTTTTATAAGGTGACTATCTGCTTGCTCATCTCAAGGAAGATTTCAGAAAGTCGATTTCTAGTTAATCGATGTTAATCTAGTTAATCTAGTTAATGCGATGTTTTGGAATTGTTTTATTTCTTTGCAAGGATTTGAGACAATCATAGCTCTGAAATTTCTCCACTTTGTTTTTTTTTTTTTTATAGATTTAGAGCTGACAGCACCGTGTTCTTTTTTGACTGATGTATTATTATTAATTTCTAATAAATAAAAATATTTATTTTCCTTGTAGTAAAGATTTAAGCTTTTTGTGGATAATTTCAGACAGGAAAATATTCAGCAACATTCCTGAGCAAACTATGTGAACTGGACTTGCTTGTAAGTCAACCCTGAAGAGTTCTGGACCCTTAGTCAATGTACAACTTCAGGCCAAGGGTGAAGGATCACTGTGCCAATAGTTCAATCACCACATTAGATCATTTTAAATGTTTCTCAGTGACACCCAGGTTCTTTCTTTCCCTAGTTATTAAAAGAAGTAAGAAATGTTTTTTTCCTTAATTTTTCTTCTTTTTTAAAATTTTTTATGTGTATGGTGTTTTAGATGCTCAAATGTCCATGTACCGCATGCATGCCGCATACCTCTAGAGAGCAGAAGAGGGCATCAGGCCCCCTAGGACTGGAGTTATAGATAGTTGAGAGCCACCATGTGGCTGCTGGAAAAGAGCCAGGTCCCCCGGAAAAGCAAGCCAGTGCTCTTAGCTGTGCAACCATCTCTCTGGCCGCCAAGGAATGTTTCTTCGAACATACTACATAAAATACACAGTTTGCATTTAATCTTTAATCTTAAGTCAGATGAATTTGGTGACTTGGTAAGTTACCAAGTCACAGAGGAGTGAAAATATTCATTCCAAAAACTGCTTTTCTTTCACTGTTGTAGGGGTGAAAATACTGAAATAATTAAGCACCAAAATCAGAGAAGTGACAAGACTTCTAAAGCATTCTGTCCACAGGGACCTGACTAAGATGTAGTCAGGATGGAGGCAGTCTGCAATCTGTTGATGTTCTTCAAAGTATAATAGTTTGAATGAAAATGCCCCCCATAGGCTCATAAGGATTGACGATACTAAAAAGTGGGTTCTTATGGGAGTAGGTGGCCATGTTGGAGGAAGTATGTCATTGGGGTTTGAGGTTTTAAATGCTCAACCCAGCGTCACACTTTCTTCCCATTGCCTGCCAATATAGAACTCTCAGCTACTTCTCTGGCACCATGTCTGCCTGTGTCCCACCATGCTTCCTGCCATGATGATAATGGCTTAAACCTATGAACCTGTAAGCTAGCCCCAATTAAATGTTGTCCTTTATAAGAGTTGCCATGGTCATGGTGTCTCTTCACAGCAGTAAAACCCTAACTAAAGCACAAATATACTGCCCTGTGTTATGTGACATGCTACCTAGCCACCCACACACAGAAGGTGCCAGCTAGCTACAGTCAATGAAAACTGAGATACAAAGCTTTCAACACATAGAACAAATATCTTCATTTGAAATAGGCTTCCTGGCACCGAATGCTACTTATGACAAATGTAAAACACAACACAAAACAAAAAACAAAAAACAAAAACAAAAAATAATCGCTAAATCAAAAGCACATTTTCCCCTCACATCTTTGCTCTCTTGCTTGCTAAATTAGAGCCATAACAAGCAAGACAGGACAAAAGAAGGGGGTGGGGGAGGCACTCAGCATGCTGGGCTGTAAAGAGCCAAGCCTAGGGAGAAAAACTCAGAGAATCTTCTCTATATAAGACACCAAAAGCCCATGGCTGGAGGAAGAGGAAGGACATCGGACCTGTGTTGAGAGGGATCCAATTCATGTGGGGAGCGCACAGTCCAATATGCCAGACCAGTCAGAGGGAACAGTGGAAACGATGCGAAAGGAACAAGGAGTGTTAGAGAAGAGCATAGATTATGTGCGTGAAGAATGTCTTATATCATTGGGTCATGCTGAGGGAAAGAAGAACTGAAGTCACACACAAGTAGACCTTACTAAATAGAGACCCGCTCTGTTGCTGATACTGACTCATGACTAACTGGAGTCTCACGCATCCTGGAGGGGCTGCTCTTCTGGAAGACTATGAAAATGCAATTCACAGACTTCGTTGGTGCCCAATTCCAGAGAACTGAGGGTGGGAAGGGATAATTATTCCATAAACCATTCATCCCAGAACACTTTTCTGGACCATTGTAAAGAACTGGAGCCATCGAGAAGCCTTAAAAGTGTCCCTTCTTGGCCATCCTGGTGATGGCCCTTAGCTTTTCTCTTTCATCCATGCCCTTAACTTTCCTAGAAAGCACTTGATGCTTATTTCAGGACAGGTCATAGTTGCCATAACCTTTTTAAAAGCAGAGATTTACATCTATTTGTATCTCTCCCCCTTTATTTCCCTTTCTTCTTCTTCTTCTTCTTCTTCTTCTTCTTCTTCTTCTTCTTCTTCTTCTTCTTCTTCTTCTTCTTCTTCTTCTTCTTCTTCTTCCTCCTCCTCCTCCTCCTCCTCCTCCTCCTCCTCCTCCTCCTCCTCCTCCTCCTCCTCCTCCTCCTCCTCCTCCTCCTCCTCCTCTTCTTCTTCTTCTTCTTCTTCTTCTTCTTCTTCTTCTTCTTCTTCTTCTTCTTCTTCTTCTTCTTCCTTTTTTTGTAGCTAAAACAAATGTCTTAAGTCTCTTAGCTGATTTTCCTTTAGTAATGAGGTTTAAAGAGAAGACAGAATTGGGGAAATGTCTCTATTTTTCCTCCAGGTGGCCCATATGGCTCTAACCACCTTTCAGGTGATGGGCATGTTTGGTCTAATGGACAAGATTCACAAAGACAGAGGGCACGTCACAATGAAGTGGCCGTGGGACTGAAACTTTTGACTGTTGGATACAATTCTCCAGGATTCCCTAAAAATAAATATGCATTGATTTTTGCAGATTTTCTCTTCTTATGTTTTGCTGACAGAGAAATGGTATTCAGTGATCCCTACAACTCAAGAGAAGCTTGTTTTTGTTTGGCGTGTATCAAAACACATTTTAAAGGCTGCCTATCAATCCAGTTATAGATTCTTTACTAGGAATTCAGTTTTCACCACACTGTTTCTTATTTTCTGACTACTCACTTAATTTCTACATATCCCCATCCTCTCCCTTCTGCAGAGCATGTGGCACATGAAATGTCACTTCTCTGTCACCTCCTTATCCTTCCTCTTCCCCCATCTTATTGTGTACACACTTGTGTGTATTATGTATGCTGCACGTGTGTGGAACATGCACTTTAGTATACAGGTGGACTGGCTATTTGCACCTATATATGTGGACATCAGAACAATATTTTGGGAGTCCTCCCCTTTCACTTCCTGCCTTGTTGCTTTAAGATGGGGACTCTCACTGAACCAGAAGCCATCTGTTTTTACTATGCTGCCTGCCTAGGAGTTCTCAGGATCTGCCTGTCTCTGGTCCTACTCACGCCCCTGCTGGGCTTTCTACATGGATGCTGGGCATTCGAACTCAAGTCCTCATGCCTGCAAACCAAGTACTCTTCCCCCTCACCCAAGCCATTTCCTTCAATTCAGTCCTGTGTTTTCTCTTTTTTCTGAGACAAGTTGCATTGTGAAGAACAATCAGGCCTAGACCTCTTGTTTCTCTTTCCTCAATTTTTCCTTCCTATCATCAGGGACATAGGAGTGCACTGAATTGTCTTCCAGTTAGCTCTCCGTGGCAGGATTCATCCTTCAAGTAAGTTCCAAGCCTCTCTGTCACAAAAAAAATTAACAAGAAAATGAGCATTTGTGCAAGTGTTCACTTCAGAGATGGAGAACCTTTGTCTGATGTCTAAACAATAGATACTAAAAGGTTGGTACAGTACACACTTTCTCTAGTTTTTCTCTTTTGGCTTAGTTCTTGCTATTATAGTAAAAGAAAAACAAACTCATAGGTGAGACACAGGGAAGGATTAGGTGAGACACAGGGAAGGATTAAAAAAAAAAAAACAGGAAGAAACTTCAAATTTGCTGACTTCAGCCTGAAGACAGGTATGAAGTTTCACTTGCTATGTTTCAATTTCCTTTGAGTTTCTCTATGAATTCTATTACAAACCCCCCAGCCCTAATTACTGTAAACTCAAATAACTCAGATATTTTCGAACATTTCCATTAAGCATTGCTAGGAGTTAGGGAATTAGAGAATCAGAATGTGTGGGTTTTCATCCTGATTCTATGTTTATTAGCTGCGTAACTGGTGTCTAATTACATAAATTCTCCATGCTTCATGTTCTCCACCAGTGATCTGGAGATAAGAATATAGTCTCCATCATTGGATGAATGAAGAATTGAATAGATTAATGTCAAATCATTTAATGCAGTGCCAGGCCATAATGCCCAACTAGAATAAGCACCATGGGTTTGTCGTAATTTACGGTTTTGTAGTTTTCCCCTGTAATCTGCTAAACATTGGAAATGGGGGCTGAGCTTATTATCTTTATCTCCAACAGTGTTAAGAGACGACTGTCCATGAAAAGACATTTGAGCATTGGCTCATGGATTGATGGTGTCAATTAAAATATCTCATGTAATGTTTTAAGTGGCTGGAGACATTCACCAGCCAATAGCAGAGTAAGAGCACAAACCTCTTTAAGTGAGCCCTAGTGTTACAAGCCTCCCTGTCACAAACATAAATTAGTAAGAAAATGCACAGTTGCACAAGTCTTCACTTCAGAGATGGAGAGCCCTTATGTGCCGTCTGTACGACATGCACCAGAGGGGTGGTGGTACACTATACATTTCTCTAGTTTTTTGGCTTAGTTTTTGCTATCATAGTAAAAAATAAATAAATTAGTAAATTGGTGAGATATCTAGAGGAGAGGATTAAAGAAAAAGGAGAAAGAAACTCCCTCAGTTTTAATGATTGGTAGGATGTTTTCCCCCTCTTGAGTATTCTTTTCATTTTTTGTTGAGATATTTTAGGACTGTGTGGTCTTTAGTGTTGTCACGATAAACCCAAAGGTCACACTTTAAGTCTTTGGGGTGTATGCTGTATTTTTGTGCTCACCAACTTAAAACATGTGACCAGGGAAACCAAGTTGGGATCTCTGGCCAACAGAATGTGAGCAGGTCTATTGATTAGCATTCATATTGTCATTTCTGCATCTTAGGATATACCAAACTGTGTTAACCATGTTTCTAAGTTTGCATCCACATTCATGTCCCATAATAGACCACCTTGACCTGTAGCCTTTGGTAGTCCATTAGGAAGAAATAACCCAGGCCATGACTAGTACTGTGAAGGGAAAAATGGATGGATGTATTAATTTGTCCCCTTTATACATTGCTAAGAAGCTGTATGAATCCTTCTTTTGTGGGTACAACTGGTGGTGACATTTTCTCATTTTCTTTGTGGCAGCAGTAGAGAGGTCTGGAGAGTAGAGGCTGTGTAGACTTTAGAGATACAACCATCTTGCTGTTCTTGAAGGATTATTATGTCATGTGTGGTCTAAGACAGTGATTCAGACTGGAATGAACAGTTTGTATGTGTGTAAGCTGTGGTTGGTAGAGCAGGTAATTGTGACAACGGAGTGATAAGGTTCAGTAAGGGGGAGATGGAATTTGTTAAGATGGTTACTAGCATAACTGCTGAAGTATTGTTATCTGAACACATTATAATGTCACATGGTTTCCATCTGAATAAGCTAAGCCAAAATTATAGCCATGATATAAAACTAGCTGATATACACTCCACTCTTATCACTAAAGAATCACATACTTAGAAAAAAACAAGGCAATGTGGACTGTTGTTTTTGTTGAATACATCAACTTAAACCAATGTTGCTGAGAGGAAAATTATGTAGAAAAATTAAAATTACTTTTGGGTGATGGGGGATAGCTCAATCAGTAAATTGCTTGCTGTTCTAGTATGAGGACCTAGCATTTAGTTCCTTAGCACCCACATAGTGCTGCTGAGGATTATAAATCCAGACCTAGGGAGTCAGAGACAGGAGGATCTCTGAGGCTCACTGACCAGCCAGTCCAGGCAACTGGAAAGCTCCAGCCTCTGGGAGAGCCACTGCCTCAGAACATAAGGTAGAAAGACAACTGAGGAAGAGAACCAGTGTCAAACGGTGTATTTCATAATGGCACACACACACACACAGATACACACAGACACACACAGACACATCGACACAGACACAGACACACAGACACACACACACACACACACACACACACACACACACACACACTCTACCTTTTTTGAAGAGTAAAATAAAATCACCATTCTAAATTCAACTGAACTATGAACATAAAATAATTTTCACTTAAAAAACACATTGCTCATTGTGCCTTGATTCCCTTTATTTAAAGCCCATTTTTGATTCTATATTTCTACATAGTTCCAATTAGATCCAAATTTCTAATTTAAAATAGCCATAGTTCTATGTGAATTGCATTTCATTTTAGAAAGAGCATATCAAGAAAATTGCTATTGAAACTTCTACTAGAGACAACATAGCACATTTATGTTCTGCTTTCTTTTTTCTTGTTCAGCCCTCTTCCTTGACCTAAATACACTCCAGTTGGACTCTAAGATTCAGAACATCTGTCTACAACCTTGTGCAGCATCCCTCCGGAGGCCTAGTTTTGCTCTTTATTGTATGTTACTAACCACAGTAGAAGCCATGAGCGCATTTGGCTTCCCTAGGGTACGAGATTGCTTTAATTGCCAGCGACAGCAATTTATGCTCTTATGGCTTCTCACTATTCCATACATTTACAATGATTCTGTGGCGTTACTGTGGATCCAGTGTAATTGAACTAGCTTGCTGTCTGTTTTATGATTTTTAAGGAAGTGTTTTCTGTTTTCTTCTTTGAGTTTTTCAGAGTTCTGGATCCCTGAGAGTAACTGGGTCTGCTTATTCATATGATTTAATCTTACAGTACCACAGGCAGATAGATGTGGTGCCAAACACATCAATGCATCCTGAATAGCATTTTATATATACAATGGAAAATTTGAACCCAAAGCAATGTTTTTCACTATTTCTTTAACTATCTATTGTGAACTTCATCTTGACGTGTTGAATGTGGGAAACAAAACTGAATTCACTTTTATGTGAAAAGAACGTTTAGCATGCTATATTATAAGCCTTCTTAAATAGATTTAGATTATGAACAAGTTCTGATTAGGAATCAGTAACTTCGCATGGGAGACTGTCACCTTTGTCTAAATCATATCCCTTTATCTGAGAAACAAACTGTGGAGATGCTGGGATTTCTTTGTTTTGTTGTTGTTATTTCATTATTATTAATTATTATTGTCATTATTAGTTTTTCTAGACAGGGTTTTTCTGTTTAACCATGACTGTCCTAGAACTCTCTGGAGACCAGAATGGCTTCAAACTCATCTTCCTCTGCCTCCTGAGTGCTGGGATTAAAGGTGTGAGCCACCACTTCCCAGTAAGATGTTGGGATTTCTAGTGTGAACTACAGGAACATGCATAATTTGAAGAGTCATGAAGATTAAGGTCCTTTATGAATGAAATACAGCCTTGTTGGATGTGGTCAACTAAGGAAGACTGAATCATAGTTGAGATGAGCAGAGAGTACCTTAAGTACTTAAATCACAAGGAGCAAAAGCCCATCTCACACGGCATTTTGAAGGTGGGAGCAGTATTTGTGGCAAAGCCCAGTCTTGTGTGGAGCAGAAAGAGGAAAGGCAGAGCAACTGTTTGGTGACTTAGACACTTGAGGACAGAACAAAGACAGTGTAAATCAGGATATGTTAAAGTCCACACCTAATGTGGCAAGAAACAAGGTCTTTTGTGGTTATAGTTAATCAAGGGACAGAGAAATTTCAAATTAGACTGAATTATACAGAAGCAGGTTTGTGAGTTTACACTTAGTGAGTTGGTAACTGGATAAATACCTAGATAATATCTACTTATTTTTTTAATATTTGATTAATACATTTGGATTTTTTGTCTGCATGTGTGTCTACATACTGTGTACACGGAGTGCCCGATAGGCCAGAAGGTGGTTTCAGATCACAACAAATGGTTGTGAGTCACCATGTGGGTGTTGTGAATTAAACCCAGGTCCTCTGGAAGAACAGCAAGTGCTTTTAACCATTGGGCCATCTTTCCAGCTCCAAGATTTATTATTAAATTCCAACAGTTAAGTTATCTCTAAAATGAATATACCTTCCCCTACATTTTCGTTGAAAGTATTTTTTTTTGTACAGTGCATTCTGATTATGGTTTCTCTCCCCTCACGGTGTCTCTTGGGTCCTTTCCATTTCTCCATTCATCTAACTAGATTCCATCTAACTTCCTCTCTCGGTTTAGAAAATAACCAGGCTAATAAAAATAACAAAACTAGAATTTTTAAAAGAAAAAAAAAACCAAGAAACACACACACAAACCACACAAACCCATAAAAACACTTTCATAAAAATCATAATCTACAAGCAAAAAAAAAAACCCAAAAAACAAAAAACAAAAAAAAACCCAAAACCAGTAAGATAAGTATGCCCAAACAAAACAATATGAGCCAAAAAAATCTACAAAAATACTAATTTGTTTTGTGCTAACCATCTCCTGCTTGGTACGGGTCCTCCCTTTACGTGAGGTTTATATACCCAGAAAGACTCCATGTGTGATTATTTTGTTAATTGTATTATGTATGAGAGTACATAATATTAAATATCTATGATTCTCAACCTTTTGAAAATTTTTGGGATGAAGAAAAATGTTGTGGTTTTCTTTAGTCTTGCCATACATAGTAATTTTCTGAATTCATTTTTTTATAGACTGCCATTTTAAATGTAAATGTTTGAGAAGTTAGTTGCAAAGATCATAAGTGTGATAGCTATGGAAAACATATGGGGACAAGATATATCTTTTTAATGAAATCTAGAATCCAAAGAAAATATTTTTTTTATATCTTCCCTCTTATGATAACTAATGCACATTTATTTCTTCTCACAGCACAGCATTAATGTCTGGGTTTATTCACTTGCATGCCTCCAGATTTACTTCTTCCAAGATATTTTATCTGGAAAGCATCACCACCACCACCACTGCCACCATCACCACCATCACCACCACCACCATCATCACCATCATCACCATCACAACACAATCACCACCATCACCATCACTACCACCACCACCACCACCATCACTACCATCACCACCACCACCACCACCATCATTACCGTCACAACACAATCACCACACCACCACTGCCACCATCACCACCATCACCACCACCACCACCACCACCATCATTACCGTCACAACACAATCACCACACCACCACTGCCACCATCACCACCATCACCATCACAACACAATCACCACCATCACCACCACCACCACTGCCACCATCACCACCATCACCACCACCACCACCATCACTACCATCACCACCACCACCACCACCATCACTACTACCACCACCATCAACATCACCATCACCATAATTACCATTACCTCATCACCGTCATCACCGTCATCCCTTAAGCTTGTAAAGTGCAGCTTACTTAACAAGAAGTTTTTCTATGTCCTTCCTTCCTTCCTTCCTTCCTTCCTTCCTTCCTTCCTTCCTTCCTTCCTTTCTTCCTTCCTCTCTCTCTCTCTCTCTCTCTCTCTCTCTCTTTCTTTCAAGTTTGTAATGATCCTTAAAGTGAGAATGTAATCTAATACTCTCACTTATAGAGGAAGAAATTCAAACAAAGACTTTAAATTAAGTGACTCTGAGAATCCAGGGCTAGGTAGTAGTAGCTTGAGTCCTGGATTTATCTACTAACTCATGACTCAGTTTTCATCCATACATCACTTTATTTTGCAAATTGTTGACAGGTACAACTGTACCATATTTCTCATTTTACAACTAATGGGTGTTGCAATGTTGAATGATTCAGATAAGCAGTTGTACTATTTGATTCTGGAACACTCATGATTATTGCCATACTATTTACCATAGCTGAGACCTGGAATCAGCTTAGATATTTATCAGCAGACAGAGGGCAAACATGGTGCAGACATACTATGGAGTCTTATTCAACTATAGAGAAGAAATGAAAACAGGGTTAGAGAGATGGCTCAGCCGTTAAACGCACTTCCTGATTCACAGCTTTTGTAGAGAACCTGAATTCAGTCTCCAGTTCCCATGTCAGATGTTTCACAACTACCTGTAACTCCTGTTTCAAGGGATCCAATGCACTGTCACCCCCTTGGGTACCTGTAAGGCACGAGATGGTGTATACAATCTCATCCAGGTACACCCGTGCACATACAATTAAAAACTTCTTTATAAAGGAAAAAATAAAATCATGGCTTTGCAGGTAATTGCATGGAACTGGATATTATTATGTTAAACCAAGTAACCTAGTATCAGAAAGACAAATACCACACATTCTCTCATACACATTTCCCTAGATTAGTTTCTGTTGCTGTTATAAAGCACCATGACCAAAATCAGCTTAGAGAGCAAATGGGTTTATTTATCTTCCGTGTCTTTGTTATTGTTTATCATGAAGGGAAGTTGGGGCAGAAACCTGAGTGAGAAACTGAAGCAGAGGCCACGGAGGAATGCTATTTACTGGGTTACTTACTTCCTGTGGCTTTCTTAGCCCTCTTTCCTCTACCACTCAAGACAACCTGTCCAGGGGTGATACTGCCCTGAGGGATCTGGGTGCTCCCACATTAATCATTAATCAAGAAAATGCCCTATGGACTTGTCTATAGGCAATACAATGGAGACATTTTCTTGATTTTTGTTCCTCTTTCCTTCCTCTTTCCAGATAACTCCATGTTGTGTCAAGTTGAGGAAAAAAACCTTCCAGTGCATATGAATCCTATATTTTAATTTTTATGAGTATATATGTGTTTGTGGATCATAACATTAGAAAAGGAGCCAAGAAGGGAGCAAACAAGGTCTTAAGTGTAGAGGAAGAGAAGGAGGATAAAAAACTACACTTGCCTTGAATGTAGGCAATCAGGAGACTATGGGAGGAAGGTGTGGGTGGAGGGCAGGGGCCATATTGGAGGAGAACGGCAGGGAGAAGACAGCAAAACCCAGGTGTGTACAAATATGCCACAATGAAACGTATTGCTTTGTATGATGATGTAAGATGTGTACAAATTGGGATAACTTTCATCAATAGTGCATATCAATTGTACAACATTGTAGGTTCCACTTGACGTGTCTACATATGTGTATACAGTATTTTGATTGTGTTTATGAGTCCCACTTACTACTCACATTTAGATGCCCTTTGATAAACTGAAACAACTCAAATTAAGTGTAAAAGAAAAATAACAAAGACATCTTAACTGTCCATGTTTTACTTCATGTGGTCATATCTATCAGTAAAACAAGTCCTGCGAGGGTCTTTCCCTGGCACCCATTCCTCCTGAGCTTTATGGACTCACTTTCTCCAATAATAATAAAGGAGCCACTTCTTATTCCAGCTCAGAATATTTTAATATTAGAAGAATAGGCTTACTTAATATTCTAAGTTATACCTATTAGTTAATTTAAATCCAATGCAAACTCTGTGTTAAAGAGTTGTTTCTGTGAAAATAAATTTAGTAGCAACTGCTCTGAGATACATAAGAGCAGGCAAAGCCAGTTTCCTGCTAATAGATGCTTTTCAATTTGTGGACCCCCAATGACCTGGTCCCCTTTAGAGTTGGCTGTGTCTGTGACATGGCTGGCCTGGCTTTGAGCCTCTGGATCATCCTCTGACAAGAATTTCCGGGCCTTAGGTTAATGGTGTTATTTCTATCAGATTCTGAACTACAAAGAATTTTATTCTCATATGAACATTTTAGATGTATAGCAATTTTTTTTTAAAGAAAAAGTCACTAAATACACAGGTTTTTGGCAAAAGTGTTCACAAGCACAGAGAAAGCATGGCTCTTGGATGACCGTGGACAAGCCCGTGATTTTTCCTGACAGACATTTCCCAGGTTCAGTGAAGCATGGGCTTGATTGCTCTGCTCTGTGTTTGTGCTCTCTGGTTTATGGTCAGAAGGCAGCTGCTGCAGACAGGGTGGCAGTGTCCCTGGTGTGGCCTAATGTGTGCTGTGAAAGGGATGAGATGGTATCTCAGAGTGCATAGACCAGCAGTGCTTCTGTTCACTCCTGCCTGGGTGGGAAAGAGGGAGAGGCCCCAGCTCATCCTGTTAGTGAGAATGAAACCTTAGCGCTAACATTTAGGAGTACTCACCATTTCTACCCAGCTTCCCTTTTAGTGGCCAACAGGGATGGCCAAGATCTTGTTCCCAGGGTACAAAAGAGGAAACTGACCAAGCCTTGGCAGTGACTTAGTTAGGGTTATTCATCAGGCTCCACAAGGAGACAGCTTTGACTAAACTCTTGAAATGATCTTCTTTCTCCAGCTGGGCTCAGAGTTCTGGGAGTTACTTGCCTGGAGTTTTCTATATATGTATTGATATAGGCCTGACATCTTTGAATGATATAAGCTCAAATATCCCTATTTCTTGAAAATGTTATGTAAGTTGACCACTATTGGTTGGGAGAATTCTGGACAGACCCCCATGGCCTTTGATGATCTGCAATCTTTCAAATTCTGCTCAGAATGGTTAATTTCAAGGCTCCAAGGTCTTTGAGGTCACTCTTGACTAGATCTCTGGGGAAATTTTTTTTTTTCCTTCACAGGCTTATTCTTATCAGACCTTGATTATTATAGTTTGCGTTCAGGGGTTTGTGGAGATGGCTGGTCAGAGAAGTGCCTGCCACCCTTATGTGTGAGTAGCTGAGTTTTGAGTTCAGAATCCATGTTAAAACAAATGGGCATGGAGGGGTGTGATCTCAGTGCTGGAAGAGCAGAGACAGGAGGATGCCTGGGGAAACAGGAGGATACCTGGGAAGACAGGAGGATACCTGGGGTTTGTAGGCTAGCCATTCTAGCCAAGTGGTGAGCTCAAAGCTCTGTGACTCCCTGTCTTAAAAAAAGGAAAATAGAGGGTGATGGGGACATCTCATGCTGATCTCTTGACTACACACATATATGTGCACATACACTCATGCATAGAAAGACAATGATGATTAATCTCCTCTTTAGAGTCTTAGTTGGTTAAAATAAAGGACCATAAACTTTTTTGTTTTCTTATCACAAGGCCATGAGGCAGCCCAAAGGCAGAAGCTGAAACAGAGCCCATGGAGGGGTGATGCTTACTGCCTTGCTTTTCATGGTTTACTCAGCCTATTTTCTTATAGAACACAGGACCACCAGCCCAGGGGTGTGTGCATACACCTACCAATCACTGATTAAGAAAATGCCATTGCCTACAGCCTGATCTTGTGGAGGAATTTTCTCAATTGAGGTTCCCTCCTCTTGGATGACTTTAGCTTGTATTAAGTTGGTAGAAAAATAGCTAGAGCAAGTTTTCATCACTGTGCAGAGGATGTATCTTGTTTACATGCCCAGCATACTAGATGTGCTTTTGTTTTTACATTTACATTATGATGGGTATCATGGAGGATAAAACCCTGATGTTCTGTGTCTCTAAGACCCTGGAGTACTTTTGCTTTGTCACAGACACAATATTAAATGTTCCTTAGTAAAGGAATAAATTGGGTCATTTTGTCTTTTAGAAATGGTAAAACCTTTCATTCCTTCAAAAGAAGGATAGAAGTGGAGTTGAAAAGAGCAAAACACATTGAAGTTTTTTCTTTTCCTGAAGCGGCTGAGTTGGTTCCCTTTTTGTTTTACGTAAAGTTGGGCTTCGTATTTTGTTATTAAATAACACACAATCCTTAATGAATTTCTCTCAATTTGACATTACTATTGGACACATCTCCCTACTAAAATTATTTTAGATCTGATTATGAATAAATGTAATACTTAATATGCATAAATATTTGATGATCAACTTCGGTTCCCTTGTTCCACCAATTCAGGCAAAGAGGAGCTGTTTTGAACTCAATACTCAATCTGAGATGTGAGCAGAAATAATTTAAAATGTTTATTTTATACTACATAATGCAAATGTAACCTAGTTAAATTATCTAAGGTTTAAAAAGAATCAATTCAGGGAGAATGTTAATACATCATCTTATGCTGTTGGATAATGTGAAATCAAATACGCTTTGCTATTTCCAGGAATTCTTTTGTGGGCCTCAGGAAGGGCTTGGTCATCTCAGCCTGATGGTTGAACCCTTTGGAGAAGTGGTGTGACTGGCTCCAGCCAGTTCTATCTCCTGAGCATCTCCCTACTCTCAATTAGCTAGAAAGTAAGGAGAAAGAAGTTGTCCATCATTCTGAAAGAAGCTGTCCTCTCTGGACACCTTGGATCTTTCTCTCTATTCGCTCTTCCTCTTCATTTTGTTATTGATTGGTGTCTCATTGGGTTTTAATAATTAGGACCTTAGAGATAAATGAGCTTCCTTGGTAACTAGCTGGATATTTTCTTGGTAGTTACTAGCAAATCATCTAAGGGTACATAAAACATTACAGTACAACCTCAATAAGTTGTAATATTCAGGGAGTGGTTAACTGATTTAAGCTGTAGAAAACGTAGACACTTTTATCTTTGAGAAAGATAGATGCTTGTATACCTGTATTTAATTTTTGCATAGCTTTCCCATTTGTGGCTGCTATTAATAAGTTTTAGTAGGTCATTGAAGCACACAAACATTACATGTAATATAGGAAGTGTAGTAGATGCGTCCATTCAGGGTGTTTGTACAATCAAAACATGAATTCTTAAATTCCCACAGAGTGACTCACCAACGAAATAAATGAGGAGGTGAAGCAGCACTCAGCTAGCTGCCTCCGTCCTGCTCTGAGAACACACACAGGACATGCTGCTATTTGCTTTCAAAGTTAAATCCTGGTTACCTGATAATTTGGTTTGCTCTTCACAATTTAAGTAAAGACTGGGACAAAGCTGTGTTGATGGACTCCTTAGTCATTTAGCCTTAAGAATTAGCTTAAGAAAACAAAGATTAGAAATGAGAATCACAATGGCCTCTTCTGTTGTTAATGTTTTGGGTGTGTTATAGTCCAAGGTGCTGTTGCCTGTGTTAGTCAGGTGCTTTACTGAGAATGTACCCTAGGCTCCACAACTGTCTCTTTGAAATTAAGGCCTTGCCAAATACAGCACAATTTTAAGTTCATTAACTTCTCTGAGGCTTTTTATTTTTGGTTGTGAGCCTAGCCTTTAATAGCCAAGTCATCGCTTTAGCCCTCCAACTCTTCTTTTTAACGAAATTTTCTATTTATTTAAATAATGCGACATGACTGAAAATTCTCTGGCTTACTGGTGAAATGGGATTCCACTACCACTGTAAAGATTAAATGAGGTCATCTAACCCTGTGGCCATGGCTGAAATCTGATGGCAGCTTTCACTGTCATTCACCTCTATGATTAGGGTCCAGTATCTCTCTCTGGGTCAGACTTGGGGAATTACCAAGTGCTTCCTACCATGTCTCACATTCCCATAGCCAAGGGAAGCTATTAAGAGATACATTTGATGATGTAAGTCATTCTAGCAGAACAGGAACTTGACCTGTAAATAGATGACGTCCAGTTTGCTAAGGGTTAAAGTTGTAAAATTTCACCTCTTCTCTCCACTGTGGGTTAATCTCATGCTCATCCTGTGTCTGACACAGAACTAAAGACAATGCTTACATTTTCCTTCTCAGTTTTATGGGATCCATAGACTAACTTCAGATTAAATTATCCAATTTCTCAACTATCCTATTTTTAATTTCTCACTTGTGCTGTCCCCTGACACTGCAAACCTCTTCTCTAGGTAAAGACACTAGACTCTTAAATATACAATTATTAAAAAGAGAGAGGACACTAAGATATGAAAGGCATAACCACAGACATGCATTGTGTTTCCCTGATCTAGTGGTGCAGCGTTTATCAGAGCGTGGATGATGGTGGGAACTGGCCATGGTGCTCTGCTCTCTATTGCTGGTGATAGTAAGGCCCTTCCTTGATCAGAGAAGAACAACATTTCTTTTCTACCCTCACATCTGTAACTCCACAAGGGCCATACTCTGTGTCTTTGGGGTTCCACGTCTTCCAGCTTTCTGAGTTTATAGTCTAAAAATATATGTGAGAAATGCCAGGGGAGATAGATAAAAGATAGGTATCAGAGCAAGAGACCCTGAGATAGGTGTATTAACTCCTGTGCATTCTTTTCCATTTCCTTATCTTTAAAATAAATTCATTCCTCACTGCTTATCAATGACATTTGTGGAGAAAAGAAAAGAAAAGGTATAATAATAACACATGCTTCATAGGACTGTAAGAGCAAAACCAATGTTGAGACATTTGGTTTAGGCATGTGTCTGTCTATCTGTCCATCCATCCACCCATCATTAATCCATCCAGCCATCTATCTCTCCAACCACTCAACCACTCACTCATCATCCACTCACCTGTGGGACTGTAATGGTCCAGGGTTATGGAGGAAGGGTTGAGGTAATTTCAACCTGGGATGCCTCAAATATGAGGATGACAGGTATTGGCTACCTCCTCTACTCCCAACCTGGCATCATAGAGCTGGTTCCCCACCATCAACCCCAATAAGACTTTGCTACCCTGACAGCTATCAGATGTCATTCTTGTTTGACCTTATTAGGTCTTCTCACATCCCCAGAGTATGAAGCATCTTCTAACATCCCTGCCCTGGCCAATGATACTCAGCCACACAAACCTTGCCCCAGGGACCCTGGTCACCATCCAAAGGGCATCAACACTCCTCTCCTCCCCCAATAAACCTACCCAGTTCCCTGAAGCTGTTCCTGGGTGTATTAATTACCCACACACTCATTGCCTACTGAGATCCTGAGCTACGCTCATCGACCCCTACTAAGCTTCCCTCCCTCATGTCCAGCTTAGTGTGCAACCACCCAGTACCCTGAGGAGGAAGTGAATCTGGGGCAGCACTCACCCATCTATTCATCTATCCATCTGGTCTACTAAATCTTCTATTTATTTGATTAGTATTTCTGGGAGCCTACTTATGTGTCAGGGCCATGCATGACATTCTGAAGTGCAGAATAGCAGATTTCACAGGACTACCTTACCTCCCCCCCCAACCTGCTTTTATATTAGCATGCTTACATTCCATAAATCTATTCAGAAAAAAGTGAATTTTGAGAGCCCTAAACCAGAAACAAAATTTTATCTAGAATCTTCATCTATCTGCTCTTCACCAAGTATGTCAACCTTGGGCAGGGTTCCTAAGAATCAAAACTTTCTTGTATTATTACAGGTCCTCTGCCTCTCCTGAACTAAAGAATGGAAGTAACATTGAATAGTAACATCAGCAGACCTGATGTTTTCCCAGGAGTAAGACTGGGAAAGTAAGTATGTGCGTGGCTTTTGAGGGAATCGATGCCCCGAGAGAGGCACTGTGTGAAGGCCTGAAGCTTTTAGGCACATCTGGCCTAGGGCAAAAAAGTGAATATGACTGAGATTTTCTTCTACCTGCTGGCCCGGGAGCCTGGAGTCCTTCCTCTTACTTTCTGCCTCGCCCCAGCTCATGCTGCTCAGCGTCCTCTGTGTACCCAGAAGACACTCAAAGTGCTTTCTTTCTCAGCGGCATGCTCTTATTGAGAGCAATGCTTTTCAGAGTAACTTTAGGACTACACCAGAAAAGAACAGTATACTCTTTCTCCACATTCATAGTCTCGATGATATCAATGTTCCCTACCAGGTAGCATGCTTACTTCAGCTGATGACTCTGCCCTGGTGTGCAGTAAGCACCTGAGGCATATAGTTTACATGAGGGTACATTCTTCATGTTGTACTTCTGTGGGCTTGGACAAATGCATAACAACATGCCTAACAAGAGAGGGCAGTTTTATTGCTTTAAAAGTCCATGTGTTTTGCTATTTAATTTGCTCTCCTCTTTAACTCATAACATTCATTGATTTCTTTCCACTCCTTTCATAGTTCTGAAAATGGCCTACGGTATGGTGTCCCCTAGAATCTGGATTTATTTGAGATCCTAGAGTGAACTAGCAGGAATGGCTAAAGTGTCAGAAAAAAGAGCTGGGAACGCAAGTGAAGGGAGGGAGGCACATTCTTCCCTTTCTTCTCCTCTCTGCTGTATCATGTAGCATGTAATCATCTAGTTGTGTTAGCATTTAGGTGTCAATCCCCTCCCTTAGGAACTTATCCACCATCTTCCAGGCATGGCAGCTGCAGTCTGTGGCTTCCAAAGCCTATGTCTTTCCACAGCCTTCCAAAGGTAGCTTTTTGGATGGAAGGAGTACTGAATGAGGGAAATAAAAATAAACACTGCTCAGGGTATTGCTGGGTGGTTCTTCCACACAAAACACTGATGGAGCCCTCTTTAGGTAAATGACCCCGGGGAGTATTTACCTTTTCCTCTGCATCTGGAACAAAGTGCTTCATGAAATGAACATTTAATAAGATCTGCCAAATCCCAAGAGAGCACTCAGAACTTCTCTCTCTACTTTTGAAGCATGCTCCCCCTGTTGGGAAGAAGAAGGAGATGGTAATTGGCTCCTTCCTTCTGTCGGCAAGGGAAAGCCAAAGGACTAAATGGCTGGGTGTTAACATTCCCCTCACTGTGCCTGGCAGTGCCAGTGTGTGATGGAGCCTTCCATGGAAACAAATCCCATTGAACAATATTGCTAGTATAATTTTTAAACTCTGAGAAAGGAAAATATTTTCATGACAAGTCACTTGTGGTTTTGAAGTGTGCTTTAAGTGGTAAGATCGCAGTAAGTAATTTAGCTGAAGTGTTATGATTGATACATTTCATTGAAAATAGCACCCTGAGGTTTTTTCAAATTAAAGATGAAATCTAAATACAACCTTAAATAACCCAAGTGGAAATACTTTATTGTAGTTAATAACCAAGCAAAAATATGCTTATTTTATCTGTAGACTCGTTCTGACACATTATACCTATTGTTGTTTCCATTCAAAAGGCATAACACTGGCTTATGTAAAAATAATAGCATTCCTAACTATTAATAGCAAATAAGAGAGGCATTTATGGACATTCATACATCATTTATAAATGACCCTTATGAATAAAGTGTTAGAGTGATTTCCATTAGCATAGTCCCACAATTATGGCCTGCAAAGGAGACATGGTTTTCTTTCTGGAACACACACATAAAAATCCATCATGTACTTTGCTGAAGCCTTATCCATATCGCTTCAACATATTTCTCCGATACTAAATAAATTTAAGTTGAAATATGTAGACACACACATGCTCTTTTGGGTCTGTGGGGGTTTGCAAAGCCCTCCTGAAGGTACTCGAGCAGGCACAGGACCACGGAACTATTTGCTCCTGAGACACAAGTTTGGATTGAGTTTGAGTTTCAGGATTGGCTTGACCAAGCAGATAGGAAATTAGTTTTCTGAAAGGAGTATTGATCTTGTTTTGTTTTGTTTCATTCTTCCTTTTTTGAGCATACCTTTACTCAGAAGCTGAGGCACTAGCTTCTTCCTTATAAGAATTGTCCAACTTTGTGGTAAATTTCTAGGTAATATTTAGACAGACATTTCTTTGTTCCAAATACTTTCTGAGCTCATTCTTTGTGACAGTTGCTGAAATTTCATGGTATTGCTTAATTCGTCATGACCATTCTGTACATGCATCTATCTACAACTGCTCACTACACTTTTCTTTCCAGTTGAAGAAACCAGAGCTCAAAGAAGTTGATTAAGTTGTCCAGGACCACATATAACATGGCATAAAGGGTTTGAGCTGAACTTATAGCCCTAGTCCCAAATCACATCCAAGATTAGTTAAGGTCTCTTGATCTCTCTCCATTGACTCTTTGAAACTGTGGTACTTCTTTGAACAAGGGACATTTTATATAGGACACCATGATGAACGTAATGAACTTTTACACTGAGTTACAGAGCTTGAGCTGAGAAGCTGAGAACCTTGGCAGAAAGGAAGCACATCCTTAGGGGATGCACTTATTAGATGCTGCTGCCCCTGTCACAGTCCTTCAGCTACCCAGGGAGGCCCTGTATGATAGGGGATGCAGTATCTATGGCAGCATCATGAGGCCCTGTATAATAGGGGATGCAGTATCTATGGCAGCATTGTGAGGTCCTCTATGATGGGGGATGCTGTATTGTGGCAGCATCATGAGGCCCTGTATGATGGGGATGTTGTAACTGTGGCACCATCATTTTCATCAACCGCTGTCCTTACCTTGTTTCCCAATCTGCCAAGATTCTTGAAGGGAGGGCAATGAGTCAAACGTAAGGTTCTTTTCTCATTGCTTTCACTGACTTATGAGCCTTGTGAATGGAAGCATTTAGAACCAATGGCTTCTTATTCAAAACAAACAATTAAACAAATTAAAGTAAGGAAACAATTCAAGAAAAGGAGTGTGTGTGTGTGTGTGGGGGGGGGGGAATCCTATGTGCATTTAAATTTGAGCAACAGTGTTCAGAAGTTGAAGGCAATTGTTTGTTGAATTCTGATATTTGTATAGAAAAAAATGTATTTAGGGGATGAAGAGACTACCAGACCTGAGTTTAGTCCTCTTGATACACTTACAATACTGTAACTTGAAGCAACTATTACCTCTATAGTCCTTAAATTCAACAATTGCAAAATGCAAATAATAATGGTGCTTGTCTCATAGCAACTTTGGTTTGATAGAAACATGTCTGATTGAAAGAAAACCTTTTATAAATTGTAGCTATTATTATTATTGTTAGTATTAGTATTTACTAGTCCAGCTAAGACTACACAAATAACTGAGTGATTATTGTACCCAGATCTTCTGTCTCAACCAATCTAATTCTTTTTGTTTATTTCAAGAAGAGAGTATATATATTCTGATATCAATATAATATAAATTGCTAAAACATTTACAGCTGACCAGGAGAAGCAGGCCAAGAGCATAATATTTACTACTTCAGCTTTGTTAAATATCTTTTCTTGTTGCTTGGTAGTGGCCATGCTTGCAATTTCATGATTTACATCAGCATTTGATCCATTTTGGAAAATATCCATTGTCATATATACTATCATCTACAAAAATATCTGTTTTGCAATATATTCTACATGTAGCATATCACATTGATATACTACATAGTTCTCAAAGAATTTGTTACACCAAAATCTTATTTTCCCCTAGAGAACATGAAGAAATCAGAGGATCTTTGCTAAACAGAGTATTGGAACACATGAGTGTGGATGTAATATATCGGAGAAAAGCTCTGGTAGTGTTTGAAAAATCAATTATAACTTTACAGATAGTCGATGCTTGATTTTTGATATATACGCTATCACAGTAAAATTAATTCCAAGAAAATAAAGTTTAATTTTTTCCATGAGGTTTATTGATGAATAAAATGAGATTGTGAACAAAGAATCACTATTTTTCCCTATAAAATATATGGTAACATATTTCTTTAATGTCCTCAAGAACCTTTAAGGCTAATGAATTCTAAAGCAAAAACATCTCTTTTGTAAAGAAATGGGAATCAGTATGAAATTTTAAGGTTAACTGTGTTTATATGCATGAGCGATTATTGTATAAGGACATTAATAATAAATTACAGGGATTTATAAATAAGTTATCTATAGTAAACTAAACCAAGACTTCTAAATTCCCCATTTTCTTTGCATACACCAAGCTATTATTTAACTATAAGCTATTTTACAATTAACTACAGATGTTTTCTAAATTTTATGGATCTCTGCTGGAGTTATACAAATGCAGATATCCATTATGGACATTTTAAATTCTAAGACCTTTCTTTATAATCAACAATTTGTTAGGGATCTTGGTTGTTTCTTAGACATCACGCTAGAAATATTTGTCTGTGACTGTCAGATATCATAATTATACTCTGTTTTTTTATCTTATTAATGTGACAGCCATTACTTTTACAGATCAGCACAAACCACATGCATATGACACCAGACCTTCAAATAGTTTTCAAAAACCACCAGACCTGAAAAAGACCATTTACTCTACATAATTGAAATTGAATTGCTGTGTTAACCCAACTCCCTTTTGCTCTCTCAGTTCTGATCTCAACAGCTCTGGGAGGATGAAGACGCCCACCTGCCTCTAGTGCAGCCTGCTAACTCAGGAATTTTATAAAAATGTCTTAGGAGAGATAGACGACCTAAAATACTATAATTGTGGAAGCCCACTGTCTGATTTTTATTACTTCTCCTTCGATTTGTACTAATCGTACCCTGCATTGGGTACAATATTTATCGTTACACTTGGATTCCTTTATGAGATAGAGCACTGCCAATTTTGTACTAAATTGAGTGTGTCAAAGCCTTGGATGAATGCCAGCACCAAGACAGACACAGAAAAATGGGTTCTTCCTGCAGGTGAGAGGAGACTAGACCAACTCGTATTGTTTCTGTCAGCTCTATGATAATTAATTTCAACCATATTATCCGAATTAAAATGTGACAATTATTTATTCCCCAAACTGGCTTCCTGGAAGCTGTCCAATTTTCCTATCCTATTTTGTAAAAAGTGCGGCTAAAATATGAACAAATCATTAAGAATTGATGCTTCGATGATGTACACATTCATATGAAAAATGACACCTTTAAGTCACGATTTTAAACCTACATTAGTAAAGAGGGCAATGTATAGGAGAATAGGCCGTAACTCTCCCCTGCACAGCTGGAGTGCTGTGTGATGAAGAAGAGAGAGAGCCAACTATCAGCTGGCCTTTTGGGCCCACCGGATGGATTTCCATCCCTCACACAAACCCGTGTTGGCTCGTTTGCTGATAGCTATGATTGACTGTTGGGTCGTATTATCCCCTGCTGTTCCCCCCTCCCTCACTTCTGGGGATATCAACAGCAGGAATTGTCAGTCAGGGCTCAATTGATTATTCTCCAAATTTGCTCCTGCTATTGACCATAATGGGGAAAAAATTCATGCCTCTGAATTATTCAGAATGAAAATATACACAGAAAAAAATCGATAAGGCACATCTGATATTAAAGACAAATTAAAACATTCAGTAGAAGGGGGCTTGAGGCAGCTGCAATGTACAGAGAAAGGAACATTTTGTAGATAAAGGAAAGTGGTTTTTTTTTTTTTCTTTCTTTTAAAAAAAAAGATGTTATAGCTGTCACGGCTTTTCAAAATTAACAGCTATATTAATAGAGGCATTAAGGTTTCCTGGCCAGTTCGTTCTTTGTAACTGTTGGCATTGTCATCATATAATGATCCCATGGTCTTTTAGACTTAACTGCAACATGTCATGCTGGAGGCATGAAATGCTAGGAATATCCTCAGGTCTAACCCAAAATGCCAGCAAACAGAACCTGCCATTAGGCCTGATAGAATTTGACAGGAGTTAGAAGTTAAGCAACTGGGAAGGAACTGGCCTGCCTGTGATGACAGAGTTACACACTGGCTTTGCACCATGGGCAGAGAGCCTCTGGGTTCCTTCACACTGTTGGGTGCCAGTGTGGGGGACGTGTGGGAAGTTTTGGGATAGAAACATGTTTAACAGTTTAATTTTGGGAAGACAAACATTCTGCCATGGCAGTGAAATGGCCAGTTTCCAACATCTAGAAATCTGATTTCTTTTGGGAGAGCCGTTGAGCTCCGCCTACCTCCTTCATTAACTGATATCTGTATTCCAAGTTAAGAAAAACAATTACTTAGCTTCCCTACCTCTTCCTGTTCATTTCAGTCTTGATTATCCATCTGTTTTCTTCTGCAGGAGACAACTTTGATTGGTAGGCCATAGAACTCAACCCCCCCTCCCACACACACACACACACACACACACACACTCCCACTACAAGGGTCAGAAATCTGCTTGAAGCACAAGGATCTTCATTTACTAGGTAGGTGGTAACAGTCTCCTTTGCTCTTGGTTGAAATGTCACTTAAGAACCTCCCCCTGAGAACAGTAATGGCTTGTGCCGTAAGATTGAGAATTGACAAGTGGGACCTCATGAAACTACAAAGCTTCTGCAAGGCTAAAGACACCATCAATAAGACAAAAAAACCACCAACAGATTGGGAAAGGATCTTCACCTACCCTAAATCAGATAAGGGACTAATATCCAATATATATAAAGAACTCAAGAAGGTGGACTCCAGAAAGTCAAATAACCCCATTAAAAAATGGGGCTCAGAACTGAACAAAGAATTCTCACCTGAGGAATACCGAATGGCAGAGAAACACCTGAAAAAATGTTCAACATCCTTAATCATCAGGGAAATGCAAATCAAAACAACCCTGAGATTCCACCTCACACCAGTCAGAATGGCTAAGATCAAAAATTCAGGTGACAGCAGATGCTGGTGAGGATGTGGAGAAAGAGGAACACTCCTCCATTGTTGGTGGGATTGCAAGCTTGTACAACCACTCTGGAAATCAGTCTGGCGGTTCCTCAGAAAATTGGACATAGTACTACCGGAGGATCCAGCAATACCTCTCCTGGGCATATATCCAGAAGATGTCCCAACCGGTAAAAAGGACACATGCTCCACTATGTTCATAGCAGCCCTATTTATAATAGCCAGAAGCTGGAAAGAACCCAGATGTCCCTCAACAGAGGAATGGATACAGAAATTATGGTACATTTACACAATGGAGTACTACTCAGCTATTAAAAAGAATGAATTTATGAAATTCCTAGCCAAATGGATGGACCTGGAGGGCATCATCTTGAGTGAAATAACACAATCACAAAAGAACTCACACAATATGTATTCACTGATAAGTGGATATTAGCCCAAAACTTAGGATACCCAAGATATAAGATACAATTTGCTAAACGCATGAAACTCAAGAAGAATGAAGACCAAAGTGTGGACACTGTGCACCTTCTTAGAATTGGGAACAAAACACCCAGGGAAGAAGTTACAGAGACAAAGTTCGTAGCTGTGATGAAAGGATGGACCATTTAGAGACTGCTGTATCCAGGGATCCATCCCATAATCAGCTTCTAAACGCTGACACCATTGCATACACTAGCAAGATTTTGCTGAAAGGACCCAAATATAGCTGTCTCTTGTGAGACGATGCCGGGGCCTAGCAAACACAGGAGTGGATGTTCACAGTCAGCTATTGGATGTATCACAGGGCTCCCAATGGAGAAGCTAGAGAAAGTACCCAAGGAGCTAAAGGGATCTGCAACCCTATTGTTGGAACAACATGATGTACTAACCAGAACCCCGGAGCTCTTGTCTCTAGCTGCATATGTATCGAAAGATGGCCTAGTCGGCCATCAATGGAAAGAGAGGCCCATTGGACTTGCAAACTTTATATGCCCCAATATAGGGGAATGCCAGGGCCAAAAGAATGGGAATGGGTGGGTAGGGAATTGGGGGGCGCTATGGGGGACTTTTGGGATAGCATTGGAAATGTAATTGAGGAAAATATGTAATAAAAATATTAAAAATCAAAAAAAAAAAAAAGAACCTCCCCCTGGACTGCTGAGCAGTGAGACAGTTCTCTTGGGACTCTTCTGTTTTCCAGCCCAACTTCTGATGTGAGCCCTGGGAGGTGGGGAAACATTTCCATCCTCTGAAATTAGCAGGACAGTTAAACATCACAAGGCATCTCTTACTCTGTCAACCCAACTCCTTTCCAAATCATTCTGGATAGTCTTTTGTTTCATAGCTGTTGAAAAGAAGATTAAACACGACGAATGTGAAGATTTTTGTTATTTTATAATACCACACAGACAGCAGAGGTTTCTTTGTTTTTGATTCTAGGGCTTTCCCCAGCAACATATCTCAATTCAAGTTAATGTTACTGATAGAGATTAAAGAGAAAAAGAGGACACCAGCCAGTTCTCTCTGTCCCAGCTTCCTGTCTTGCTTTTTGTATTTTCCTGCATACTGTTTACTTTTAAGTATCTCACATGCTCTCACCAATTCTCTCCCACTCTCTGAAAGAGTCAATTTCACTCTCTCCTCTCTCTTTAAAATCCCATCTCCCGTGAAATTCAGACACCCTTGCTCTAGTGAAACTTCTTCTGCTTCGGTGAGAGATACAAAGCTTTGCCCTTGTGCCTGCGCATAGCATCTGCACAAGTGTGCCTGGCCTTCCTGTCTGCAGCCATACTTCCACAGGAGCAGCAGTTACAGTCCTCTCCCTTGGCCATGGGCCCTGCTCCAGCCCTCTGCCCCTGAACCAACGGTCTTTATCTTTCTACTACCTGTTTTAGTCCGACAACGTCAGGCTTTCAGAAAACTTGCAATTAATTTCTTCTAGTGTTAATACTTCATGTAGCCATAGCGCAGCGATTACTCTTGAACTCAGTTATACTCTTGCCTGCCAACACGGTTGTAGTGATCTTCCTATCAGTGAACCAATAGTTCACACGTGAGACCCCATCTTACGTGACCTGCCTGCCGATTGCATATCGTACGACTGAAAATTCTCTCCCCGAGAACGCTTGGCTTACCAGATTCCCCAACTTTTCCTCCTGTTTTTTTTTCTTTTTTCTCTCAATCCATGCCTATTCTCAGTGCTATTTATAAATCCCTCGACCTTTCAAAAAGGGGAACCCCCGAGGGGAGTCCATGGAAACCCCATCTCTTTTCCTACTCTTCTCTCTTCCTTGGTCTCTCTTCACTGTTTTCAGCACGATCGATACCTGATGACGTGCATACTTTTGAACTTCGGTGGGTGTTTCCCCCAATCGGTTGAGCCAAATGGTTGGCTCAAAAGTCAAGCTATGCATTATTAACATTTATTTGAATATTTAAAGTAGACATATTAAGCATGAAACTTCCAAATTATTTCTCCCACTGTATCTCTTATGACTAGCAAAAGGTGCTTCTGTTTTCTAATTGGGAGGAGAAAGAAAGATGCTTCTATTTTTCTCATGTCTCACACTGAATATCTCAGAAAATTCTAGCAACAATATCATTAAAACATATTTGGGGGCCAATCATTTGTCAGTGCCTTTTCTGTTAGGACTCTGGCTCCAAGCAGCTGTAGTTGCTTCCTTAGAATACAGAAAGTTCTGGTTTTCTTGCTTCTGCTTCTATGACTGATCTATTTTCCACCTGCAGTGGTCTTGCGAAAGCATAAAGAGATTAAGTTACTATTTCTGTTTACAATGGCTTTGGTCTGCCCAGAATAAAACCTGAAGCCTCTAGTGGTCTGTTTTCTCTCTGTGTATATGTGTATCTCTCTCCGTGTCTCTGTGTCTCTGTGTCTCTCTCTGTCTTAACTATCTTAACACCATTTAATTAGCTACTTACTTAATTAACTTTTTGTTTTGCTTTTAAGACAGGCTAACCTCAGGTAGCTCAGGCTTACCTCAAACTTATATAGACAAAACAGACCTTAAACTCCTGGATCCTTCAACTCTAGAATACTAGAATTATAATTGTGTGCCAATTGCTTGGCTTTATACTTATCCTTTAAATTTATTTATAACCATCACATACCATTTATCTTATTTTGTATTGTCTCTACTAGAATGCAAGTTCCATAATTTCAGCAATTCTGTATTTTGTTTCCTCTTAAATGTTACAACTCCAGTGTCTTCTCTATTGCTGATAACATAACAAATATTAAAAAGACTATTTTTGAGATAAATTTATTCTGCATGCCTCTGATACAAGACAGCAAAGTGCTATGGAAGTGGAACAAAACTCTTAGGGGTTAAGTCACTTGTGCAAGGTAAATGAGAAGTCTGGAAGAGAGACACACACAGAGACACAGAGACACAGAGACACAGACACACACACACAAAGACAGAGAGAGACAGAGAGAGAGACAGAGAGACAGAGGGAGAGATACACACAGAAAGAGAGAGAGAGAGAGAGAGAGAGAGAGAGAGAGAGAGAGAGAGAGAGAGAGGGGGGGGGAATTTCTGGTCTCCTAATGCTAGCACATTTCACTGAGTGACACTTAATTGAGGAGAATCCACCGTGATGAAGATCTCACTGAAGATAGTCAGGCAAGGCTTATAAGGACTGACTCAGGCCAGAAGATGTAGCAAAGTTTTTGGTGATCATCAGCTTAAATTCTTTAGATCTAAATTCTTTTGAGAAAGGATAAAAAACCCTGTAAGTAATTTTTCACTGCCGGGTGACAAGAAGGAATATTAACCCGCCACATCAGCTGTTTGCTCTTATAAAATATCTCAGTCTTCCAAGTAATCCAAGGGCAGCTTTGCTGATTGCATTGGGAGTCAATGGGAATCAAAGACTTGCCCACGTTGAATTATTAAGTAACTATTCTAACACTGAGCATCTTTGGGTGAGTAACAAAACTGAACTGCAGGTTGCACGAATGAATGTTTTCCTCATCCCTTTCTTAGATGAAGTTGCATTTGATGCATGCCAGCACATCCATCGAGAGCCTAAAAACAAGTGTGTGAAATACCCCGTCGTCGATGGAATCTTGGGCTGCTCTGCAGTGGAACTGTTCAGAATGTATTCTGTGGATAACTCGGGGGAAGAGGCAGTGGCTGCATATGTCCATTAGTCAAGCATGGTAAACATACATAGATAGAAACTGGAAGATATGCAGAGCCGTGGGCTTATACTTAGACCCTAGCTTGGGTGATGAGAGAAACCAGCCAGGGGTGTGAAAAATGGCTCTAGTATTTTAAAAAATAAATGTTTATTTTATGACACCTTTTTTTGGTGTATAGAAAAATGGCAAAGATACTTAGATCCTTTGATACCTCAAGGATCTCCCTTATTAGTATCTTCTACTAGCATTTCACAGTTGTCATGGTTAATGAAACAACATCTGTATATTATTATTACTAATTAAAGTCCCTGATTTATTAGTGTTTCCTTCATTTACTTAATGCCACTTTATATTTAGTTATTATGTCTCTGGCTTCCACTCCAGCCGTGGCTGCTTCTTAGACTTTTTTTGTTTTTATGACCTTGACAGTTTTGAAAAATACTGTCCACATTTTTGTTTGTTTGTTTGTTTGTTGTTGTTTGAATGTTCCTTATTTGGGATTTTCATGATTGGATTCAGTAGTATGTTTCTGGAAAGGTGTCTGCAGAGGTACCATTCTCTCTTTGTATTTGGAATGAACATAGTATCAGTCTGGCCTCTTGCTGTTCATATGAACTGACATCTGATTAAGGGAACATTTATCAGATCTCTTTGTCATGCCTGTCAATACTGTTTCCTCATTGTTTCCAGCCTATTCTTGTTGGAAGGAAGTAAGCATGTGCAACTCCATTATAAGGAAAGGGAGTCATACTCATCGCTTTGAGAGTGGAAAAGCCATATACATTACTTGAGATTCTTCACAGGACATTTGTCTTTTCTTCTATCTATCTATCTATCTATCTATCTATCTATCTATCTATCAATCATCTATCTATCTATCTATCATCTATCTATCATATATCATCTATTTTTGTTTCACCTATTTAACTATTAATCAAATAACTATCAATCACCAATCATCAATCAATCATCTCTATCTATATATTGATCAATCACCAATCTATCATATCTATTGATATTTATCTTCATAATTTTCTATCTATCTACCTGCCATTCTTCTATCTATGCTTCATCTATTGATTGTCTATCTATCCATCAATTCACTATATATTATTCACAGAAAACTATTGTGTACACGTTTGCGGTATGATCCAACAATATATTTTTACCCAAAGTATTCTATCTGTGCACATTTTTTGACTTGTGTCTATGTGTTTTTGACATATCCCGTCATTGTGGTTTTGTTTTTTTCAAGCATATTATACATGTATACACACACATGCATATATGTGCAAACAAATTATTTTATGTGGCATTTAGTATACAGCTGTGTACCTGTATTTAGTAAAACATATACTGGTGGCCGATTGTATCACTACCAGAATTCTCTTCTTGCTTATATGTAAACATTTATTCGAATAGCAAGCATTTGAAATCTATGTTATCATTTACATTATTGTTTAATTCCAGTTTGTATATATAGTAATTTTAGAATTATTAGCCTATGTCCTTGTGTGAAACAACACCATCAGCTAGCAATATGTATTTACCATTTTTTCTATGACATTTTAGATTATTACTTTATTATGAAGGAGTGGTGTCCTATTACTTGAACATATAAGTTTGTTACATACTTATGTATTGAAATACACCTTAGGACAGGGAGTACAACTTAGTGGTAGAGCCCTTTCCTAACAATATGAGGTCTTGCTTGAGCCCCAGCACTGCAAAACAAACAATTACCAGCAACAAAAATCTATGAAATAACACCAAATCACATACCTTGGTTGCTCTAATTTTAAGCCATCATGAGTAAGTGGAAATACATTTTTTAAGTATGCAGTTTATGTGGACTTAGGTTTTCAGATGACTCGAGTAAACAGCAGGGAACACATATAATATTTAGATTTTGTTTAGTTTTATAAGATTATTGGTTGGCTATGTTTCAGAATAGTTGAATCATTTTGTGCCCCCACCAGCAACACATGAGGCTTTCTGTTATAACATATCCAAGCTTGTAATTGGCATTTCCAGTTTTCATTATAGCTATTCCAAAAGGCATATAGTGGTATCTCACTATTTTAATTTAATGTTTTAGATAATAATGATCATAGATTATCTTTTTATATACTTTTTTAGAAAGAACCTTCCCTGCCCTCCAAGACATGGTTTTTTTCTGTGTAGCCCTGGTTGTCCTGAAGCTCACTCTGTAGTCCAGGCTGACCCCAAACTCAGAGGTCTACTTGCCTCTGCTTCTCAAGAATTAAAGGTGTGGGTTAATGCCCAGAGGCTTATTTTTATTTTTGACACAGGGTCTTATGCATCCCAACTAGCCTTGAGCATCTTATGCAGCTGGAAATGACCTTGAATTTGACCCTTCCGTGTCTACCTCTCAAGTGCTATGGTTCCAGTCCTATGACAGTAGGCTAGGGATGGAATGTAAAGCCCTGTGCCTGCCGGATACTCTGCCAACCAAGTTAATCCTCAACTGCCAGAGGGCCTGGTTCTCAGGATGTCCATAGCCTTACCTGACGTGAATTGTTGTTCTTGTGCTGATAGTTCATCACTATCGAATCTGAGTTTGTAGAAACTGAGAGGTGAGCTTTTTTTTTTTTTTTTCAAGTTATTTTCTACCTTGTAATTCAAAATGGCTGAAAAGGGTTCTATTATTATTATGGGCAAGGAAGAGATGGTAATGCCGTAACTAACAAAGGCTCTTTTCTATATCTCTTTTTATAAGGAAGTTGATTTGTCACCCAGATAACATTAATTAAATTTTTTTTTGGTTGAGGCCACCAACTTTCAGTGAGTTCCCCTAATGATTTATACAACTCCACCCCACTTCAACCTGTCTTCGTCGCTCAGATTAAAGAGCACTGGACAATTTCAAGGGCCACCTCCTGGACTCACGATGCTTCCGGCTTTAATATTCTGAGCTAGACCCACAGAACTCTCTTAGAGATACTCAGCATTCAATCCTGAAGGCTCCACTTCATCACCAGGTAATTAGTATTTTCATTAACTTGCTTATTGTCAAGGAAAATGAGCCTTGATCATCTAATTTTTCCTCAATGAGTTGAATATTGTAATATATCTATAATTAATGTGCTTTATGCCACAAACGTGTAATGGAGTGGAAATCTGAGGCTGCTCCCAGCAGTCACTGTCAGTAAATGTTTGATGAATAAACAGAGGCTTTCTAATGGGAAATGGTGGTGACTTTTATAAGCAGACACAATAAAGACTTTATTAACATACTTAAGAAGCATTCTGGGAAATAGAATGGAATGCATTATTACGGCTGGCTCCTTTTGTGAAAAGTAAACTTTACTGTCCCCATAACAAACGCGCACTTGTTTGTTGCAAGTTGTAGCACCAGTATTTTATGGTGTATTCTGGAGTTTAATGGAATGAGGCTTAAATTAGACACACATTCCTTAAGGGTCTGAGATTGTGGAGAGGAAAACAAACTACTAACCATTGTTTTAGTGACTTATTTGCATACCTGGTTTATATGGAAAAGAAGAGGCTCTGATTTCAGAAAAATTTAAGAGTTCAAAGATGAATTTCAAAACATTAAGCTAGCTAATAAATACAAGAAACAATGAATATGTATTTAGTTTTTCATGGAGTTCAAATTTTAACTAGTAGCTTGAAAGGAAATGGAAAAAAATGAGTATATGTGTGAACCTTCTAATGTTCACATTTTACTATGTAAACATATTTTCTTTACTCACAGAAGCATAGAGTGGTATGACATGGGAGTTATTCTTTATTACCTGTTTAGATAGAATCAGAAAACCAAAGGAACTGCCTACTGCTTGGTCTTCATGCTAACACTGAAGGCACCAGCAACAGAATGGCTTCAAATCATTTTTCCATGGTTTCATAGCGAGTCAGTGGCTGCATGGTAACTTAGGCCTGGGTGACCCCAACTCTCGCTGAGAATATTTCAGTAGGCATGAGCTTGCCTGTGTTTGACCTCCTAACCTTTACCATCTGCCCAGTGCTTGTCTTCTACCAGGGCATAGAAAGCTGAACATTACACGGCCATACAAAAGTTATTCCCAGCTTCATGCAGCCATGGTGCTAAGCCTTCTGCAAAGACAGAGAGAAAATGAATCTGGAAAAGGAGAAGTGTAGAGGGACATTCTGATTACGGATGTCAGGGAACTGACCTGTCCTTTACCCTAGGTTTTTCGAAGATAAGGGGCCTAGCAAACACAGGAGTGGATGCTCACAGTCAGCTAGTGGATGGATCACAGGGCCCCCAATGGAGGAGCTAGAGAAAGTACCCAGGGAGTTAAAGGGATCTGCAACCCTGTAGGTGCAACAACATTATGAACTAACCAGTACCCCGGAGCTCATGTCTCTAGCTGCATATGTATCAGAAGATGGCCTAGTCGGCCATCACTGGAAAGAGAGGCCCATTGGACTTGCAAACTTTATATGCCCCAGTACAGGGGAACGCCAGGGCCAAAAAGTGGGGATGGGTGGGTAGGGGAGTTGGGGGGAGGGTATGGGGGACTTTTGGGATTGCATTGGAAATGTAATTGAGGAAAATACGTAATAAAAATATTAAAAAAAAACTTCCTCAAAGTCGAAGGTGATCGCGCCATTTGCAGCTCAAGTCCCCTAATGGCTTACCATTCCTCTTAGTTTAAAGGTTATACTTTTTATAAGGTTGATTCTGGTCTCTACCCGTGAATAGACTGTCCTGACACCCACTCTGTCAATCTTCTTGGCCACACGATGCTTACTGAGCCACCTGAAATGCATGCTTCTCTTTAGCACAGACTGTTGCCCTGCTGAATGTTACAGCCCTCCACACTTTGGGTGTTTTCCTGGAGAAGCTGTCTCTGGGACAAGTTATTTTCTTTTCTGTGCTATTAGAACTACAAACTGTTTTTTTTCATATGGTACCCAGTCTTACCTGCATACTCATTTAAGTGCTCTCTGTCTGCTACTAGTAGCCAGAGTTCGTTTGTCTGGATTTATCTGTCTCTGTAAAAACACTGGGAGTGAAAAGATATATCTGGTTTGACTATTATATTCTTAATGGTAGCACAGTACCTGGAACACAGGCATTACTCAAACATGCATATCTGAGCATGATATTGTCATTATATATAGACTCTTGAAGTATGTTTATATTTCAATGTAGTCATTTAAAAAATGATCTTGTCTTAGTTACAACAGATGATAGCTTCCTAGTCTACAGCAGGATGCTGGGAACATGACACTGGGTCTAGAATGAACTTTTGAAACCCCGAAACCCCTCCTAGACTGACGCATATCCTACAACATGGCCACACCCCCTAATACTTCCCAAACAGTTTCAGTCATTGGGAACTAAGCATTCAAACCTCTGGCCCTGTGTGGGCCATTCTTCTTCAAACCACCACAGATCCTCTGAATAAAGAGGTATTTAGTGTCTTCAGTCTCCAGCTGCTTGTGAAAAGGTCTCATCGGACCAGTTCTCCTTTGGCATTCAGAGGAGAATATGGTGTGAATACAAGGTAATAGATGATAGATGGGAAGAATTATCTGCCCTTTATTTGTTTTACATTTAGAAATGTGTGTGAGCATGTGTGTGTTTATCTGTGGGGGGTTGTGGTGTGTGTGTGTGTGTGTGTGTGTGTGTGTGTGTGCCTGCAGAGGTCAGAAAGGGGCAACTGATTCCCATGTAGCTAGAATTAGAGCTGATCGTGAGCTGCTTGATATTGGTGCCGGGAACTGAACTCCAGTTTGCTGGAAGAGCTGTAACCACTCTTAAGTGTTGAGCCTCACCTACCTCCCCACAAAATCCCCAAATTTATTAACAACTGAGATTTATAAAATATTTAAAAATTGTATTTTGTGTGTATGCCTGTTTTGCCTACATATGTATTTGTATACGATGAGCATGCCTAGTGCCCTTAGAAGCCAGAAGAGGGTGTCAGATCCCCTGGAGCAGGAGTTATTTATAAATGGTTGTGAGCTGCCACATGGGTGTTGGGGAGCCAGAGCTGGGTCCCCTGGGAGAGAGGTCAGTGTTCATAATCAATGAGCCAACCTCCCCACTCCCCCAGATCTTCAGAGCAAGTTAGCCAAATCAGTTATGCAACACAAATATATGTATATATCTTACATCTTATTGCTACAATACAACTTCCTTTACACCACCACACACTGCAGCCAAAGCAGCAGCATTAGCAATTTCAAGTGTATGATGCTATCTAAATTAATTTCATTTGCTTATAGTGCACTTAAAAATAGCATAACAACATTTAAGAGATTATTGTGTTCGCCTTCTCTGTGTGTGTGTATGTCTGTTCATTTGCATGCTGTTTCACAGGTTTGGAAGCCAGAGGACACTGTTGTAGTCTGCTGCTTACTCTTTTCTCTAAATGACCCATATGAATTGGTACAATTACGTAAATATTTATTCTAACCAATAGTCTTAAATCGTTCCCTTATTGATTTGAGGATTTTATACATTTATACGATGCGTTTTGATCATATCTGTCTCCCTGCCCTCTATAACGTCTTCCAAGCTCCCCCATACTCCCTCCCAGCATCGTTGGAAATGTCTCTTTCATTCCCCTGCGTATGATTGTCATCTCAGAGGCTTACTGCCGCTGTCTGTGGACCTAGGCCTAGTCCTGGGAACTTCTAGCCTTCATATAATCTAATCTAGGCCTAGAATATTTTCAGTCTCTGAGACCTGCTGCTGGCTCTTTCTGAGCTCTAGCTGGCTCAGAAAGCTTGGATGTTCTGATTCAAACTCCTCTCCAAGCTGACTGATTCGATCTGGCTTCTCTCTTGGCCTCTGACTGAATTGTTCTTCTTGGTCTCAAGTCACCTCTCTTTTCTCTCTATTTTTGTAAGAGTTGGGCATATCCTATTCTGTCAAATCTTTCTCTGATTCATTTACTTTGTCTGCCATTTAATAGACATCACTATCAAACATGGGTGCTTCCTTCTACAAACTAACTTTAACCTCGTTGTTTGAGATTAAAGATGTGTACTAAGGGTGTGTCTGTATTCCAGTGGGAGGGATTAAAAATGTGTGTGCTAAAGGCTGAGCCACACTACAACTAGAAATAAGTTTTTTTTTTCTTCTGTAAATAACACAATACCTGGGTTCATGGTATGGTCATATATCCTGCAACACCTCATATCATTTTCTTTTATTTCTTTAAAACACACTGAGCCCCATTAGAGCGGCTCATAATTGCAGTGGGTGAAGGGCCATCCATTGGAACATGGGCAACCTATCAGAGGCTATAGCCCTGAAGAACACTGACTCTCTACTCTCAAGCTTCTTAAATGGTCGATAGTTCTCATTATTGGTCTTAGTACTCTATATCCTTTATTCACCAAGAGCTGCTGATGACACTATAATGTCCTATGAGGATATTATGGTGAGAGAAGACTCTCAAATGCACCTGGGTTAGAGTGTGGGAAATACAATGAGAATAGATGTCAACACATTCTGTGGTGTATGCTAGGATTGTGATACTAACAGTGGCAGCTTTGCCTTTATCTCAGCACTTAAGGTCTAATATTTACTTCCTGGGGAATAGGTGGCTCTGGTGTGTGTGTGTGTGTGTGTGTGTGTGTGTGGTTGGGAGATACCCATGAAGCTCTGAGTGATGTCTGACAGTCACTTCAGTAAAACAGCTAAAATCTGACCAGGGCTGTTTCAACTGTAGCTCTGCCTTAGTGGTTAACTATCCCAAGATACTGTTTACTTGACTGCAAAGTGAGATAAATGTCACAAGACTTTTGTTGTCCCTACAAACATTCTGAGAATTCTTTTGGCAAAGTAAAGGTAGATGGTATTAAGAGCAATAATGCGGGGCTGGAGAGATTGCTCAATGGAAGCGCACTGCCAGTTCTTCCCGAGTCTGAATTTAATTCCTAGCTCACCACCAACATAGGTACAGTTCCAGGGGATCTGATGCCCTAGCCTGGCCTCGGAGGTCACGAAGCATATGCGTGGTACATAGACATACATGCAGGCAAAACGCCGATATACGTAGAAAAACACTTTAAATGAATACAAATAAAAATAGATATCTATATACGTATTAATAATAATATTTCTGATTAATTTCGAGGAAAGATAAAAGTTGAAATAAACTTCCATAGATCAAGCACTATCCTAGTTAATGTAGAGTTAAGTTTTTACTTGTCTGTCTGTCCTCTGAAATACTGTCTGTATGTTCGTAGAAACACTGGAGACAACTTACAGTCAAATGCTGCCTATACACTGATAGAAGCACAGGAGATAACTTAATGTCACACTACAGCCCTAATATCTTCCTAATAAATGATACTATGTTACTCTTCCTTGCCTTCAGTTTTTTTTTATATGTAGCTAAGTACTGTAATTATTTTAAGAACTTCATTTGAAACAAGCATCTTAATAATTAAGAGCTATGAAGATTGACCAAGAGAAAAATAGGATTATATACACGTGGAATTAAAATAAAGTCTTGAACATAATTATATCTAGAAAACCAAGCTACTAAATGCTCATAAGTAGAATTTCAAGGAGCAAGAGAAGTTTTTTTCTT
Organism: Mus caroli; assembly: GCF_978045245.1. NCBI lineage: Eukaryota > Metazoa > Chordata > Mammalia > Rodentia > Muridae > Mus > Mus caroli. The sequence goes on along the minus strand of NW_028227267.1, from coordinate 101,082,011 downwards.
TAAAACTGAGAGAGAAATAGGGAATAGAAAGAGAGTTTGCCTAGAAATGCGACTTTTGCTTTCCAAGGAGAGAATTAGATGAGAAAAGACATCATTTTAACATCATTAACTCAATTATAAAATCTTTAAATAGCTTTCTATCTTTTGTTCATTACCATGTAAATATATTGCCAGATATACAGAAAACATCTTACGTTCACACAGTTACATGTGAAGGAGTCACCCATTGTCCTTCAGTTCTACACAATGCAGTCCTTGTGTTAATAAAACATTGGAAGCAAATAGGCAAATGCTGTAAATCATATGCAACAATGACTGTGGGCATATTTAGAGCAGGACATACCGTCTATACAAATGGTAAAGCCACAGTGAACCTTAAATGACAAAAGAATGCCTGTATTGTTCCTTTCTAACGTGTTGCTCAATGTTTGCCCTAGATTTTATTGACTGCACCTTTGTGTTTTAACTTTTAAAACTTAAAGAAGCCCAGCAACACCGAAAGGATTCTTCATGAGAGGAGAACCAAAGAAAACCACACTTAAAAAACAAAACTCATAAAAGTCTTTTTTAAAATCTGGAATTAAAGTTCTGGAAGCGTGAGTTCATTTTCCTGGACGAAGATAGGGAACAAAGCAGCCGAGGGGTCTGTGTGAGGAAGTCTGCATCCTAAGGCTGTCCTGACACCTCCTTAATGGACTGCAGAGCACATAAAAATAATTAATCATGTGGAGGAGGCATTGCCAAGGTTAAGACTGAGGTCTCTGGTTTTTAATGGAAATGTTCTGAGTCTGAGCTAAAAGAACATCTCCCCTCGCTGGAGCATTAGACCATCTGTCATACTTAGCTCAGAATAGTTCAGGAGTTCAGTAAAATATCAGATAGAGTTCAGCACTTTTATTTCTCAGGGTATTAAAACTATATATAATAAGGAAAAAAAGGGGTTATGATGAACTATTCGACATCATGGGTGGAACATCAAGGAGGTTAAACTTAGAGTTTCAGAAACAGCAGGAAAAATATCTTCCTGCTATAGCTACTCCTCTTGTGTGTGTGTAGGTTTTTTTTTAAAGTTGTTTTTTTTGTGCTTCTGAAGGCATTGAAGGAGACTATAGGCAAATACATAAGAGAAGGCACAGGCTTAGCCCAAAAGTGGGAGACCTGAACGCGTGCCATTGCTTAATTTAACAGACCAGGCTAATGTACGCATTTATTTCCGCTCCTGGAGAGACTGTCAACAGGTAGAAGCAGGGTCTCCGAGGGAGCAGCTCACTCCTAATTGGATGATTCGTCTCTCTGTGACTATTTATGGAAAAAAAAATCCTCTTAATCTCTGGGTGCTCATGAGGAAGACACTTCTCCAGTGACCAGAAGCAAGAGCAGTGGAATGGACCCCTGGAAAAGCACGCCATGTTGTCAGGGGACAAAATGCACACTTGAAAAGACTGGTTTTTCTTGGTCCACTAAAGCCGATGAACACTGTGTCATCATCCAGTAACATATCAAATTCTCTCCGTCTATCGATGTTTTGATTCCTGCAGGAAGCTAATAGAAGCACACTCGGAGATGCGTGTTCGATAAGCAGGATGCTGTGTAGATGAAACGGAAGGTGGGGTGGAGGGGTTTGTCAGTGCAGGGCTGAGGGCATTTAGGGTCCTCAGCTATAAATTTGGAAGAGGAGTGTGGACAAACCCTTAATGTGGAGGTTTTAACATATGATAGTTACTGTGCTACGAGATGTTTTAAATCTAAGCTGATTTTGTGAACCTAAATTGTTAACCTCAGAAGCACAGCATGCTTGGATGAAAATAATTAATGCTTTCAGGACGAACCTTGGTGATTTAGACATATATTTCTACCTGAGACTATGAGGAGTGACTGTTTATGTATCCCCGACCTCAAGAGGTGGAGAGATGATAAGGCAGGTTGGAGGAACTCTGTGGTCACATCCAAGTGGTCCCTTTAGATTTCTAAGCAGCTTCTTTGAGAGAATGGTCTGCATCCCTAGGGCAGGAACAGTCTTCCTTTCTCTATGGATCTCTGCTTCTTGCCTCTCTGTGGTTTCGTTGAGATTATTGACGAGTGCCGTGGGAAGGGAGAGTGTTTCTTTTTAGAATCAAAGGCGCCCAGAGAATAGCGCATGGTTCACGTATACTTTGATTTGAAGAACTAGCAAGTCCCAAAGTGCAGCTATGAGGAAAGAGACGGAGTGATCAATGCTTCCACACAATAAGCAGCTGCATTTCTGTGGTTCCGGGTCTCCCTGTATGGCCAGATCCTTTGCTCGGTGGATATTACAAATTAATGTCTTGCTAGGGCTATAGAGACCTGGTTCAATGATCCAGGAAGAAACACAAGAGGATTGACCTGGATTTAAAAAGCCCAGCTCTTTGAAACACTTTGAGTTTTCCAAAGTGTCAATTAGCTCAGATAAAAATGCAAATCAAAGAAAAACTTTCTTAATCTTTCATAATATAAATTCATAACTCAGTTTCCCAGCCCATCTTTTAGGTGCTCCCACCTCTGTCACCCCTACAAGCATGGTGAGGTTTTAGTTTTCATTTCCACGCCAGTTTCCAAATGGCTATTCAAAAGGCCACCTGAATCAGCCTCCTTGAGTCTGCACCAGGCCCTCAGTATTTTAGCTTGGTAATTTTATGGAACTCCTGACTGTTTGAACGAGTGGCTCTCTGACTGTTGTGTCTGTTCTTGGCACTCTTTGCCTCCTGTTGAGTGGCTGTGTCCAACTTTGGTATGATAGATTTTGATTTATCACATATTTTACTTTGTCATTCTTGGTGGTTGTCTCTTAGATGCCTGTCCTTTTCTCACGAGAGAGAGGAAGGGCGTGGTTCCTGAGAGATGGAGAGGAGGGAGGAAGTGGAAGAATGGAGGAGAGCTATAAGAAGTAGGACACATCATATGAGAAAATAATCTATTTTCAATGAAAGGGGGAAATGGAAGACTAATATTTTAAATATACATGTATGTAGAAAATTTTAAAGAAGGTTTATTTATTTTATGTATGTGAACACACTGTTGCTGTCTTCAGACACACCAGAAAACAGTACCGCATTCCATTACAGATGGTTGTGAGTCACCATGTGGTTGCTGGGAATTGAACTGAGGACATTTGGAAGAGCAGGCAGTGTTCTTAGCCAGTGAGCCATCTCTCCAGCCCATTGTAGAACATTTTAACAAAGAAGTTTGGCATGCAAGACACACAAGTATTTATATTTTATTTAATTCTTACTGGGTTAAACACTAAGTTCAAGCAGATCCCGAATGACAGTCTCTTCCACATTTCCTTTACTCTCCTCTTTATATGTAAGACGAAGTGATAATGTAACATCATTACTTATGGACAATAAGAGGGTAACCCTGAAATAACTGGCATGCTTTTAGGCGCCTCCGATCATTTTGTGAAGTAAATTGATCGGGTCACAGACATAGTCCCTTGCCCATTATTATCTTCCTTACACTCCTACTGTCTCCTTTCACAGACTCATGCTCTGCCATCCACCAGTCAATCAGGTAAATAAGCCTGAATCACACATGCTCTCGCATGGTAATTTGAACAGTTTGTATTTTTTTTCCTGTTTCCTTCTCAAATTCTTAATTTTTCAAGTTTTTGTCTCTCCAATGTAGTTTTTGATTGAGAGTTTGTTTTCTTTCACAGTTTTATGGAATCTGTAATGAATATTTAATTTTCCCGTTCTTTCATCTGAATTCTATTAATTAAGCTTCTATATATCTTCCTTTTCCCTTGTGTTCCTGAAGTACTCTTTCAACTTGTGGCTCCATTCCATTAAAACACACATACAACCTCCCACCCCCAACACACACACACACATAGTACACTTCAGTTTCCTCTTCCTCACTGTTTTCTCTTCTGCCTGCTTTTTCTGTGTTTCCAAAATCCAGCAATGGAAACATTTGGCTTTTTGCTCCATGCTGCCAGGATATACCAAGGCACAGCGTCGTGACAGAGTACGTGGCCAGAGACTTGTTTTCGCACAGCAATATTGTTGTAATCCCTTCACATTCTGCAAGCATACCAGGTACATTTTCTGCCTTTCCTAAGTACATAATGACTTCCCCTCCTGCGGCAGGGCTTCCTGTAGGACAACCAGACAGCCACAGCATCCAGAAGCCAGACAATGAGGAATGCCTGCCAGCAGCCTCCTTCCATGAGGCTATTATCCTGGAGGAGTGCTTTAGCAACGCAGGCATCAGCTGTAAAATGGCAGGTTCAGACTCTGACTTGGCCATTTGTTCTCACGTCATGAAGAACAGCTGTATGTCGGTGTATCTGGGAACGGGTGTGTTGGCTGCATGAATACTGTCCTACTCTTTCAAAGAATCTTGGTGTCCATGAGAAAATATAAGATATGCTTTTATCATGGGGATAGTAGCTGGCTTGATATTTTGTTTTTTGAAATGATATGCACCTATCTCAGAACTTTGATTATTTCTATGATTAGGATGCAAGTAATGGAAACCACAGCCTCGGGTATTCTAAGCAGTCTTCCCCCTTAGCTCTTTTACAATCCCATATGACCTCTGTGTTTCAAGAGAAAAAGACCTTTACATCATGGGTTAACTCCACTAATTGTTTTCTGATTTTTCTTCAGTTCGAAAATTTGGAAAATGTATCTTAAAAACAAAACAAAACAAACAAACAACAACAACAAAACAATTCCTAAAGAGATTCAGAATGTCTTAGGAACTTCTAAAAGTAGTCAGCAAAAGAAACAGGAAACTTGTAGACATCACAAACTGTTGACCAGCTTTGCCTTTGGGGTGCACTTGTATTTTCATGCTGTAATAAAGATGTTGTGTGAGACCATATAAGACATGATGGGGTTTGAACTTAGCCTGCGTGTGGTCTTTCTTCTACCATGTGCAGCTCCTGATGTGTTGCCATGGAGAAACAGCCATGGGCTCTTGGCACTGTGCCTCAAAGTTTTGCTGTAGTCCTGTGTTGCTCTAAGGATCTGGAATCCAGAGCTAGGCAGCTGTTCACTCAAGCACGGAGAACATCCTGAGTCAGGGATCCTTCTGCTTGGAGCCCTGCCCTTTCCAAGGACGGAAACTACTTTTATTTGCATTTTAGCCTTTATGTTAATTAATGGGAATTAATATGTGTGTAAGAACTTCAGAAATTTCCCAAAGGTTCATTATAAATTTAGTGTAAAAGGAGAAATGGATATATTTTTTAAAGATAGGGCTTTCATTAAGGTTTTAGGTTATTAATAAAAACATTTTTATCATAGCAAGTTTAGTGTAAACTTAGGATGAAAATATCAGTGAGTGTACTCCAGCTCTATAATCACTTGGGTTCTACAAGAGGTCCTGTGTGTTTGTGTGTGTGTGTCTGTGTCTGTGAAGCTTGAAAGAGAGAAGGAACCACAGTAAGAAGTGTTAAATGATGCCATAAAAGTACATAATTACAGTTTCTTTTTATTAGTGAAAAAGCTTGCAATGCAATCATTTGCATATTTAATCTCACCACTTTTCCCTTTCCTTCACAGGATGTAGCAGAGTGTGATGGTTTGTATATGCTTGGCTCTGGGAGTGGCACTATTAGGAGGTGTGGCCTTGTAGTAGGTATGCCACTGTGGGAGTTGGCTTATAGCCCTCACCCTAGCTGTCTGAAAGTTAGTATTTTGCTGGCAGCCTTCAGATGAAGATGCAGATTTCTCAGCTCTGGCTGTACTGTGCCTGCCTGGACGCTGCCATGCTCCCATCTTGATACTGAACCTCTGAACCTGTAAGCCAGCCCCAATCAAATGTTATCCTTTATAAGACTTGCGTTGGTCATGGTGTCTGTTCACAGCAATAAAACCCTAACTAAGACACAGAGAAAACTTATATCCAGTAAATATAAAAGCACAACACTACTGTCTGCTTATTTGAAAATGTATATTTGCTTATTCATTTATGATTGCTGGTTTGTTGGACTAACCAACAGTAACAGAAAAGCTTTACCAGTACCAGTGTTGGTACCTAGCTACACAGTTTCCACAGAGAATAGCACAAAATCTTAGTACAAACAGAAAGGGATATTAACCTATGTTCTCATGTTGACTTTAAATTCAGACCATACTGGTCATGCCCCTGTGGGCTCTCTTTTGGATTAGCAACACTGAACTTAGAGCTGGAAGGAACTATAGAGTGTCAACTTACCACTTCACATGTCCCTGGTCTGTACTTCCAAAGGTCATACTGGATATTCATGTATTCACCAGGAACAGTGGTCTGTCTCTGTTTGCCAGGGAGATCATTTGGTTTTGTTAGATTAAAGAGAAATAATTGGCCCTATTGAGCTCATCTCCATCCTTTGGCATCAGCATGTTCATCCCAGCCTTGTTCAAAGGAGTTATAGTGGAACATACCACTTTCAGACAGTGTTGACTCTCAAATAATCTGTATCATAAGGTTATAAGCTGCACTTTTTCTAATTGGTACTTAACACCTGTTATAACTTTAAAATTCTGAACATCTACACTGCATCCTTTTGGATTCCTCCCACAGGATGACACCATATTTCCCAACTTGTAACTACGGAAATGGATTCCTGTGTCATATGAGGTGCATGGAATTATAGGTTACCACTGTATCATTTCCATCTTATCTGTATCCTTCTGCCCTCAATAATAAAGCTAAAATGCAGGATCTTTCTTGTAGACAGGAATTTGTTCATAAGGTTGAGCAGTAAATGAACTGGTAAGTGCTCGATCTCACCATCAGGACCACATTTCATAAAACACTGGGAAGTCAGTACTTCTGTTGGCAATTAGATAATTCACAGAACTATACTAGAGTTATCTCTACCCTTATCAGTTTGAACAACCTATCTTTATCTTCAAGTGTCCTGTCTCTGCAGCCACCAGTGATGAGTCAAGTCTCCTGTGTCCTTCTGAGCTCCAGCTGTATCTCTAGGTCATACTCCACATGCATACTTGAATATCATGGTTTCTAGTCTTTGGGAAAGAAACTGTCAAGAGCACCAAATGGGATACATCCTTAGAGCATCTTTATCAGTCCTTTGGTCTTCTCTTCTACACCCTGCTACTAACTCTCTGCTACCTCAGCTACATGGGAAACTTGTCCTGCTGGCTATGGTTCATTGTAAAATAAAAATGTTCAGCATTTAGTTATTCAGTTCCCCATCCCCTCACCCCCTAGTGGTATTCTTTGAGCCTCTTTCAACTATCACATTATATTAAGTGCTGAGAATTGAACAGAAATCAAAGTGGACAGAAACCACTGTTTTTTGTGGAGCTGACTTGTGTGGGGAACAAAGCCAAGTTATAACTGAGATTGGTGTTTCTGGGGACATAGTGATGAGACAGAAAGGGCTAGAACCAGGGATGATGTCCCACATAAGAGACGAGAAGATAATGCCTGGAAGGTGAGGGGAACTGGGGCAGAGCTTCCAGGTAGAAAAGATCGCTAAGACACTGAAGAAAGGGAGATCAGTAGCTCACATAAAAGGTCAAGAGCGCTGGACTTGGGTGTGTCAAAGAAGACTAAGGTCACAGTGATATTTTGAAGAAAAGAACAACTATCATGGCAGGGCTTCATTTCTGTGATGTAATAAAAGACTGGGAAGCCACTGATGTATCTTTTCTAGATGTGCACCGTGGTCTAAGCTTGCAGTGTTTGAGGGACGATTTGCTGAAGAAAGAATGCATTAGAGATGAAGCCAAAGACCAGCAAGGACAAAACCTAAGGGAGACAAGAAAATCTGTGACAGTTCCCAGGAGGACTGGGTCAGTGTACATTTAGAAATGCGTTCCGCTTAAAGTCTAGGTGTCTGGTATGAAGAAAAGAGGAGAGGCACAATAGGAGGCAGGTGGCCAGTGTGATTCATATGTGCTTACAGGGTTTTACTCCCTGAGAGCTGGGCTTCTCCTTCTCTTTGGTAAGCCCCTCCCACCCGAATGGCGTTGAGAACCTTTCTCATCTCACTGGTCTTCAGTTTCCAAAACCATCTTTTCCCTCTTATTGGCACTTGTTTGTTTGCTTATGAATCTCTTCATTTTCAGATGATCCCATAACTAACCATACATGAAACTTCAAAATCCTTGCGTATGGGTCTGTTGGAGTTTGGAAGCCGACTTTCAAAGTTCATGTACATTTCTCAAAAGTTTCCTCACCAGCTACTCTTGTGGTTTGTCTTTCAATAAACTCAGCAATATTTATTCTACAGTTTCAGTTTATAATTCATTTTCTCAATATAGAAAAAGGTCAGTATATGGCTCTTTTTGATATTTGTTAACATCACGGACATTTTGAGATACAAGCATAGACCTTTCTGTATTTATTATGCCTTTTTTTTCCGATGTTGGACATTTTTGAAACAATCTTATTTTCACTGGGAAACTGTGAATCCAGCCTTACAGATTTCACCTATCTTCTCTACTTTTTTCTAGTTTTAATCTCTTCCTGGCTCATTCAGTATATTAAAAAGTCTGAGTTCATGAGGGAGATAAGTTTGTATCTATTTTGGGCACTTTGACCTTCAATCTCATTTCCTTCTCATTTAAATTAGCTTCAGAGGCATAGTCAGAATTACATATTTTTAAAGGCTTCCATTCCCTGTAGAGACATGTTCTTTTAAAGAGTCTGTCTTGGGATTTGTTTTAGTTTTAGAACTGTTTTCATGGGAGACAAAATAGTGAAGGGAGAGGAACATATACTTTATAGTTTGAGCAGTCAGGTAAAATTCTAGTCAGGTAGGTAGAAATGCAATGACCCATAAACCACTATTGGGTAAATGAGTGGATTGTGACTGCAAGCAACTGATTTGATTTTAAGGCCCAGTTTTCCATCTGCGAAGTGGTAATGTCAGTGTCTGACCTCATGTGACTGTTGTTAGAACAAATGGCCCATGGCATCTGTGAGAGTACAATGTCTTCTGCTTTAGCATTGCATCAGTTCTGGTACATCCTAAAACTTAGCGTGCTTGTAGGGCTCACTGTCTTGATCACTCCTCCCTCTCTTATTTACTTAGGATTTGTTAGAGAAGGGATTGGCAGGATTAGTGGGTAGTGAGTGAATTCGCCTTTTAGACCAGAATAGAATAAAACTGTTTATTGAGTACACCGTAAGATGGTAGTGGTATAGGCAGATACCACCTATAGTCTCTCAAACAGTTCTGAATGTATACTTCTACTGAGTGCACTTATGTACAGACTTTACCGAGTAGCCTGTGTTTTTAAGTTTAGTTAGTAATTGCTCCATTAGTCATTTTTACAAACCATTTACACTTCCCTTTCTACAGTGATAACCCTGCTATCATTTAAATCCAATTTTGTAGGCAATTACGTAAGTAATAGTTTCCTATATTAGTACTTCTCGATTTTTCCAGGTTTAGGCCCTTTGAATTGATTACCCGTCTGGAACGATCTATAGCTTCCTCATCTGCTACGCACATATGTTCCTACTTTCTGTGCATGGTCTTCCTGAACCAGTTACTTTAAATTTTGGTGATATCAATATCAACATGGACATCATTCTGATGCTTTATAATTCAGTCCTAACGTATGTTGTACATGGCACTTACAAATCCTGTAAAGACAACGTGCTAATTGAATCAATTAGGTGATTTAAAAAAAATGGCATAGTGTACTATCTATTTGGAAATCCAAAGGTTTGCCTATTTTTCATTTGAAAAGCTATCTCATCATTAAAACAATTCATTTAATAAATCATCTTTAGGGGTTATGAATCCCTTCTTCCTTCTTTACTGTTGTTTTATTCTTCCTGTCTTCTTTCATGCTGATCGAGTTATACTTATCTCCACTTATGTGATGTTGAGACTAACACTTGACACTACATACTTGGGTAAATGAGGAAAGTCCAGCTTTAGAGAATAAGCAATATTATTATTCCTAATACCCTGAATTTCTGTGATTAAACATATTAATTTTATCTTGAAGGTAGTATTTTTATAACAAGCTATTTTTTGATTAAACTTAAAGAGGCCTGTGTGGGGATCAAAAAAGGGATCTGCCTCAGGTGTAGTGATGTAAAAAATATGGTAGACTATGAATGGATAAATTCAAGGAAGTTTCATGTAGGGAGATTTAAATTTGAATTTGGCCTTGGAGACCAAAAAGAATGTCTGTCAAATGTCTGCCAAACTTAGCCAACTCCCCAAGACTGGTCAAGCCATGGAGCTCTAGGCAAGCCTTCCACCACAACCTCTTTACCATAACCTAAAGCAGCTTAGTTTCTAAGTGCGTTCTGACGACTCGGCCCTGAGTCTTCAGCAGTGTAACTCTTACCCCCCGCCCCAAGAACCTTCTTTTCGTGGCAGCCTCCAGCTAGAGTATTTTCAATAAAATCTCTAAACTCAAGGTTAAAGGAACTCTGAAGAAGAGGACAGAAGAGTCTAAAAGCTAGAGAACCTAGTCTATTTCTCTAAAAAAAAAAAAAAAAAAAACAAAAGAGGACAAAATTGGGAGGTAGGGAGGGGGAGGAGGATGTAGGGGGAGTTGTGGGAGGAGCAGGGGTGTATATGATCAAGACACACTCTCTGACATTGTCAAAGTTAAAAAGAATTATCACGATTAGAAAGAACTTCTGATGGGCGACATTCAAGGAGGAAGGAAGAACGAATCTCAGCATGTTGGAGAAATAATGACTTAAGCCATACAGAATAAAGTACACCTGTCTACACTGTAGGTTCAATGAAGGACTCTGCACAGCAACCCCAGGAAGACACCATGACAAGGAAAATGTAGCAAGTGAGTCTGAAACCTAGACACTGTTGTAGGACCAGGGAAAGGATGGAGGATGGTCAGGGCGATTATGAAGATGTTAGTGGACAGGGAATTGTTAGTCCAGGATGGGTGGAGACGGGTAGTTTATGAGTATTTGTGGGAAAAATCAGCAAGATACTTGAGAAAAACAAAACAAAACAAAACAAAAAAAACAGAACAAAACAAAACAAAACAAAACACCTTGTCCTTGTGCTAGAGGTAAGAAAGCTCATAAGAAACTCTTCCACTCATTAACTTGACAGTATTTCCAGAGGTTCCTAATCTGGGAATAATGATGTGCTAGCATCTGAGGGAAGGCTTCCAAGCTGCTAGAAGAGATCTGAAGGACATGGGCTTTCTTCCTACGTGCATTACACAACTGGCCAAGCTTGTCTAGACAAACTAGAGCTTACTGTGCAAAGGGCACGGACCTCTTCTCAGGGCAGGCACAGGACACTCTTGTGGCCCTGAAGTCAATATGATGGACATTGGCTCTCACTGTTGAGATGCAGGGTTACAGAAGTGCCAACTATTAATAGATGGGAGAAAGCAGAGTTTACTGTAAGAGCCTGACAAATATAGATTTGGGGTATCATTACACTGCTGACTTCTCTTCAGCCCACAAGGTCTCTGCTGGCCTTCACACTTCCCCTTTGCTTTGGTCTTTGTACAGAGACTGCAGACTGCTGGGCACAGAGCAGATCTGAGTCTGTCTTCAAACAAAGAGCATAAGATGAGGGATGACTGTGGTTAGTTCCTTGCTATCACTTGTTTACTGTCTGGGCTTTTAAATATATGCTTCCACCCCCTTCCCCTCCCCTTCCCCTCCCCCTCCCCCTTTCTCCTCCCGCTCCCTCTCCCTCCCCCCATCTCTCTGCTTCTCCACTCACTCTGCAATGCTCAAAGTATTCACAAGTATATTTATCTTCATACTTGATTCACAAGCTTTTTGTTTTGAGAATCTTGAAGGTGGGTTTTCTCTTAATAGAGAATTCATGACAGCTAAAGGTACGCCTTTGTTTAATGAGGCAATAAGCCCCTTATAAAATTGCCTTAGAACTTTAAAGAAAGTCTATTATAGACAATTGTTTGAATGGCTCCTAAATCCAACTATGCCTTTTCCATTTCTTAATAATTATTGAGATAGAACATCCTGTGGTTATCTCAGTGACCAACTTATGTAGATTACTTCAAGAAAATGAGCAAAGACTTTTAAAAGGCACACAGTGCAGGCCTTTAAATGCAAGATGTGAAGACAGAGCCAGGCATGGTGGTGCTGGCCTGTGATCCTAGGACTCAAGCTGCTGAGGCAGAGGGATTGCTGCAAGCTTGAGGACAACCTGGGCCACATACCAAGGCTCTGCCTCACACAATGAACTAAAAAGCAGAGAGGAAATAAAATGATTCAAGGTTTTCAGCTGTGACCTCAAAACAGACCTCAGTGTTCCCTACTTATAAAAGTGTTAAAATGACTTCTAGATCCATTCTCCAAAAGCAATGTGAATTTAAGTCGCCCATGGATGCAGGGATGTCATGATGTGAAGTTTTCAGTGAACTGGGCATGTCAGTTTACCTTTTACTGTAGACTTTGTTGAATTGCTTGTTTGGTTATGGTTTGAGATGTTAAACATTTTTCGTCTGATAATCTATTTTCTATGGTTTCAACATTGCCCTCCACTTCCTTACAAAATATTCTATTTAGTTTCTCTCTTAGACTTTCTTGCCTGTAGGCCTTTAAAAACATGTGACCATAGTCTTCCGCTTGTTTGCTTTTGTTCTTCTTCCCATTTTAACCCTGAACTTTCAGACAATCTCCTATTATTCAATTAGGTAAAATCCATTTTTTTGATTCATTTATATAACTCTAAATGAGTTAGCTTGAAGTTCTGCTTTCTTAACAAAAGCAGCTTTGGTACAGTGATAAATCCCCATTGTGGGGGAGTAGCATGAACATATCTTTATGAGAATATAATGAAGAAATAATGGATCGGAATTTGATAGTGGAGACATGAAGAGTAGCACTTGCTGGTATAATACACATGTTTGAGTTGTCATATGTGTTTGAATACAAGACTGGGTGAAAATCTAAGAAGATAATTTGGCTTTAAACCTTCTTTGTTAACAGGCAGTACTGTTTCTGAGGAAGGCCATTTAAATACTAATTGCTGCCATTTATCATGTGCTGAAGAAGTGTCACGGCTCATGAGGGAAGCTGGAAATACTGCAATGGATGGTATAACATTGCTGACTGAGGGATTAACCCATGGAAGGTGACAAGCCATTACCACATTGAGGGATACACTGTATGACGGATACCTTACAGGAAAGTACCTAGGAGCTTGGAGTAACTCAATTGTAGTGGCTAGGAAACAGATCCTAGTGCTTATGATGCTAACATTGCTGTGTCATGCAAGTTCTAAGATCCTCAGTGCCTAATGATGTTTTATAGACCCCCTTCTTGACTGTGAATGGTACCCATAACTTGCTTCTACCTGCAAACCGTAGTAAGGACAATGTGCTATTACTTCTGTGACTATGCTGAATCAGGTGGGGGAAATCATAGGGATTTTCTTTTTTTTTTTTTTTTTTTTCTTTTTTTTTTTTTTTTTTTGCACATAAAATTAAAAGTTCTCATCAGTTTAGTTTATAGAAAAAAAAAAAAAAGGAGATTGTCTTGAATGGGCCTGGCCTAATCAGGTGAGCTCTTGGAAAGCCAGCAAGCCAGAGAGATTTGCCTTCTCACTCAATATAAGTTAAGAGTGGACCACAAGACAAAGAGCCGGGACTGACAGCCAATGAGAAAGCAGGACAAAGAACTGTGCTGGACTGACAGGCCAATGAGAAAGCAGAAGCCAGAACTCCTATGATCACAGGGAACTAACTTCTTCAATCATGTGAGTTTTGGAAAGGGTATGACCAGTTACTACCTAAATCAACACAAGAGACACTTTGATTCGAGGACACGCCTACATGGATTCAGACTCCTGACCCCAGGGAAACTGAGAAACATAGACATCCATGTTTGTGGACATTTATCTTATGGCAATAGCAAGCTAACACAGCAGCTCAGTTGTAAAATAGTACTTAGATGTTAGAAAGAAGAACCCGGGAAATCAGTAGAGAGTCTAAAGCATGGACTTCCGGTCGCCTTGTGACCTAGTTTTGCTAAATGACTGAGTTGCTCATTTAACCTCTCATAGCTACTCATCCACAAACAGACATGAGCATCATTAGAACTCCATACCCATCATCCCTCCACTGACTACCGCCACTTTTGCCTCTTTCTTATCTCTGTTCTTGCTGCTCATCTTCATCCTCACCCCCCTCCCTCGTGAGGCTATTGTACAGACTGAGTGATTTGTAAATAGAAATGTGCCTGATCAAAGGGAAGGTCCTAACTTTGTCTGAGTCCCACTGTTTTCTAATTCATAACATATATTCTTGTTTACTATTTGCCCAGAGTTCAGGCTTAGTCATTTGAGAGATCCAAGTTTAAGTTTTATGTTGAGCCAGACGAAGGCTTAATTAAGCCTTTGCTTCTCATAGATGAGATTTGAAAGAAGAGTTCCTTAAGTGTGAAGTACGCAGAGCCAACAGGACAATATACATGAACTGTGTGTACATGTAACAGTTTTTGAAATTACTGAAGATGAATCAACAGGCGTTAATATTTGCAAACTTCCTTCTTGTACATATGACTCACGTACATTTTAAGTACTATGTTTGTGTGCACAATGAATAGATAACTGAGAGAAATGTCTAGAATCTCTCCAAAGACTGTTGTTGAAGTGAAGGTATCTAAATTAGTCTAGGATGCTTTGATTCAGTTAAGTACTGAAAACTACTCGATAGTTTAGACATCTTGCAATCATTATCTTTATTCTAAAAATTCTTCACCTTCATTACTTCCTGTGCATATGAATGTGGCTGAACAAACCTAGTCACATCCCTTAGGTCCTTCCTCACAATAACATAATTATCTGTTCTTTGATTTTCCAGGGCTGAATCACCCGCTTTCTATTTTATAGCTCCCTCTTTGAAAAGCATTTCTTTTTCTTGCCCAGTGAATGCTTTAGCTCATTGAGAGCAAGCTTTTTTTTACATCCTGAAGCTCATGGTTATTGACTTCCTGGATGGGACTGCTGCCTCTGGTAGTCCGGAGCAGATTGGAAGCTGATGATACGGGGAGTGAGGAAGGGGGCAGAAAAGATCCATTTTATTTTATTTTTTTCATTGCATAAACAGCACTTCTTCCTACAGCCGCTGTGCCTGCTCTGCCGTTATTCCTGCTTGCCTGTCTCTTCTGTCTCATGCATACGTTTACTGTTGTCTTACAGATTACTCTTCCATTTGGCATTTGCTGTTGCTAATTGCCCACTAACTCTCTCCCCATTGGAGTAATGAATGCCAATTTGCTATCTACCTCCATGCAGCTATTACGGTTTCTTATCATTATTACACTGCATCCATTTCTCCCTTATACTCTATTTGACTTATTCTCATAAATGCCGTCTTTCTTTTTTACATGAAGGATACAAAAAACATTTATGTGAATAATTACTCCATGTTTTCAAATGCAAAGAATGAGCATGTACTCTGTTTCCCCCCAGAGCAGTTTAGGTTACAAAATTGAATTATAGTTCCTGATATTTTTAATCAAGTTTGAAAATCATGCAAGCATGCTACCGTGCAAACGTATCAAAGCATCTTGTTTTTACATTAGTTTGCCAAAACTCACTTCATAGCCAAGGCTAGCATAAAACTTACTGTGAATTTCAGGTTGGCTTTGAACTTGTGGCAACACCCCTGCTTCATCTGCCCAATTGCTGGAACTACAGAAGCTTGTCAAAGCACCTAGCTTTTCTTTTCAGTTGGTTATTTTATTTATTTACATTTCAAATGCTGTCCCCCTTCCTAGTCTTCCCTCCAAAACTGCCCTATCCCATCCCTCCTCTCCTTTGTCTCTAAAAGGGTGTTCCCCCACCTAACCACTCATTCCTAGCTCATCCTTCTAGTATTCCCCTAAGCTGGGGCATTGAGCCTCCACAGGACCAAGGGTATCCCCTTCCACTGATGCCAGATAAAGCCATCCTCTGCTACATATGTAGATGGAGCCATAGAATTCATCAATGTGTACTCTTTGGTTGGTGGTTTAGTCCCTGGGAACTCCTTGTGGTCCAGTTAGTTGAAACTGTTGTTCTTTCTATGGGGTTGCCATCTCTTTCAGCCCCTTCAGTCCTTCCCCTAACTCTTCCATCAGGGACCCCTGGTTCAGTCCGATGGTTGGCTGCAAAGCATTCAGCTTTCTGGAAGCATCTTCATCACTTCAGCTACAGCAGAGATCTGCAACTAATGCTTGCTTGAGAAACATAGGCAAGCATTTCAGATATCTGGTGATGATAGTTTAGCTGGGATCTCTTTCCCTTTTTATTCCTTCACCTTAAAAAATGTGTTTACTTAAAAAAAAACTCAGTTGTATACAAAAGTGTTTTAAAGTTTTAATCCTCAAGGCAAAGACCTAAACTTCCACCCTCAGTGCCCTGCTGCAGTATTCCTTGAACAAGCAAGGTTCTTTCCCAATGAGGTTAGTGAAAATTCATACAATAGCAGTGAGAAAATTCCTACAAAGGTAGTAACTTCCAGTGGTCTCAGTGACAAAGTTTCAAATGCAAAATTTGTCCCTATTTATTGAGACATCTCTCTTTCTGGAATGGTGTTCTACCTTGGAGAGACATGAGACAAAGAGAAATAAAGACCAGATTTCCTCTGACACAGGAAAATTATGTAAGCCATGGCAACCCTATTGTCCTGTGGCTTACTTGAACAGGCATTTCTACCTCTCAGTACCTGACTTTTGAAAGGACATTTCATCAGCATCCTCTGTCATGGGACCCAGTGTTCGTATAGTCACTGCTAGCCTTAGTTTAGGGCCCTAAGTCTCTCTATCATAAATTGAAAATTTCTCACACTTTTCTAAACTACACACTCTTCCCTTTCCCAGCTGCTGCCAGAATTTTTATCATAAACAGGAAAGTGACTGTGCCACACACTGTTTAAAGCCTTCGCTGTCTCCCAGCTGTAACTAGGAGGTGTCAATTAAGTGTACATACGTTGGAACAAGGGGAAAGGGGCTGGGTGTCAGCCTCAGCTTCCTGGCGTGGGTGTGGAGTACTGATTTCCGTTGCAGAGGGTCATCATGAGGGTCAGAAATGACAGCTGATGTGCTTAGTGGAACCCTCTGCACAATGAGAGCTTTCAAGAAATCCTAGCTTTTAGCTATGTCTTAAACAGATGTGATTGATTTAAAGTAAGCTTTCCTTTCAGAAAAGCAGAGAGCACCAGGACAAACAATCCATGCCATTTGGCTTCTTCCTTCAGCCCATTGATGCATTCCATAATCCAGTTATAAAATAACCTGTAACCCATGGCTATTTTCTGTTTTCATGATTCCAAGTTATTTTACATTCAAATGATCATCACCATTAGGAGAGAATATTCCATTTTCAGAATCTCATTTCAAGAGGTTGACAGAATTGTCAACATAACATGGCCAAAAGAAATACATAGACAATCAGATCAAAGAGACGCAGCCAGAAGAGAATCTTATTCAGAGCAAGAGAGGAAAAATATGTTCAGAGGAAAATTAAAGAGGCTGACAACAAATTAAGTATAGTCAGCAAGAACATTTTTTATCCAGTGCAGGGTGCTTTGTGAGTTCTGATTCCTGTTGTTTTTTTTTTTTTTTCTAAACATGTATTCATATGAATATCTTTGCATTTTCTGGCTGACCTGGGATATACTCCAGTCTCTACCCACACTACTCCTGGCCTTGAGTTGTAGTTCCTCTCACAGTGCCTTCCCTGACCCTTTCATCCTAGAATCTTAGTCTTTTATTTTGAATGAGTTCTTTGGAAGCAAAGTGAAGGTTCAAATTCCCAAGAAGTAATTAACCTTTCAGGGCTTGAGATAGAACCCAGGGCCTTGTGTATGCTGGCTGGCATTGGGATCTTAGCTCTTAGTCTTTTTGAGGCAAGGTAAGATCTTACAATGAAACCTTGGCTGGACTTGAATTTAGAATTTTCCAGATTAATCACTTGGGGGATAGAGCCCAGGACGTTGTACATTCTAGGAAATGGCTCTGACACCGAACTACATCTGCATCTTTCTTAAGAAATGTTTTAAAGTTATAATCTTACTTTGTTAATTGTTAAATGATCTTATTTCGTGTAGATCGAAACTAATTGTTAAATAATCTTATTTGTTGTATTTTGAAACTTTTTCCTGAAACAGCCCATGGTCAGCAGGAGCTATTTAGTCACCAATTTTCTCTTCAGATAACATCTATAGTCTGTTCAGTGGAGGGTAATACATATGCTACATATATTAATGACCAATTATTTTTATAAGCATGGTAGATTAAAATGTATTTTCCACTAACAAATAAGCATTGGGTACACCATTCACAACTGTATCTGTATCCACATATCTCTCTCTCTCTCTCTGATTAGGCTGCAGTGACCACACTAGGATTACTAGACTGGAAAAAGGGATGTCAGGAAAGCTGACCTGTTGGAGCATGGTGCTGATAAGGGGTATAGAACTTCAGTTACACAAGATATAAATTCTGGAGATATGCTGTGCATTGTGTCTATTGGCCACAAGACTGTGCTGAACATGGAAAAATCTTCTAAGAGTGTATCGTGTGCTTACGATTCGAACTTTCTCTTTGGAAACCTGCAAAGAACAACCAGACTGATTTCCAGAGTGGAGATCTGGAGGATATCATCCTGAGTGAGGTAACCCAATCACAAAAGAACACACATGATATGTACTCACTGATAAGTGGATATTAGCCCAGAAACTTAGAATACCCAAGATACAATTTGCAAAACATATAAAACTCAAGAAGAAGGAAGACTAAAGTGTGAATACTTTGTTCCTCCTTAGAGCTGGGAAGAAAAATACCCATGAAAGGAGTTACAGAGACAAAGTTCGGAGCTGAGACAGAAGGAAGGACCATCCAGAGACTGCCCCACCCGGGGATCCATCCCATAAACAACCACCAAACCCAGACACTATTGCATATGCCAGCAAGATTTTGCTGACAGGAATCTGATATAACTGTCCCTTGTGAGGCTATGACAGTGCCTGGCAAATACAGAAGTGGATGATCACAATCATTATTGGATGGAACACAAGACCTCCAATGAAGGAGCTAGAGAAAGTACCCAAGAGTTAAAAGGGTCTGCAACTCTACAGGAGTAACAACAATATGAACTAACCAGTACCCCCGGAGCTCGTGTCTCTAGCTGCATATGTAGCAGAAGATGGCCTAGTCGGCCATCATTGGGAAGAGAGGCTCTTGGTCTTGTGAAGATTATATGCCCCAGTACAGGGGAATGCCAGGGCCAGGAAGCAGGAGTGGGTGGGTTGGGAAACAAGGCGGGGGGAGGGTATATGGGACTTTCGGGATAAGATTTGAAATGTAAATGAAGAAAATATTGAAAAAATGTTTTTGAAAAACAAAAAAAGAAGAGGAAGAAAAAAGAAAGCTGCATGGAACGACAACAGTGGAACCCCATGGCCACCATTCCAAGGTTCTGAAATTCTGCATCTGGAGGGGAGTTTTCAAAGTTTTATTCCCCTCTCCCTTCAGCATCTGTGTGAGACTGTGTACTACTGTTCTTGGGGAGACATAGAAACTGGACTGATAAGCCAGAAAATGTGGGTTCCTGATTCAACCCCAGAACTATTAAATATTACTACTCAATCTTCTACTATCTCCATCTCCTGAGTATAAATGGGGATGATGTGGGCTGCCATCCACCAACACAGCAAAACACTATCAGCATAAACAAGCACTATGTAACAGAAACACTGTGGCGGGCCCCCTTTGAGTCTACCATCTGATGGAAAGGAGAAAGAGGGGAAATCTTGCAGTCATTTCAATATGCAAAACTCAAAGGCTCGACCTTAGAAATTCCTGTCCTATCTCAGTAGCAGGGGTAATGCTACAGACTTCCTACTGCTGCTTTTTACATCTATTTGGAAATGTAAATATAAAATACAGATTAAAAAGATAAGGACTGAGACCGAGAGAAAAATCAAAAGAGATGTTACCAATATAGTCATACCATCGTAGTGCATATCAACTAAACCTTCACCAGAACCATCTTCACAGCTGTCTGCCTCCTTTTCTCTGCTCCCTCCTCATCTTGATTTCGTCCCAGATTTCTAAACTCTGCCATCTTTAACAGCAGAAACTGCATCAAAGCTTTTGGTTCAACAAAAGATAAACCGTATCACTAATTTTTTTTTTTTTTTACAAAAAAAGCTATTATGTAAATGTAGGTTTAAATGGTCTGAGTCAAGGATGTAGAGAAAAAAAATACATACACATTTACCAGTACAAGGCTCACAGCAGCCTGTCTCTAACAGACAACCGCATACTCTCACTTAAAGGCAGTGAAGAAGCCATATGTCTGTTTTAGTGACTCCATCTTGAGATGGTATCTTCATTCCTTTTATTATATTTTCAAATAAATACATATGGGACCCATCAGATGTCAACAGTGGCTCAGAAAAGAGTATGAATTAGTCACACTGGCACACAGGGCTCAGGAACAATGAACAGTGCTCTGGAAGACCCTTGAATACAAGCCTATTTGCCTCTTAATCCAAATGAATAATTAATGATAATTATCATGCTGCAGTTATTATCTGTGATAATAATATATCCGTAAGGTGAATAAATTCAATCTGCTACTATGCAGAAATGGCAACTCATAATATTCTTAAGAAATACAGATATAATTATCAGTATTAATGGTCAAGGGGAAAAAGGGATTTTTATATAAGGAATTACAACAAAAGGTCTAAAGTGAGGTAGAAATGAATTTTCCTGGTAATGTTTTTTCACATAACCAACACTGCTGTGGGCCTGCTGTGGTGACGTCAGGATCTTACTTTTGCGGGTAGGAACAATTTAAGTAAAAGCATAGCCATGCAGTGTGCACAGAGATTTTCTGGTGGTAATTTTTCCATTACTGTCCTGTGGAAAACGCTGCCAGTTATGCATTAAGATCCTATGAAGGGGCGTTTGAACACGTTAGGAGTATTGGGAGTGGCTGGGCTGCCAACTGGACAGTTTTGCACTTAGAGGAAAAATAAACAAAAAGCCGAAAGAAATTGGATGTGAAAAACCTGTTTATTGATAAAAGGTGCTGGTTCATGGTGGTCGTGGATCTGTTGCTGTTTGTAAAATGTTGTGATTATATAGAGTCAGCTACTGATGTGGAATGCAGCCATGGCACATGATCTAATCCTTTGAATTCCCACCAACACTGAAAAGCCAGCTGCTTGACTGTGCATGAGTGTGTGTGCATGCCTGTGTGGATGTTTCTCTGTGTGTGTGCTTCTGTGTGTGTGTGTATGCGGGTGTGTGTATGCATGCTGTGTGCATGTTTCTGTGTGTGTGTATGTGTGTGCCTGTGTGCATGTTTCTGTGTGTGTGTGTATGTGTGTGCCTGTGTGGATGTTTCTGTGTGTGTGTGTGTGTGTGTGTGTGTGTGCCAGTGTGGATGTTTCTGTGTATGTGTGCTTATGTGTGTGTGTCTATGCAGGTGTGTGTATGCATGCTTGTGTGCATGTTTCTGTGTGCACATTTATTCAGATATATATAGCCTCTCTAAAAGAACAACCTATAGCCAGATAAATATATCAAAGTAAAACTTGCCAAAAGTAAACATTACTTGACTTCCCATTTATAACTTTTGAAGTCATAAAAGTATGATACATAATTAAACCTCAATTTTTGTACACTCTAATTTTACAATGGCAGTACACTATCACTCTATCACTCTAAAAGTCTTTCATGCTTCCATACTGCCTGCCCTTCTTCTCTCTCATAATTATTTTATGTCTTTATAATTTTGTTATTTAGAACAAAATCAATCATGAACGTTGAATGGCATGCAGATTTTTCTGTCTAAGTTATATCTTTGTATGTTATTTTTAAGATTCATATAGTGTTATATGCATTTTTAATTTGTCCCCTTTCATTTCTTAAGTAATATTCTATTTTTCAATTTTATTCTAATCTGCCTATCTATTCATCAATGATTCCTGTGAATTTGGATTGTTTTCAAATTCTTTGAATTTATCAATAAGACTTCAATTAAAATGTCTTTTAAAATAGATCTTTTAATTGAGCTATCTTTTCATATCTCTAGAATAAAATACCTATAAATATGATTCACAGGTCAAATGCATGATTAATAGGTAAGCATATTTAAAATTATTTATTTTAAATTATGTTTACTGGTATTTGTATTATGTCTGTTTGTGTGTGTGAATGCTAATGCCTGAGAGGCTGGTGGTAACAGATTCCCTGGAGCACAAGTGGCAGGTGATTGTAAGCCTGCTGGTGTGATTGCTGCAACATAGTGTCAGGTCACCTGCATGTGCAGTGCATACTCTTTCCTGCTGAGCCATCTCCCCAGTCCCTGGGAAAGAGACACCATAAGATGTTAGGCGATGGGCACACTGTTTTCTGAAGAGATTGAAGCATGTTTCTTTTCAGCAGCTAGAAAAGAGTTCCAGTTGCTCTAACATCTGTAGCAGCACTCTGCGCTGTCAGTTGAATATTGTTACCAGCTGTTCTTACCAGTCTATGGTCAGATAGATCGCCTCAATTGTTTTTTGTTTTGTTTTGTTTTGTTTTGTTTTTGACATTTATTAAACATGGCTTCTTTATGAGCTCAAAATAAGATAGTTTTTAATATGTGTGAATTCAAATCCAGATTAGTTAAATAACTCCTGTGACTGAGAATGAATCAAAACATCAATGTGCTGGGAAAAATGGCTGAGAGCACAAAGAAATAGCAGGCCAGGTGAGAAAAGCCCACGAGGTTCAGACCTTCTTCTGCCAACAAAACAAAGGGGGGTAGTTTTTTGAAAACATGCACTACAATAAAGGTTTGGTTACCTAAGTATGACAGGAAATGCATCATTGCTGTATACCTTTCTGCCAACACAGTGAAGGAAACCCGCTTAGATGGCCCAAGTGCTTTGCTTTTTTATGTCTTAGCACCCTGCCCTCTCATATCAAGTACAATGAGCATTATGTTTTTACTAGACATCGTACCAACAATTTATTTGCTGAAGTCTTAACAATTTAATAAATGATTGTGTGTTATCTGTCCCTTAACTAAATTGTTGCAAGATGCTGAGTTGGTTATGCCTGACAATAGTATCTGACTCGTGTGCTGATGTGCGGACAGTCAAGGTGTCATTTTTGTTCTGCTATCTCTTCTTCTCTAATCTATTACATCCCTGACCACAGTTTTCCCTCCCTCCTTGTTGTCTTGATTTATATCCCTATTGACCACTGTACTGAGCATCTTTGTCATGCTTTGTTTTTTTTTTTATAAATCATCCATAAACATTGTTAGGTAAATTGTTAAAGTATTTTTTTCCATTAATTTCTTTTCAGGAGCATGTGTTCTAACTATTGAATTTGGAAAGCATTTTTATTTATTTTTAAATGTCTGTCTTTTAACAAACATGTTTTGCAAAGTCTTTATCCTAGTGTGGGGTTTATATTATCAACTTGCAAGCAGGGTTCTTCAAAGAGCCAAGTTTATAGTTACAAAGGAATGAGAGGTTATTCTTTGAGGCTTTTCCCCTTGACAATTTTTTTAAAGAGTTTAAAGGACTCCATCATGGCATAGCATCTTAACTGCTCACCATCCCTTAGTTTTCCTCTATTTCTGTCACCTAAAACACTGTGTACTTTACGAGTTAAAGCGGCTCAGCACACTGGGGATAATGGTGAGTGTTATTGGGACTTAGGTGTTATGACTTTGGCTGGCTTTATTTAGACAATTTCCCCAGTTTTAGACAAACTTTACTTACTGGTTTACCAAAACTAAAAATTCATTTTGGGGCCCTATAGACATGGCTCTTAGCAGTTCTACGCCTTTCTGCTTTTGCAGAGGGCCTGGGTTTGGTTCCCAGCACCCCAAAGGCTGCTCAGAAACCACTGTAACTACAGTTCTAGGGGACCTGATGTCCTCTGTTGACAGCTGCAGGTACTGCACACACATACACGCAAGCAGACGCACACACACACATAAAACACACATAAACAAACCTCAAACCGTTCATTTTATTTTATTCTTTTGGGTATCATTTCAAATTGTGCTATCATTCTATTGAGAAGCCATTATATTGGCTATCTCAAACATTGCTTTTATCCCCAAAATAGTTTAAATAGCTTGTATATCAGTAAAGTATCTCAAATCAAAATAGCTAAACAACGGAGAAATTAGAAGAAATCTCATTCCTGCTTCTTTCTTAGAGATGTGAAAATATGTAATTCGGAGATAATTTAATTGTTTGAATCAATTATTCAATAATCATCAAAGTCCCCAAAATGTCTGCTTATGTGTAAATCCTATACCTTACACTAATATATGGCTTCAATTCTATTCTCCCATAAACACAACACTCCATATGGAGCCTTTCACATACATGCTTCTGCTGGCATTTGTGTCATTATTCTGTCAGGGCTATAGATCTGCCTTTTCTTCCTCTATTCTCTTATAGACTTTCACACAGGGCAGAACTATCCCATAATGATCTCATTAATATGGAGAAAATGGTTGTATTTTTTTGCCTGAATTTTGAATTGTTTTGTTTAAGGGACAGTGTTATGTTATTAACTTAGTATTAGGTTATTACTCATCAAGAATGTCTGATCATTTCTGACTCACCTATCCTTGGAGAGAGCACATTACAAAACACACACACACACACACACACACACACACACACACACACACACAGAGAGAGAGAGAGAGAGAGAGAGAGAGAGAGAGAGAGAGAGAGAGAGAGAGAGAGAGAGGTTTGCCTTCCAATTTGTGCCTTTGCACTTTGAACTCCTTATTGATTTATTGTATTTTCTCTCAATACGGTCAGAAATGAGATAATATCTTTTGGTGTCATGGCAGGACTTGGTGGGTTGGTAAAGTCGTCTTCGTTTTGTTCTTCACTTTCAGCACAGTCTCTCTGTAATTCAAAGCTCAGTCTGCAAACCAACAGAAAGGAGAGGGGGAAACTGGAAGAGTTGCACAGACCACTTAGGCCCTGGCAGTGGGCAGATGGGACCAGTGCCTAAGACAGCAGCATTGTCTGAGAGGTACAGAGGGAAAACAGACTATTGGTTGGTAAAGAAGAGGAGGGTCTGGTGAATCAAATTGCCCACAACAGACAGGTGTATGAAGACAAACTCACTTGGTTGCTAGTGTTTTACACACTGGCTTAGTCACTTCTTGGATATTTCCTAAATTATCATCTTTAACCCAATTAAGACATGTGCCTGTGTAGCATATTTGAATTTAAAATATTAAGGCTAAATGATGTTAATGAGACTTGGTCAGCTTCTCTGGAAAATCTATAATATCTCTGAAATGTTGCAAAAATGCAAAAGCAGTAAGTATGAAAAACTGAGGGAGCTTCATAAAATGATAACTTCAATCCACAAATATGAAATATGCTTCCTACTTTAGATGAGGAGAGTAATAATTTGGTACTGATGATCCAATCTCATTTTTTTTTTGTTTTTTGATTTTTGTATTTTTTTAATTTAGGAGAGTGCATTTGTGGCCAAATAAACTCCTGAAATGCTGAGCAAAAGATAGTGGAACAGATGGAGAGTTGAAACCACAACTGTGAAAACAGACCTGCACAGGTTCAAGCCAGGTCGGGTTCGAGCACTGAGAGGAGAAACTGATGCGGGATTCTAACCCACGAATCAAGGACCTATTTATAATTGACCCTGGTTCAAAGGGAAAAGTCAGTTTGTTCCACTAGTGTGCCACTAGGTATATCAATTACATTGCAGGATAGACCCATGCCCAGGATAGACCCATACCCAGGATAGACCCATCCATGCCCAGGATAGACCCATCCATGCCCAGGATAGACCCATCCATGCCCAGGAGTGTTTGTCCAACATAAAGCACACTCTGTGGAATTTATTTTGGATTTTATATTTAATTTTGGTCATTTTTTTTTGTCTAATTGTTTTTTGTTTGTTTGATTTTCATTTTTATTTTTTTCTGAAAGACTGATTGAAAGAACATGAAGTCAGATGGGAAGGGAACACAGAGAGCCACATCCAGATATTATGCATAGTGAGAGACCTTGGAACACTCAGCCCTACATGGGATATCTCCATTCATCCTTCCCCTCATGGTGCAGGGAATCCTGTGAAAGAGGAGCAGAAAGAGCAAGAGGGGATGGAGGACCCCGAGAAAGCCAGAACCTCTAAATCAGCATGAGCAAAGCTCCCATGAACTTACAGAGTCTGGAGTAATAGGCACAGGGCTCACGGTGGTCTACCTCAGGTCCTCCGCATATTACAGTGCTTCTGCTTGTTTGTCTTGCCCAACTCTGTTAGTTTTGTTTTTATTTAACTAATATAATTATAGTACATTATTATAATTATTATCCCTCAGAAGCCTGCTTGTTCTCTAATGAGAGAAAGGTAGTGGATTCAAGTGTGTGTGGGGGAACTTGAAGGAGTAGAGGGGAGGGAAACCACAATCAGCACACACCAGGTGAGAAAATAAATCCATTCTCAATGAAGGAAAGAATATGGAAATCCCCCCTCAAAATTCACACAGACACACAATTACAGTATTGTCACCTATTTGATAATAGGAAATGGTATACTATAATATAAAAGTACAACAAGACACATTCAAAGAGCCATACCTTATTTTTTTATGTAATGGCCTGGAGTAAGATGACCTTCCCTATAGCTGTCTTGAGTCAAAATGAGCAAATTCACATGTGACTTTCTCTGTCCTTTTCTCTTGACTCCCTTCCTCTCGTCTACCCAGACCTACCTAGCGATTCCTGGTCCTCAGTACTCTCAAGCTGCATATACTTACTTAGAATTCACCACACCATACCATCACCTGGCCTGCCCTCCTTCCTAGGATCTTATACTCCAGTTCTACCTGTTGGCTCATGTAAACGAATCTGAACGGCCATCCATTATGAACATTCCTAGATGATGGGAGCACACATGATTTTTATAAAAATGCACACCACCGGGCTGGAGAGATGGCTCAGCCGTTAAAGGCTAGGCTCACAACCAAAAATGCACACCACCAAAGCCTTCACCTGATGCCCTTGCTGCTTTGAGATTTTCAGGTAGTCCTGCATGGAAGAGATGTTTGGGGGTTAGAGTGTGATTTGTGCTTGGGCATAGGGTGCTTTTATGTACTTGTATGGACTTGGCTAACTCAGTACGATAGAATACAGCAGCTGTCGAAGCACATACCATTCAAAATCACGACAAGCCACTTGAAATGTAATAATGTCGATCATGGTGATATTTCACACCATGATAGTGGAGTTTGAATCTGAAATGTCCTCCACTGGCTTATGCATTGAATCCTTGGGCCCAAGGCTGAAGAGCTGATGTGAAAGGCTGTGGAAGCTTTAGGAGGTAGGGATGAGCTGGTGAAGTAGTCAGCAGGGATGGATATTTGAAAATTATACTCATCCTGATTCCTGTTGTTATCATGGTTCTCCATGGTGTGAAGCCTCTGCTTCTGGGAGCTGGAATGCATAGCCACACCTTCCCAACCATGAGGGACTGAAACCACGGGCCCTCCTACATTGTTTCTGTCAGATAATGTGGTCAGAATGGTGTGAAGGCAATGGACACACATACTAAAAAAACTCATAGGAAGCAAAATAATTGAGAATAAAGTCAGTGGGTGGGAAAGGACTTGTGTCCATATTAACTAATTAAGCAGACTCCATCTTGGTGACCCAAGCCCATAGCTGAATTTCCTGGTACTAGAACTTGGAAGAGGTTCTAGACTACTAGTGAGTCCAAATATTAATGAAAGCTAAGTTGTTTTGGAAATGCCCAGAGTCCCATAAGATTCACAGACGACATCTGTCAGTTCAGAGGAGGACTCACAGACTTTATCTTTAAAAACAGCCATGTATAGTAGGCACAGACACCAAGGACATCAAGCACAAAACGAAGGATACAACCATTGATGTAAGAGGGTCTCCCAAGGCTTAGAAGATAGACTGAAAAGTGTAGGACAGTGTTGCAGATGAAAAGAAATCAAAATCCAAGGGCAGGAGTTGGATTTCCAGGGTGTATGAAATGCTGTGGGTTCATTTACTGGCATGGGCAGATAAGAATATGAAACTTACCGACTTCCAGAACTCCTCGCAAATTAACCCAGCAGACCAATTCTTTTCCTTCTTGTCTAGAGACATTTTGGTCAAAAATACTGAGCCATTCTTATGATTTATAAGTGTATCAACATTTGTATATTTTTATAAAATTTGTATTATTAAGAGACATAAAACTCAGCTACAATATAGTACTAGCACATAATGTGAGATCCAAGCAAGTATGAAGACACTTATATTATTAATATAATACAATATAAAATACAGTATCCTATGATAAAAGATGATTATCTCTCTGGAAGACTGATCCTTATCACCCAGTGAAGATTCCAAATTGCCTTAGGTGTGCAAGCTTCCATGCTCGTGAGCACTTGATACATTACCTCCCTAAGGTGTTACACTTGAGGTTGTCACTTGTGTTCTCTTCCCCCTACATGGTGTTCCTCAAAGGTCTGGATACAGAAATTCAAGGACACATTTGGCTCAGAGAATTACACAGGAACGTCACACATGGACAATCTACCAGAGCACTATGACAGGCTGGCAAATGGGGCTGCAGTGTATAGTAGAGAAGTTTCTGTAGAAGTCTACAGTCTCTTTTGGTGATCCTGAATGCCATGTTTTCTTCTCTTTAGAAAAACAAACAGGTCTTTAATAACATTGCAAATACATATTTGCAGAATCAGATGACCCTGGGGATTTATACTCAGTGCAGTGGAGTTTCCCCATCTCTTTTCTCAAGTCTTGCTTCTGCTCACACCCGCTGTCACTGTTCCCCTTTCATCTATGTTGTGCCCCTACCATCCCGGAACATCTAACCTGCCACTGTCCCACAACATCTTCTCATTTCTCTCCGTCCATATTTTTCCTCTTATTTCCCTTTCGTTCTCCTGATTTTATAGACCCTGCACTCCTCTGGCTTTCTCATCATTCACTAATTAGCATGTCTCCATGGTAACAGACAGTTGTGGAGCAGGAATCACTCTCTGTACCAGCTACTGCTGAGCAACCTCTGGGCCTAACAAGGAGGGGCCTTGACCCGATTAAGACAGGAAGACTTTTCTCTTCTGGGCAGCAGAAGATCCATACATTTCAGAGAAGGCTCTGTTTCCTAGGGGATATAATATGTCAATTTGCTTGAAATGGAGTGTATACTTGGGCTGAGACATGCAAAAATCAAAGTATGAAATAAACAGTGGAAATATTAAAAAAGACATAGGGAAAATTGCTCATACTTACTACGTGCTCCTGGTTTGTAAAGACTAGTAGTTCTTTGATCAGGAGGATCATATGAAGCAACTGGTAGTAAACATTTGGCCACATTTACCTTTTCTTTCACATTTGCAGCACTAAGTGTGCCTCATGGGGCTGCACTGATAGCGAATACTCTGAATTGTGAGATTCGTTTTTATTTACTTTTGGGTTTTTCCTGTCTTCTGCTAGTACTCAACCCATAACTACATACTTACAGGCAGCTGTAATTACTATAATGATTGTAAATGTTTATTGAGGCAAGTGTGCTTTCCCCAAGTTATAAGACGTTTCCCACATGTTTTCCTGTGGCTAGTCATCTAGGAAATTTACTGCATGCAATAACTGATTAAGCATATATTATGTATTAGAGTTTATCCTAGGTATTGTGTTCTTGTGTTCTGAGATTCACAAGGTTAAGTGGTCTTTTTGCAAGTTCAAAAAGTTCGTAAGAGCCTAAATCCATAGATAACTGGAAACCTGTCTGTTTAAATATGTATTAGCTAGGTGTAAGACTGGCTGTTCTTCCAGGGGGTTTGGGTTCGATTCCCAGCACCCACACGTTGGTTCACAACCATCTGTACCTTCAGTCCTAGGGTATCCAAAGATGACTTCTGGCCTCTGTGGGCAGAAGGCATGCATGTGGTGCACACAAATATGTGTACCCAGACCACTAATACAGACAGAATAAAAATAAATCAATCTTTAGAAATAGATGCATTAGCTTTGTGTTATTCCATAAAGGTATTTACAGGAAGACCAGAAAACTACATTGATGAAAAATTTCACACTTCTGTTTTCATAGAGATATTTTCGTCAACTAAGAAAGGGATAATTTTGAAAGCTATAGAGACTTATGCAGTGAAGACTTGAGGCAACAGATGAGTTTCTTGAATATGAAGGGATGAAATGTTTTAGTAAGTTGTTTATTTCATGAAAACATGTGAGCATAATGTAACCTTTCTGGGAACATTTGGCCTTCATACCTATAAATCCAGGCTGACATGTTACGGCAGCTCTACTCTGGAGGTTGAGTATGGAAGACTATGAAAAATTCCAAACTCACGTAAGAAGTTAATTCATATACGGCATTCCAGAAATTTAACATATGGAAATTGCCACACCAAGATGACATTTTGTAGTTTATTTATATATTTATTTTAGTTAGAGAGAGAGAGAGAGAGAGAGAGAGAGAGAGAGACAGAGACAGAGAGAGACAGAGAGAGAGAGAGACAGAGAGAGAGAGAGAGAGAGGCAGAGAGAGACAGAGAGAGACAGAGAGATGTATGTATATATTTGAGTTGATGCATGTGTAGCATACACATGCAGAAACCCATGGAGGCCAGAAGAGTGGACCAGATCCTTTGAAACCAGAGCTATGGCTGGTTGTGAGTCACCACGCAGATGCTAGGAATCAAAACTGGGCTCTTTGCAAGAGCAGTCAGCACTCTTAACTGCTGGCCCACATTGCTATTCCCTGAAGACTTTAAAGTTTCTCCTCAGAGATTAGTGCTAGTGCAGGAGACCAAGTCATCGTAGAATCTTTGCTCCTGCTATGATATATCCTTCCAAGATCCAGCTATCAGCTGCTGCCTTTCTTCTTTTATTTATTTTTTAGTTTTTATTTAAAAAAATCCATGTCAGACCCAGAATTGTTCCTGACTAAAAGAAATACAGGGACACAAATGGAACAGAGATTGAAGGAAAGACCATTCAGTGAATCCCATGGGTGGGAACCAAACCCTGTTACTATTACTGATGATGCTATGTTGTGCTTGCAGACAGGAGCCTAGCATGGCTGTCCTCTGAGAGTCTCTAGCAGTGTCTGACTGAGACAGATACAGCCAACCATTGGACTGAGGTTGGAGACCTCTACTGAAGAGTTAAGGGAAGGATTGGAGGAGCTGAAGGGGATGGCAACCCCATAAAAAGACCAACAGTATCAACTAACTTGGATACCTGGGATCGCCTAAACACTAATCTACCAACCAAGAACATGCATGGGCTGGTCTGTGCCCCCGGCAGTATGTAGCAGAGGACTGCCTTGTGTGGCCTCAGAGGGAGAGGATGTGCTTAATCCTGTAGGGACTTGACGCTCCAGGGAAAGGGGATGTGGGTGAGGTGATCTGGAGGGTTGGTGGGCAGGTGGGAGTTAGGGTGTGGAGCACCCTCTTAAGAGGCAAAGGGGAGGGAGAATGAGGTGAAGAACTCTTGAAGCAGGTGAGCTGGAAAGATGGGCAACGTTTGGAATGTAAATAAATGAAACGAAAAAATCTATTTCAGAGTTTTCAAGAAGGGAAAAGACTTCATATGAAGGCAGAATGACTCAGAAGGCTTTGATCACAAGTTATCACCGCAAAGGTTTACTCCATCACAGTGGAAGGCACCAATTTTCATGTGAGCTTGAGGTCCCAGTTTCGAATCTTCAGCACCCACCATGCTGGAATAGCCTGTCTGCCCACCTGTAATTGTAGTACGTGGGAGGCAGAGGCAGGGAATTCGTGGAGCTAGCAGCCCAGGTAGACTGACTGTATCAGGCAGCTCCAGTGAGAGCTCTTGCCTCAGTAAATAAGGATGGAGAGTGATGAAGGAAAGTGCCAGCCTCTGGCCTCTGCACACATGCACACATACACACATGCACACATATACACGTGCATACAAGTGCTCATGCATACATGCACACATGAGCACATGCATACGTGCATACATTTTATTTCTTTTACTCACACTAACATTGGCCTTTGTAGTCCCTTGACCTTCACTTTCCTCTTGTGTTAATTTTGCTGTTTTCTTGAAGCATTTTTCTTCCCACACAGGGCATGTCTTATGACTCTCTGTTTATACTCATTTTATTTGCATTCTCCTAGAAATCACAGATTATGCCCAAACCAATTATCTTACCACCACCAAAAGAGGTTCTGACATCAAGCCCAAAGATTATTTCTGGCACAGTCTCATACATGCTTTGGCTAAGTTTTCATGAATCTCTCTCTAGGTACTGTTATCTTCCCAGGGTGCAGGAGCTTGATGACCAGATATAGTCAGCTATTAATGAATTTCTCATCTTGAATAGTCACCAAGTCATTCACAGTGGTGGCAGATTGGCAAGAAAGCATGGAAAGAAGTAGTTGAAATAACGTGTTATCAATGGGATCATTCTAGTTAGATGTAGACAAAATTAGAACCAGGGCGTAATGAAGCTGACTATTCCTGCCGCAGTGCGGTGCGATGCCGTGGGGTTTCTGAAAATTCCATAACAAATTGCTTCATGTTCAGTGTCCACCTCACACTCGAAAATCTTACACATATTTCTATAACAAAATTTATCCTTCACATTCTTTAAGATTGCTGTGATTCAGAATAAAATGTTGTCTACCAAGCATGTGTCATTAAAAGGGTAATGCTGACTGCAGCCTTGATTTCCCAAGGCAGATGGACTTTCTATCCAAGTAAATAGTCAGTCTCTCACTGCCTCAACCTCTCTGAATCTGTGCACAATTTACTGCTGAGCAAAGATTTCCATTGCTATGGTTATTCTCAAACTTAATCTCTTCTGAATCTTCCCTTTAGCTAAACAATGATCAACTTACAATTTAAATTTGATTTAAACTGTGTGTATTATGCTTGCCATTCATACCAACGAAATATCTGAGATTTAAAGGGAAAGGGTATTTTTAAGGAATGCCGCCTCGGGGGTGGTATGGGGAGAGATGGCCAGGAGACTGGCAGTGAGTGAGATGTAAAGTTGTTAATAATAATAATAATAATACTTCTATACGTCAATTACTAGTGTCAAGTGCTTTTCATGTATGTTGGTGTCCAGGTTGTAAGAATATAGCTGGAAGACTTCTCTTAGCAGCAAGCATAATTGTCTTACGCTTCGAAATCCACGACCACTGTAAGGGGCTACAGTTCTCACAGGCTGCTCCAGCCAATGAATGAGCACAGTTCAGAGGCTTTCGTGGGTGTGTTCCTGAGGGGCAGAGGGTTCTTTGACAAGGGTGTTAGCTTGAGAAGAACCCACTGAGCTTAGTAGCTTTCCCAAACCGACAATGAAGACACTTCCACTAAACCTTGTTTTCTTTCCGTTTCCTTCATAGAGGCCAGATGGCCACGCCGTCTGACAGCTCTGCCAGCATCCCGGCTCGGTCCCTCATCCCCCAGCCTGCTTCACAGGTGTTTCCCCTAATGAACACATTCGATGCCTTTTTACCAGAGGTACTAAATTAGCACATCATCGAATTTAGCCTTGCCAACCTTAGGAGCTATTTCCCATGGTCAGAAGCCAAGGCTTATGGAGTTTGAAGGATTCATGCATCACGCGGCTGATTGCTCCCGTGTCCTGTCGATCTTTCTTGTTGCTCCTCTCTCTGCAGAATTCTGGCTTATACTCACAGCTACTTTATGATCGCTTTCCCTGTTGATATTTTTTTTTATCAAGAAAGAGAAAGAAACAGAAAAATAATCGCTCTAAAGCTACTTAAAATATTGTAGAGGAGAGCAGTTAATATACTCTGCCCATGGTTTTAATAGACTAACTTAGTTTTTAAGCCTTCTTACCCATATCACTGACAGAGAGCTGTTTGTTAATATGAATATGATTTTCTTTATTTTTTCTAATGCCCCTTTCTAGTCTAATCAGAACTTCAGGTGTGTGTGTGTGTCTCTGTGTGTGTGTGTCTGTGTGTGTGTGTGTCTCTGTGTGTGTGTGTCATATACCTTTTTTGATTTCTTTCTCCTTCAGAGGTAGCATGTGAATTTGTGGCATTCTCTAGAGAGTTTGAGGTCTAGGAACCAATGAAAAGGTCACAATGAAACAAGCATCCAGTTTTCAAGCATCGAGTGCCAATTGCGAGAAATTCTCCGCATTATTTAAAAGGCAGCACTTCTCAGTTGGATCATGCAGCCCTGTGAGCTTTCTGAAGGCATGAAGGCGCTCTTCCTCCCTTGGATAAAAGACTGGGTGTAGTTTGGGGCTGCGGGCTGCTTGTGTTACATTGGAGGCCAGGAGCCAAAGCCATGGCAGCCAGCTCCAGGGAAGCCTTAGCGAGTGGAACTGATTCCTAACGAGTCAAGAACCCAGTGGGAAGTTAGCAAACAAAGGGAGACTTCTTTTTTTCCCCATCCCCTTCCTTTTTATTCTCGGCAAAGAAAAGCACAATTTTCTATAATTCACTCCCAAACCTGGTGAGAGTTCAAGAGGACAAGGGGCCCGAGGATTTGCACCCGAGTGGCGTCTGGGATAATGCTGTGTCTAAGATCTTTCGTGCAGAAGAACATGAGTTTCCCTCTGTACTTTGCAGGGTATCTTTTCATGTAATTAGGGAAGCTGATCTTTCCCAGAGCTGTGACACCAGTGCCGTGGGTGCTCCAAGGTGATGCAGAGACCCCTGCCGCATACCCATTCTCTTTGTATCTCTGGTCAAGACCCCAGTAGTCAGTGCAGGATTTATCTCCCCAGGACAGGTCTCCTGTAGGATCTGAGTTATTGATGGAGGCTCCCGCGGGTGGTCTTATTTTAAACAATACTTTAGCTCCACAGTGTTCAGCTTGCCTCTCCGGCTTCATTTCCTATGTCTTCTTCACATCATGCGTTTGACAAAGAAAAGCACTTTTCATCCTAAGAAGGCCAGAACACCTTGGCAGGAGCAGAGCTGACTGCCGGTGCCATCCTCTTGTGCCTCAATGCATTCTATGGCCTAAGAGATGCCTTGTGATTCCATGAAGACTGAGTCCCAGCCTCCACCATGGAGTCTTTCCCTAAACTTCAAAACTCGTGTTACTTTATCCTCTACACTTTTTGAAGACATTGTTGAGTTTAATTATAAGTTTTTTCTATGTACATGCACATTCAAATTCAACTTCTTTCCTGAGTGTCTATAAAATGCCCATCACTGAGAACATCATTTTTATGTATAGCATTTAAAAATACATTTTTACAAAAGCTGTGTGAAGATGTTCCTCTGAGTTGAGATGGATTATTCATCCTGATATGATTGAACTCGTGACCCTTAAAAAATAGGATGACCATAGAGGTGAGGCACATTTTTAATTACTGCTTCTTAAACAAATTCTTGTTAAGGTCCTTAATTTCTCCAAAACTTTTTTGAGAAAAGGTTCTGGGAAGTTGTAAGGCATTCTTCCAGTGGCTGATCCTGTGCCATTGGCGGACATGCATTGATAATAATGTGTCTCACCAGCCTCCTTGTAAGCTGTATGTATTTGATTACAGGTAGTGTGAGTTCAGGAGCCTTCAGGATCACCAGGTCACACACTCTACCTGGATTAGGTGTCAGGCATTGTTTAAAAATTGTGGTCAACAAAATGGAGGCATAATGCAAGCCCTGCCTCTACCCTTTGCTTACAGGAATCTTGGCTCACTTTTGGTACCAGGCTCCAAGCCATGAGGGGCAAGTGAGAGGTCAACTCCATGAAACATTAATCTTACAAATAGTCTTTATCATTATTATTATTATTATATGTATATATTAATTATATTACTATATACTATATTAATATATATTAAAGGGCCATGAATTTGAGAAGAAGGAGGACACAGAAGGAGTCAAAGGGAGGAAAGGGAGGGAGGAATAATGTAAATACAATCCACACATATATAATTAAATATAAACGTAACAATTTTGCTATGTCAATCATACAAAAGTAAGGGTGTGCACTCTTACTCCAGACACCCACTGTCCAGCTTCGACAACAGCCATAACTCTGACTTCTTTATCCTCATGTTTAGTTTGAGTCATTTCACATAACCTGCTCACATTTCTGTAAAGAGAACCACACTTCCTCTCAGGCACCACAGTTTTGTTTATTGTTTTTAAGATCTTCTAGTCACTTTCTGTGTGGTTTAGGTTGGTTCTGTCATTTCCAAAAAGAAATGACAAGAGCGTCCTTAGCATGCTTGTAACCTGATCTTGTCTTTTCTCTTCTCTTCTTTTCTTTTCTTTTCTTTTCTTTTCTTTTCTTTTCTTTTCTTTTCTTTTCTTTCCTTTCCTTTCCTTTCCTTTCCTTTCCTTTCCTTTCCTTTCCTTTCCTTTCCTTTCCTTTCCTTTTCTTTTCTTTTCTTTTCTTTTCTTTTCTTTTCTTTTCTTTTCTTTTCTTTTCTTTTCTTTTCTTTTCCTTTCCTTTCCTTTCCTTTCCTTTCCTTTCCTTTCCTTTCCTTTCCTTTCCTTTTCTTTTCTTTTCTTTTCTTTTCTTTTCTTTTCTTTTCTTTTCTTTTCTTTTCTTTTCTTTTCTTTTCTTTTCTTTTTTTGAGACAGGGTTTCTCTGTGTAGCCCTGGCTGTCCTGGAACTCACTTTGTAGACCAGGCTGGCCTCCAACTCAGAAATCTGCCTGCCTCTGCCTCCCAAGTGCTGGGATCAAAGGCGTGCACCACCACGCCAAGCTCTGATCATTCTTTTATGTTTATTGAATGACATTTATGGACGATCATTTCTCAGGCATTTGAACATCTTTGGAATCAGTGCCTTAATTAAGCACAAAACACATTTATACTAAAATGTTTACAAAACTTCAAAAATGCTGGTCATAAGTAAAATAAACTCCAAAGATATTAAAAAATCACTGAAATCATGTGAACAGGCACAGTGTTTATATGTAGTATTAGCATATTTAAATGTGACTCTCAGGGTTTATGTCATGCTTACTGCTATAATTTAAAAGTTTTACTCTAAGAAAGCCAACTACCAATGGGAATGTTTGTTTGCATTCCAGCTTGTTAAAACGTCTTTAACTTGTTTATGTAGGAAAGCAATTGCAACTCTGACAGAAATCCGCCCGTCAGTGAACTTTCCATCTCTTGCTACAGGCAGGCAGTGGGAAACACGGAAGAATTTCTAACTGTGGGAATTAAATGCTTAAAAAATTTAACATTTTATTCGATTTTATTTTATTTAATATTCTTGGAAGTTCACAGCCACCAGCAATTCAAAGTAATTTCAGGTGCCACTGGGAGTTTGGCTTCCTCAGTGGAGCTGTTAGTTAGGCAAACCTTGCAGATGAAATAAGTACACTTAGCAGCACACGTGAAGGGATTGTTCTAAAATTGATGGTGAAGGCTCCATCTTTATCAACTGCTCGGCTATTGATGGTCCTGATCTTAGTGAATATTATCTACTTACAGTAAATTTGTGACCATGTGAAGGTGGCAGCTTGGCACAAATGGCTATCATGACTGCTGTAAGAGTCTCCCCTTCATCTGGTATGTTCTTACAAATGCGCTGTCACTGCTTCCAAGAGCTTTAATAGCTCCTTGTCAGTTACTGCTGTGGGATTCCTGTGTTTTGCCCACTCTGGGCCGTCTCCTCTACTTTATCCTGAATCTGTCTATCTAACTACCTCCTCCTCCTCTCTCTCTCTCTCTCTCTCTCTCTCTCTCTCTCTCTCTCTCTCTCTCTCTCTCTTTCTCCCCCTCTCCCTGCCCCATCTTTCAACACTACATCTTTGTGCAATTTTTTTTAACCTGCCCATCACTTTGCATTTACCATGATTCAAATGCCTCAGTTAGCATTTTTCTGCTGTGAATGGACACTATGAGCAAGGCAACTCTTAGGACAAGATTTAATTGGGCCTGGCTTACAGGTTTAGAGGTTCAGTCCATTATCATCATGGCGGGAACATGGCAGCATCCAGGCAGGCATGGTGCCGGTAGAGCTGAGAGTTTCACATCTTCATCTGAAGGCTGCTAGTGGAAGACTGACTTCCAGGCAGCTAGGATGAGGCTCTTAAAGCCCACACCCACAGTGACACACCTACTCCAACAAGGCCATGCCTCCAAATAGTGCCACTCCCTGGGCTGAGCATGTACAAATCATAACATCAAGTGTGTCAATGTGTGAACTTTATGAGATGCCCAGTACCCAAACCTGATGACCTACTTGTGTTTGAACCCTGTGACGTGTATAGTAGAAGAAGAGAATTAAGTCCCACTATTAGTCTTCTGGTTTCTACACATGTGCCATGGTATGAGAGGCCCCTCACCCAAATAGTAAAGTGATTAAGTAAGGGATAAAAACAGAAAAGAAACAGTTGTTTGGCAGACACATGATCACAAATCCCAGTGGTACAAGCAAGGCTTTGACAGAGCTGACAACAGAGAGATATCCCCTGCAGATGGAGCTCCCTTAGCAGGAAAGGGGAGAAAAGGCTTTCCTTACTCTATCAGACCCTGGAAGAAGTGAGAATTGGCTGGGGGTGGGTGGGTGGGGAATGTTAACAGGAATGGTGTCCAGTAGTGAATTTGCAAAAACACTGACTGTTCCTAAAAGTGGTAGGCCAGTCCTTATTGTTGAAGACTTCCTGCACTTCAGACACTGGGACAAGAGGTCTTGGATCTGGACCTGACCTGAAAGTATCCCTTCTAAAGTCTAGTTATCATGGTACCACAAGATATGGTACCACAGGCTTCCAAGCGAAGAAAGCAACCCATCCTTGGTGCTTGTGAGCCACAGCAGTGACCAGCACTCACGATAACCTTAAGGCTACAATAGTGGCATGCATACCTTGGGGATAACTAATAGTTTTCTAATTGGTCTTAGTGCCCATTCAACCAGAGGGAAATCATGCCAGGTATTGGAAGGCTAACCAAACTCCCAGGGCTAGAGAGGTCATGGGTCTTGGAAAAGAACCTACAACCACCACTCTACTAAACCAGAATGGTTCTTAACTACATTCTAAATATTTATCCTTATGATGGCAGATAAGTGTACTTTTCATCTCTCATCAAAGAAACTTATTGTTGTAATAGATGGCGACCTTGCCGGGTGGTGGTGGCTCATGCCTTTAATCCCAGCACTCGGGAGGCAGAGGCAGGCGGATTTCTGAGTTCGAGGTCAGCCTGGTCTACAAAGTGAGTTCCAGGACAGCCAGGGCTATACAGAGAAGCCCTGTCTCGAAAAACAAAAAAAACCAACCAACCAACCAAACAAACAAAAAAATAGATGGCAACCTTTACAAAAAAGCCCACAACTAATCAAAATGTATGAAGATACTTTGTGGTAGGTACCCAGGCCCGACAATGTGTCTACAAAACAATTCCTATAGCTAAGGTTTAGGGATCACAGGTTAGAGCCTGAGGAACAGGAAGTTTGCTCTGAGATTTTTTGTCTCTTAGAAATGTCAGAGAAGGACCACCAGGTTGATTTCCAAAGTGGTTGGACCAGCTTGCAATCCCACCAGCAATGGAGGAGTGTTCCTCTTTCTCCACATCCTCGCTAGCATCTGCTGCCACCTGAGAATTTGATCTTAGCCATTCTGATTGGTGTGAGGTGGAATCTCAGGGTCGTTTTGATTTGCATTTCCCTAATGACTAAGGATGTTGAACATTTATTTAGGTGCTTCTCAGCCATTCGAGATTTCTCAGTTGAGAACTCTTTGTTTAGCTCTGCACCCCATTTTTAATGGGATTATTTGGCTTTCTGGCATCTAACGTCTTGAGTTCTTTGTATATATTGGCTATTAGCCCTCTATCAGATGTAGGACTGATAAAGATGTTTTCCCAATCTGTACATTACTGCTTTGTCCTATTGACAAAATATTGGTCTTTGCCTTACAGAAGCTTTTCAGTTTCATGAGGTCCCATTTTTCAATTGTTGATCTTAGAGCCTGAGCCATTGGTGTTCTGTTCAGGACATTTCCTCCTGTGTCAGTGTATTCGAGGGTCTTTCCCACTTTCTCGAGATACTATTGGATTCAGCATATTAGATCTGGTTCTATGTGGAGGTCCTTGATCTACTTGGAACTTTGTAAAAGATAAAAATGGATCAATCTGCATTTTTCTACATGCCAGTTAGACCAGCACCATTTGTTGAAGATGCTTTCTTTTTTCCACTGTATGGTTTGTCTTCTTTGTCAAAGATCAAGTAAATAAGCATGGCCCCTAGTTGAGAGATGGGGCCACCCACCCATTCCTCAAAAATTTTAACCCAGAATTGTTCCTGTCTAAAGGAAGTGCAACAACAACAACAACAACAAAAAAGTGGAGCTGAGATTGAAGAAAAGGCCATCCAGAGACGCCCCCACCTTAGGATCCATTCCATCTGCAGACACCAACCCCTTACACTATTGCTGATGCCAAGAAATGCTTGCAGATAGGAGCCTGATATGGCTGTCCTCTGAGAGGTTCTGCCAGCATTTGACTAAGACAGATGCACATACTCACAGCCAACCATTGGACTGAGCTTGGACTCCCACTGGAAGGGGAAGGACTAAAGGAGCTGAAGGGGATTGCAACCCCATAGGAAGAACAACAATATCAACTAACTGGACCACCCAGAGTTCCCAGGGACTACACCACTAACCAAAGAGTATACATAAGGTGTGTCCATGGCTCCCACTACACATGTAGCAGAGGACTGCCATTATCTGTAATGAATAGGAGGGGAGACACCTGGTCCTGTGGAGGCTGTTGCCCCATCGAAGGGGATGCTGGAGGGTTGAGCCTGAAGTTGGTGTGTGGGTGGAGGACTATACTCTTAGAGGCAAAGCAGGGGGATGAGGGAGTTGCTGAGGGGAGACCAAGAAGGGGGATAACATTTGAAAGGTAAATAAATAAAATAATTAATATAAAAAAATAAAATTAAGCAGTGTTCACAGAGAGAAAAATTTCAGGGAAGCTATGCTCATCAAGCCTTACAAATATGCCTGCCTAAACAAAACCTGAAGAATAGTGACAATTACAGACATGCTAACATGGAAGAGGGATAATAACTAAGGGATGCCAAGAACAGGAGAAATCATCTTCCCTAAGGAAGAGACCTCCAATTGGCTATCCAATTCCAAGTTGTCATCCCTGAGATTATATTAATACAGACTGAACAGTTTGTATTTACATATTTAGGTATATATTAAACAGTAGTTAAAGAAGAAAAGGATATAGAATTGAGAGAAAGCAAGGAGGAGCATGGGAGGGATTGGAGGGTGGAAGGGAGGGTGAGTTAATTATGTTATAATTCAAAAATGCAATGGAAATTTCCAGTTGCGACAGTGCTGCCATGTTCCCTGTCCGTCCCCTTGCTTCCGCTTTAGGCCTTAGCTCATTGTCTGCTTCCCTCCGTTGCTTATAGAGTTGGGTTTTACTAGTCTCCCTTCTGTGAGACAAAGCAGAACAGCGTTGAACTCTGGATGAGAGGAGTGCACTGATGGGGAAGGAGCAAGTGCTAGGCTGTTCAAGACCTCGGTGCGAATGTTGGTCATGCAGGTGCAGATGGGTGTGAACCTCAACTGCGTTTTATGGTTCTCAGTCTGCTCCCTTTATTTTAATGTATGCATCAATGAAATCGAAGGGAGAAAGGAAAGAAGAGAGGGAGGAAGGAAGGAAGGAAGGAAGGAAGGAAGGAAGGAAGGGAGGGAGGGAGGGAGGGAGGGAGGGAGGGAGGGAGGGAAAAAGGAAGGAAGGAAGAAGGAAGTGAGGG
Source organism: Mus caroli (assembly GCF_978045245.1). NCBI lineage: Eukaryota > Metazoa > Chordata > Mammalia > Rodentia > Muridae > Mus > Mus caroli. Next base: position 101,040,330 of record NW_028227267.1, on the reverse strand, counting down.
AGGGAGAGAGGAAGGAAGGAAGAAGAGAGGTAAGAAGTAAAGAAGGAAGGAAAGAGGAAGTAAGGAAGGGAGAGAAGGAAGAAGGAAGGAAGAAAGAAAGGAAGAGAGGGAGGAAGGAAGAAGGAAGGAAGAGAGGGAGGGAGGGAGGAAGGAAGAGCAGGAAGAAGGAATAAAGGAAAAGAGGGGGGAAGGAAGGAAGGAAGAGAGGGAGGAAGGAAGAAAGGAAAGAAGGAAGGAAGGAAGGAAGGAAGGAAGGAAGGAAGGAAGGAAGGAAGGAAAGAAGGGAGGAAGCAAATGGGAACAGGGACTTTCTAGCTCAGCCTCACTTCACTGCCCCCTGACCTATGAGATTTAGCTCTTATGTCACAATTTATTACTTGGTACCAAATATCTGCAGTTTACATGTTCTTTGTTCATTTTCTGAATAAGATTTCCACCTGCAGAAACCAGATCATACAAGACACTTTGTCTTAAGTCCATGTTTTGTCTTCTCATTGGGAATCTCCATTGTTTTAAACTAGGAATACGTGAACTTCCCACCTAGAGAGCAACTTATTTTAAATTTAGAAACTTCTTTTGTATAAATCCTGTGGAGCATGAATTTTTATTTTTCAAAGTGTCTTGTGGAAGGAAGTAATTTTGCTACTTCTCTATTGTATCAGCGTGATTGTCTTCCATGCACAGCCATATCTTCGGTAAATATTGCCTAGAGAACAGGAGTGTGGAAAAAATATCTAGAAAATGTTTGTTTCCTTTTTGATTTATGAGGTTCTTAGAGAAAAGAGGGGAAAGACCTAAACAGTACACACAAAGGATGATAGTTCTTCCCTATTCTTTAAACATATTAAAGCAGGTGGAAGAAATAAAACAGTCTTGAAGGTTGATTGAGGGATAAAACACAGAGCAAATTTGACTTATTCAACTTTTATGAATCTCCAAATAGCATGTTTAAGTAGATTTGCTGGCACCAGATATGCGACTGCCAAGCAAGATAACTTTGAAGGAGAATAGTTCCTTGCATTTTCCTCAGGTCAGAAAGTGCGTTTCCAGCCTTGCTCTTAGAAAATATCAGGTGGAAATAAAAATGCCATTCATTTTTTTGATGGCGACATAACCTCCCTGAGACATCTAACTTCTGGAAGGCAGCTCGCAGGTCTGTGGAATCTCTGTTAAGTGGCGATTCTGAGCCTGGAGTTCCTTCTCTCAGCTTCAGGTTGGGGGAACATTAAGGCCAACCGAAGCAACATTCGTAGAGTGTTTGCAGAATCCTCTGGAGTTCTCTTGGTTAGGGATCCCAGTGGCCCCTACCCAGCATCCAGCTACAGTGGTAGTCATTCATTACCTGGAGTCTTTTTAATCCCTTTGTTTCTGGATTCTTTACTTTTCCATACAAAGTTCATTTCTTTTTAAAGATTTATTTATTTATTTATTTATTTATTTATTTATTTATTTAATGTATATGAGTACACACTGTAGCTGTACAGATGGTTTGGAGCCTTCATTTGTTGGAAATTCAATTTAGGAACTCTGCTCGCTCTGGCCAACCCAGCTTGTTCTGGTCGGGGCCCTGTCTTTCAGCCCCTGATTGTTCCGACCCAAAGATTTTTCTGTTATTATAAATAAGGACACTGTAGCCGTCTTCAGGTGTGCCAGAAGAGGGCGTCAGATCTCATTACAGGTGGTTGTGAGCCCCCATGTGGTTGCTCGAATTTGAATTCAGGACCTTCGGAAGAGCTCTTACCCACTGAGCCATCTCACCAGCCCCCAAAGTTCATTTCTTGATCCTAGATCTAAACAATGAGGATTTGCTCATTTGATGCATTTTTGCTAAGGGAAGATGCTACACCACACCGGCCTTTTCATTTTCATTCATTTGAGGTTTGGGAAAATGCCTCATTTGTAGGATCACTGAAATTTTCTTGAAAAAAAAATACTGTGACATTTCCATATTTGTTTTGAAAGCAAGACTTTCAAACCTACATTATAAAGTACTAACATTTAGGTATATTAGTTATTTTGATTAGTGATATATTCTACATAGATTAATGGGATTGAAGGGGCACACCATCACCACACCCAGCACAAAGTAGATTAATAAAACTATTTAATCATTTTTTTATATATTTCCTTCTTCAAAGAGAATTTGCATGAATATTTCTCACATGACTTTGTCTCACATATGAATCAGTAGGGATAAATGGGGACATGGAATGTGCTCATATTAAGCAGGGATTGTTATTTATTATTATTATTATTATTATTATTATTATTATTATTATTATTATTATTTTACTTTTGTCATGGGAGAGGACATATTTATGGTTGGGATATATTTGAATTAACATTTAAGAAAGCTCCCATAAAGCTGTTAAGGATAATAAAAACTTTTTTTTTTTTTGCCAAAGGGCATACTTTCTTAGCTCCCAAGCTCTAGTTCTCCTTCTCCTGTACAGTTTTGGTTCCACATAGTCATCCAGTCTGGCGGGCAGCAATGAGACCCACTTTGTGCCCAGCAGGGGCATCTCTATGGATAGCGGAGAGCTTGCCAATATGCTGGTGGTTACCACCCACGAAGGGATGCTTCACCAGATCCGTGGCCACACGCCGAACATGTGACCAGCAGCAGACAGCTATTCTTGACGCAGGACTACTCCAGATTAATTTCTAATCAGTCTTACACGTACTGTTAGTTAATACTGATAGTGCTCTGTCAGGTTAGGACAGCACAGCACCAGGTATTAAGTACGCAGCATCTTAGCAGGTATAGGAATGTAAGGTAGGTTACCTGGTAAAGTATAGAAAATCTTAGTGTGGTCTGTGTCTAAGGAGGAAACAAAGAATGATGCAGATCTTTGTCATAATTAATCCTACTGCTAATTAGAATTGTTACTGCTGTAACTACTACAGAGACAGACAGAGATGGGAAAGGGTACCTGATCGTGGACCCGAGAGTCACTTAGCTGACTATTCGTTACCTCACTATTCATCCTGACTGGCATCAACCTCTGACCTGCACCGAGTGGGCTTCAGGTGGAAAGCAGTGAAGATTATATCATGTTATGAAACAATTACTCTGTTAAATTTTTAAATGTTTACAGATAGGACATTGGCCTCTTAACAAACATGCAGAATAAGTAGAATATAATAATAATTGGGTTGTATTGCACCCTATTAAACTACAAAAGGGCATTTGATCAGAGACTGATATTCGAAACATTTTTTTTTAGATTAATAGTGGGCAAATGTATCAGCACCAAGGATGTATGCTAAGCTTGAAGGCATTTCTAACTGGCAAAAAAAAAAATATGTTTTAGAAAACACGATCAAATAATCCAACGTGGTTAATTCTGTTTCATATTTCTTGTCAGAAGTGAAACTCCTACGTTTATATGGGTGTTATATTGCTAAACGCACAAAAAGTATTTTAAATGTTATAATGTTATGAAGTATTTAATATCTGTGAAATTAGTTAATGACATAATTCAACTGGGAAGTTCAAAAATAATAGTTAGTCAGAAAACATTTTCACATGTGCAGACAGCTTCCCTGTTGCCTGTAAATATTGACTAACCAGCTTCTTGTTTAAGTCCAAACATTAAAATTTTCCTTTGTTTCTGAGGATGGAACCCAGGGCATGTGAACCTGAGAGCCATAGCTGCCCTCAGTCTAATCTAAACCACATTACATTTGTGTTGCAGACTTATGAGAACACACACATGCAAGTACACAACCCTGAAGTTCAAAGGAATTTTGCGCATCCGAAATAACTCTGCTTTCCATTCTCATCAACGAGAAAAGGCTGAGATGCAGATTCCACATTATATATATGTACATGCATGTCGTTTATGTGTACATAGTTTGTAAATCGGTAATTATATAGAGTCATTTTTTAAACATAGCAGGTAAGATGTACAGGCAATTTCTTGTTTACTGCTTTTAAATGAACTTCATTTTTTAAAGAGTTGTGCTAAGATCTTTGTCCCCATGTATTAGCATGACTAATCTGCTAATCTGTCTTAATCCGGCATTTCTAGTAGCTAACCTATTTGGGGCACTTTTTGGACCTCAATGACAAGTCAAATTAAGACTTTTTTTTTTTTTTTTAATGTGTGATCTTGCTGCAAAGCTTGTTTGGGATAATAGTGGAGAACTTTCCCTATCTCTCCTTTCTCTCCTTCCCTCCTCCCCTTTCTACCGTTTGAATGCTTTCATTTCTCTCATGCTTATTTTCTTTTAAATACTCAGGTGTCATGTGAATCTTATCTAATTAGATGTTTAAGAAACAATCCTGTCAAGGATTGTCAAAGCCTTGGAGACTGTGTACTTCTCAACCAGGATCTGTTAGCTCAGCAGATTCAACTGATGTCTTAGCATGAGACCCATACAGGGGTTCCACAAAGTACGGTGGAAAGACCCATTGTTACGGTGTGACTCTGAACTCTCCCTCACTTGTTCCCATTTTGAGCGATTTTATTTCTCTCCGCCAGTGGCACGGTTCTGGGAAGCTGCAGTCTTGAGGAAGTCGCATCTAGCTGGTCGAGCAGGCTACTAAGAGTGAGCTTTTGAAGACCATAGCCAGGTCCCATTTACTAACAGAAGTAATTAAGGGAGCAGAGACAGGAGGACTCAGTTTTCACATTAGCAAGTAGTTTAGCCAATCAGAAAGCAAAGAGGCTGATCTCCTTTGCTCACCAAAGATAGTTTCTACACACAGGAAGAAAGACACTAGGCATTAAAGAGGAGGAAATAAAGTAGTTAATTCTTGTCCTTAGACTAGAAGGGTGTTGCTGTTATTCAACACATAAAAAATTATAGTGAATTATGTAAGCAAGTGAGAAAAGCCTGGCTGTAATATAATGCAATAAAGCTAACTTTTACCAGGCCCCTTCAAGTGCACCTTCATTATTTGTTAATTTACTCACTATGTGTACACGAACATTAATTTTTTTCTCTTCTTGAACTGTCCAGAGATTGGAAAATCTTCATGCTCTGAAAGCACGTGTTTCTTCATGCATCGGTGCATGCTGAATAGGGCTGCTGTCCTTTTTCTAAATTAACATCTGCCTGCCTGTGCAATTTCCATGAGCAAATATGGGTATTTGCACACGCAAATGGAAGTGCATGGGAATAAAATGTGCTTGGTATTAGTGGGCCCACTCAGGGTTTGGCTCTTTGGAGTTAAAAGCCCTCTAAATGCTTCCTGGATTTCTGAGGAAGCTTCACTTAGCAAGCAGGATTCATGAGCCAAGGCAGGGAGTTATAATTCCATTAGCTAAATATCCCCTGACGAAGAAGATAGATCTGTTTATTTACTTTTAATTGAAGGTATAAGACTTTTTAAAAGGTAACATTTTACTATAATACAGTATAAGTTAACACTTGGCTCAGAATTATTTACTAATTTGTTATGGGTTTAAATGAAGAGTATATCTTTCTATCTTCCTTCATTGATTGCTTGATAAGCTGTAAATTTATGAAAGATAAAAATGATAGAGTAGACATACAAAGCTGTGTTATCACATGATATTGAAAATGTAGATAACTGCACAATTTCATTAAGATTACTAATGGTCAAATGTTTAAATATATCTCTATTTGGAGAATCGAACACTTTCTTACTGCCATAATCATCCAGCCTTGGCTAAAGAAGTGTCTTTACGTCATGTAGGAACCCAGACCCTCTCAAAGATGCTCTAAGAGCCATGAATCCAGATCACTTATTTTCCATGGCACACACAGAAAATATTAAAATATATTCTCCTCACCTCTGCTCCTTGCCACAAAATGTCCCTAGTTAACCTGTTCCTAAGCATAATAAAAATATTCACTTCCTTTCCTTATGTTATTTTGTGTCAACTTTCTTGCCTTCTTGATTTTTATTTTCCTGAGTAGTTTTTTTTTTTTTTTTTTGAGATAGGGTTTCTCTTTGTAGCCCTGGAACTCACTCTATAGACCAGGCTGGTCTCAAACTCAAAGATCTTCCTGCCTCTGTCTCTTGAGTGCTTTGAGTGCTGGAATTAAAGGCATGTGCCACTATTGCCTGACTGTCTTTTCCTTTTTTAATGACTAGTTTCCAAAGTAGAAAAAAAGCTATTTCTCAGAATGGCCAGTATCTGATGAAAGCCCCAAGGCCAATTTGACTAAGTAGAATCACGAATGATAGATCAAATAATTTCCCCCTTGCTTACCATCAGTTGAACCAGGGGGAAGATTGCATTTTCCAAAGATGGCCATAATATGACTTTCTGTCCTACAAGTTCTTCTAGAAGCCTGCCAGCACTGTCTCGGGAACTGGGATCAAACTCGTCTCTCCTTGGAGAGTTTGTGGGTCATTTTCGGTGGGCAGTGTGTGGTTCATGGTACTGTGTGATGTCAGAAGCTTTGTCAGAGAAGGCAATGAAGTTCCTGCTTTGTATGAGATTCCACTTTGGAATGCACCAGCCAGTGTGAAAGTGTCCAATCCTTTTGGTGTTTCCACACAAAGAGGAAACCAACAGAGCCTAGGGCAAGGCAAAGAATCTCTCTCCTGCCAATGCCTAAATCAACAGCCTAGTTGAGGCAATCACCAGTACCATCCACCAGGTAGCTGCATAAGGATGACTCCAGATAACTTAGCCTCTCGCTCTTGCATCTCACCACCTTTAGTCATCTGGGGATTCATCCCAGATCAAAGAACAGCCATTCTCAGAGAACCCTATTGGAATCGCAGGCTCACAGAATCTATTAACATTGCAAAATGCATGTCTTTACTGCTACGTGTTGGATTAATTCGCTATACAACAATAGTAACCAGAACTATCAACAAGTTACCTGAGACAAATTATTCTAATTTATATAGCCAAGCAGGCTCACAGATAAAGTAGCATCTATTTGGGATAACATTATTTCCAAAACCCATTGATACTTAATAATTTCCCAGAGAAAAACATTGTCATTCATTACTCACTTTAAGATTAATATTCTCTACTTAAACATAAGTTACAACTTTAAAGTCTAGTTTTTGAAGATCAGAAGATCAAGCTAGTAAATTGGTCAGCCTGGGAATTCACTATTCAGAGCTCTCTGAAACACAGATAATTTAAACTTGGCCAGATGGCCTGAGCATGTATCTATGTGTCAATCTCTCCTTTTTCCTTCTGTCAGCCAGCACCCTTATTATAAGATTGGCCTCTGCACTTACACATAGTGTCAGGGTGTCAGGAAGTCAGGAGCACATCAATTTATGCTTAGTCCTCATCACAAGCCCGATCACAGGGTAAGTTATTTATGTGCGAAACAAACACATCTCTTTAGGTTGCTCAGAAGTCAGAATGAGAAACAGCCAGTAAGTTCTCTTTACTTAATATTTTGAAAATAGTAAGTAGAGAAGCACCTAGGGCTAGTGATGAAAGGAAGACCCATCATTGAAGAAGCCTGATACTACAACCGTGCGCAGCCTCCGACAGTGTTTAATTCTGCATATGTCTTCCAGTGCATTCTACACAGGTTGCATGGGGGAAAAAAGGAAATAACAAGGGGAATAGACAGCTTGAATGGAAAAGAGAAGTGTGGGACAAAGGGACAAACTGCACCCCAGCACGGTGGCTCGTGACTCTCACTCCAGCAGCCGAAGCAGAGGCAAGCGGTTTCCTAGGAGTTCTAGGTCAACCAAGACTACAAAGTGAGAGCCTGTTTCATAAAACTAAAGGTCGGGGAGCAGAGCTTAAACCAGCCGACCAACTGAACAAACAAAGCCAAACAAACACAAGCTAAGCTGCTTGTGAGCAGAATTCTCTCAACAACAGTCTCCCCAGTTCTGAGAAGTTTCGTGTATCCACAGGGAGACACCAGGACGCTGCCTGTTCAGGGTCATGGTTATGTGAAGAGTCGAGTGAGTAATGTGTGGCATTATGGGAGTCAGGAAAATACTGTAATGGTCATGAAGTTTCCTGTGACTGTAAACACACAGTGACAAGAGTCAAGAGTCGTGCAAACGAGGGCGCAGTGACAGAGCGAAGTGACGTCCTATTCCAGCTGTGGGGCTTACAGCCGCTGCTTTAAAACCTTGACAAAGTTAGGGATGATGTCTGGCCACATCCTCCTTGCTTATAAAGAGAAGGATAAGCTCTACAAAGTCCGTTAAAAGTCAAACTTATTTCTCTTTTCCATGATACCATGCCTGGCTCACAACTGTTTGTGAGTATGCCTTTCAAACAACAGACCTTTTTTTTTTTTTTTTTTTTTTTTTTTTTTTTTTTTTTTTTCTCGAGACAGGGTTTCTCTGTGTAGCCCTGGCTGTCCTGGAACTTACTCTGTAGACCAGGCTGGCCTCGAACTAAGAAATCCACCTGCCTCTGCCTCCCAAGTGCTGGGATTAAAGGCGTGCGCCACCAATGCTCACCTACAACAAACCTTTCACACAGGGGACCCTACCTTCTACACATACCACACTTAATGAGAGGGGACAGTGGGAGTGAAGGGTGTGTGGACTGTCAGATGGTCTGGAAAGGATGAACTTTTCAGAGAGTCTTTGTCAGGTCTTCATTGTTTTTTTAGATGAATGACAGCAGGGTGCCGCTGCGGGGTGGAGACTACAGCTTTGCTTCCGCTACAGCTACAGCTACAGGCACAGCCCCATTCTATGGAAGACAGACAGGTTTTGTCCAGATTCGGCTGGGTCTTTGTGGTCCCTAAGTTCGCACCTTGGTCAGGATGTTCTAATAGATGCTCAACTAATACTTAGTCAAATATGTTTAATCTACTTCCTTTCCTTTCTGACGCCTGATATTTCTCCTCCCAGCCTGTTCGATGTCTCATTTTAATACAGTCAAACAAACTAGCTACACGTGCTAGCACAATGGGCATGAAGATGGTTAACAGATGCAGCAACACTATCAGCACTGGTTGTGGTGGCAGTCAACTCTGTTAAGTGATTGTTGTCTCCGAGGTCTCGTTTTAAGTATCTGACAAGCATATTCTTAATGCTTTCCCTACAAACTCCAGCGGCTTAGGACCTTGCCCACGCGGAAAGGAAATCCCAAGGAACGGGAGGGGACATGACAGGGAACTGGAAAGAGGAGAGCCACGCGGCTCAGAGACAACGCAGGCTGTCTTTTTTAGGAACGGGAGCATCTAAGCGGTTTTACTTTCTTTGGTCTTTTTTGTTTTCTTTTCTTTTCTACTGTGGACAGCGAGTCTACTCTCTACTGCCAAGTGAGCCAGTTTGCTCGTGTTTGTTTGTGTGAAGAATGCACTGAAGCCGTTGGAACTTAGAAAATCCACCACCCCCTCAACACATCTGACTTTACGTGTATAGTCTAGGAAAAACTGTCTAATTGGGAACTTAAATCAGAGGACTGCTTTATTTCGGGCAGCCATTGATCTGCAAGTGAGAAATGCCATTGATTCATGGAATGAGAATGTACGAGGAGACAGGATTGACAGAATATGAAAAATACATTAGAAACTATTTCAGTAACTATTGCTTCACCTCATTAAAAGTAGAAGTGCGTAGAGGTAGTTTACTCTGTGTTTCCTGCTAAATATCTGTCATTTATCAGGTAGAACAGATAGACCTTTGCCTGTGTGCTCTCTGCGTGTCTTGTCATTTCTCTCTGATAATTCTGTGTTTGAGATTTAAAAAAAATGCATAAAAGCATGATAAAATCATGAACAGAAAGTGAGTTTCAGAGAGGGTTCATGGAACTGATATCTTACCATGTCTGTTCCTTTGAGTCTGTTTTGTTCTTGGTCTAGCAGGGAAATGGGCATGTAGGTTAGTTGCCATTTGTGAGAGCTGGGGCACTGTACATTCAGGGTTCTCTCCTATTAAGACCCTGTTGTACTTCTCTGCTCATGTCCCCTCTCTTACCCCTCCCTGTGTCTGTACTTTTGAGGAGATTTCTTGGTTAGAGTAGCTCTTACAGTTTGGAAAGCCAGGATAGACTAGGAAGGGAAAAATCAGATCTAAGAGTGTGCAAGGTGAGAGAAAAGTCCTAGTAGAAAAGAACAGTCTGTGGCCCAAGCAGGATAAGAAGAGGGAAAGAGGGAGGAGGGGGGAGATGAGGAGGGAGGGAAAGGTGGAGCAGAGGACTGGGGGAGGGAAATGGAAGGGCGCCATGCAGAGCAGAACAGTACAGTGAGCAAGACAGGCAGGCTGTAGGCTTATAGATTGCAAAAACATGGCTAGAAAAATAAAAATTAAAAAAAATAAGAGCCGTGACAAGTTTGGTTGTAGATTAGCGGTGAAATTCTTCTTAGTGCCCATTAAAAGCGATAAGTGAAAATGACAGGCCTGGGCTGATCATTTATTTATGACCTTTTGCATGTTTGCTCTGACCTTAGCAGTCTCATGGTGTCACAGGTTGTGGTGTGTTCTAAAGGGTAATGAATAAACGAATAACCTGTGCAGGAGGATCTCTCTTCCCTCCTCTCCCGGGAATCAGGAACTCTCCGCCAGGTGCATCACTGAGTGGTACTGTTTATTTTCATGGTGATACTTTGAAGGAAAACTTGTTTCTATTGCAAACAGAAAGATACATCAGAGATGGGTGAAGTCATTTATCCAGGCCACACAGTGTCAGATATATGATTTGAAACCAATTGTAACCAGTGTCAGAATTCACATCAGGTAAGTGTAAGCATGACTCCTGAATGTCTGAGCTGACCGTTTAGTAAAGGTGCTCTTGAATTGAACACAGGGTTTCACAGAAGCCAATGGTGCCAGAATAGCCACAGTACACCGGTCACCTATTTGTCTATAATCACAAGTCTCAAAACTCAAGACACTAAGCAGTTTTGCTCTTGTGAATACCTTATACCACACGAGAGTGATCACTATTAAAACTCTGCAAAGTCACTTGGTAAAAATTTTGACTTTTTTAAAGAAGAAATGATTGTTTCTTACTTTAAGGTGTCAATTTGTGAATTTCTTCTTTGCTGTTAGAGTGGACACAAGATATTGTGCCTTAAGAAGAATTTTAATGCTTACATTTTTATTTAGCTTCATTAAAAATAAAAAAATATATATGTTAAAATGAATTATCTTCCAACTAAATGCACACATAAATTTAAAAAAGGTGCAATAAATATGCAGAGAACATTTCGCTTTGGTAACTGACTTTTTTTTTTTTTTGCGAGACCATTTCCATTTCTGAAGGTGTAAGTTGCACTAAAAGTCTCAGCAGATCTTTCATTCAATAAGGAACTTTTCTTAAACCTTATGCACTTTTGCTTGATCTGCATGTAAGCGAATTTTGATGAAATACAATGTTAAAAAGCCTATGAAAGCACCCGTACACATTCAGAAACACCATTATTTCAGGAGAGAGAGAGAGAGAGAGAGAGAGAGAGAGAGAGAGAGAGAGAGAGAGAGAGAGAGAGAGAGAGAGAGAAGAAACTCTAGCCACAAAGGATTCTCTTGTGAATCCTTTAATCAGGGGCATTAAAGATGATCTGTTCAGAGATTGCAAGAGTGCTGACTCAAGCTAACATTTTCTTGGCCTGCTCCAGGGCTGTAAGCTCTCTTTGCATGTGCATGATGCTGATATAAAATGACATTTGCACCTGTTGTCCCCATCCTAGCTAATTAGCATAGTGCCCTAAGTGGTAACCAGGCCACTACATCCAAAAGGAAGCCATTAACATACTGCAGCTGTCACGACTAAGAAAGCTACCAGAGCTGAGAGGTGTGCACACCCTGGCACACCTTGGCACAGTCAGCTAAGCTTTCCCAACTGGAGCCACTTGGGAGAAGACTGGAAGCCTGGGCTGTAGCCAGTCAGGAGTGAAAGAATACATTTTCCTGCAGGTTTACTTTCATGTATTATGCATAACCTTCAAGGTCACTGCGTGATCATTTATAAGATTTTAATGAGATATCAAAGTGGAAAGAATTGAATGTAATTAATGGGATCCTGTTGGAAAGATAGACAGGTGTTTTAAGAGTCTCAGAATACATTGCAATGTTTTCAATTCTTAGTTGAACACCAAGAATCCAAATCACCAAAGGGGAGAAAAAGGGTTACAACTTCCAGGTAATACTTCTGCCACGAAAGGCCTCTTTGTATTGGACTTTGCAGTAGTGCAAGAATTCTAAGAACTAAAGAATACTTGTAAGAAGGAGTCTGCAACCCTATAGGTGGAACAACAATATGAACTAACCAGTACCCCAGAGCTCGTGTCTCTAGCCGCATGTGTATCAGAAGATGGCCTAATCGGCCATCAGTGGAAAGAGAGGCCCATTGGTCTTGCAAACTTTATAAGCCCCAGTACAGGGAAATGCCAGGGCCCAAGAAGTGGGAGTGGGTGGGTAGGGGAGCAGGGCAGGGGGAGGGTATGGGGAACTTTCAGGATAGCATTTGAAATGTAAATAAAGAAAATATCTAATAAAAAATGGCAAAAGAAATAAAGTAGTATCTTAGATTTGTGATGAAATAAAAACATCCTATAAACTCTGAAAAAAAGAGAAGGAAGAGAATTATGATAAGTGAGTTAGGAAAGACCTTTGACACATGCAAGGGAGAGAGGACCTATTCCAAGACTTCAAAGGAAAGAGTTGTTATTAATAATGAACTTCTATTGGTCATTGAAAAGAGACACATGCCATCAACTCTCTCATACCAACGACTAAACCTCACAAGGTTCAATATGTGGCCTATGAGGTTAGTTTAGCTTTACACATTTTCTTAATTTGTAAAAATTGCTCAGCTTGTATAAGTACTGATGGAACTATAGATAGAGCACCAGGAATATTATAATATCATCAGTAAGTCAGAAAGATCACTGATGAACTGACTATTTTCGTCATTCTACAAGAAAGATGCAAAATATCATAACTTTACTGGACAATAAGATTTCAATGAGCTAAAAATATCACAAGATTTGTTGTGAGAACTGATATTCATGTTTCTAAATTACAGAGGCTTTGTAGCTACTTTTTGTGCCAGGAGAACTGGTGTAAGAAGTAATAATCGCCAGGCATGAAACAATTTGTCAAAAAAATTAGATCTCACATAATATACTGTTGTAACCCAAGCAATACTACAAACATTTACAAAAATTTCACTGCTAAAATTAGTAGGGGTATAATGAAGTGGATCAGTCACTTAGCCCCCAAATCTAGATCAAGATTCCAGTGTCTTGAGTATTCTGGCTAACTTTGTTAATTCCAACTTCTTTAAAACAAAAGGTTCTTAGACAGAATAAAATTCCTTCCTAAATAATATTAAAGACTAAAGACCATATCAAAATTTTCTTGCATATTATTCCTATAAAATTATTTTGTGAACATATTTGTCGACTGAAAAATGCTTGTATTTGTACTGATAAATACATAAGAATTAAATATGTATGTATGTTTGTTTGTATGTATGTATGTATGTATGTATATGTACATATATACACATACACATGTGTATATATATATATTCACACATACATACATACAAAACACATATGTGATTATAGGGCAAAAGGAATAGTAAGTCATGCAATCTATATAACTGAAACTATAGTACAAGTAAAGTGGCTGAATGACTAATTTTCACTTTTATGTAATAGTACCATTGCAGTTGAAAATACCCAACCTTTATGTAATCTGTAAGATTTTCAGAAACCAAGAACACTCATGTTTTAAGCAGCTTGTTTACTTGTCATGAAATTTTTAATAATGTATGTAAAACTGTAATGAATGTAGGCTTACTGACAAACCAGAAATTTTTATGTAATTAGAACACCATGCTTTCATAATTGTAGTCTCTCCTCTAGTTCAGCTGTAGAAAAATTATGACATGTTTGCTAGATGCTCAATTAGCTGAAAAGAGAAATTGACCTTAACTCTGAATAATACAGTACTGGGATATCTGAACGTACTAGAATTCATGGTCATGTTTTCTAAATTCTCACCAAGGCATTTGGTCTCCTTTAGTACTCTTCAGACATATAAATAAATAGCTTGGTTAAAAAATGATAACCAATTTGAGGACAGAATTTATTTTCTACCTTCTGTTATCGCTGGGGACAGGAGGGTACTATTTACTCCAGGTTGATTGATACATACGTAGCTACCAATATGACTTCTATCTGTGGCCACAAATACCAGCATGACAATTTATCTATTTTTTTCTTCAGCTATTACTGAACAAAATTTGGTACTGGGGAGGGGAACGCAAATACTCATTTTAATCTAATCAACAATACTAGACAAAGGAGATAAAAATAATTTAAAATTCATGAAGAAACCATCTTCCCATTTTTAAAAGGTTAAGTTCCCCTAAGCTATGAAAGAAAAACACCCTCTGAAGACCAGGGGCAGCAGTAAACACTGGTGGCAAGTGACAGGCATTGATCCTCCTTGGCTGCGCCTGTCATGTCTCTAAATTTTATTTCCACCATCCCTAGATGGCTATGAAAGGAGAGAGTGGGTGCAGACTATGGCCCGAGGGCTCAGCGCCTGGGTCTCTGACTTTTCCTCAATTAGGAGGCCTCCCTGCCTGATGGAGAGGTGTGCATCTGACTGGGGCTTGGACAGTTGTAACGTATTGATTAGCCATAATGTGAAGTCACATCTGAATAAAAAGCTCCGTGATCAAAAGTCCTTCATGGGGAGACAGCTAGCCCTCTAAGTCAAGGGGCCAACAATTTTGATGATCTCTGTTGCCAGAGAGAGAGAGAGAGAGAGGGAAGAGAGAGAGAGGGAAGAGAGAGAGGGAAGAGAGGGGAGAGAGAGAGAGAGAGAGAGAGAGAGAGAGAGAGAGAGAGAGAGAGAGAGAGAGAGAGAGAGAGAGAGAGAGAAACAGCCTCTTCCTAAAGGCTCTCTTGATAAGAAAGTCCCTTGGACCTTCTGTCAGGGAGCTCGGGTTTGACAGCTGCTTGTTAGTTTTCATCACAGATCACTCAACATTCTGCAAAGAGAAGAACAGAAGATTGCTAATATTGCACGATGCTGTGCCAGTCAGCATGGCACACCATCCAGGACGCTCATCTGCCTCCTCTACGCTAAAGAAAACAGGAGCCTCACTTGCCATAGAAAGTCCTTTGCCACTGACTTCATCCCAACCCAGTGGATGGAAATTCCAACTAAATTATTATTTAGATCATGAACAACCAACACGTGGATGTTGACTGAATTTCTTACAATTGTCCCACTTTCAAGTAATTCTTTTGAATTCTAGCTGTGGATCCTCTACTATGACCTTTTCAATTAAAAGTATTCTTTTCATATTTTTATTGGTTGTCTTATTTATTTACATTTCAAATGTTATCCCCATTCCCAGTTCCCCTCCAAAGCCCCCCTATCCCCTCCCCAATCCCTGACTCTATGAGGTTTTTTCCCCCACCTGCCATCCCACTCCTACCTCACTGCCCTAGAATTCCCCTACATTGGGGCATCAAGCCTCCAAAGGACCAAGGGCCTCCCTCCCATTGATGCCCAACAAGGCCATCCTCTGCTACATATGCAGCTGGAGCCATGGTTCCCCCCATGAGTTCTCTTTGTTTGTGGTTTAGTCCCCAGGGAATTCTGGTGCAGCTGGTTGGTTGATATTTTTGTTCTCTCTATGGGGTTGCAAACCCCTTCAGCTCCTTCAGTCCTTGCCCTAGCTCTTCCATTGGGGACCCCGCGCTCAGCCCAATGGTTGGCTGCAAGCATCTGCATTTGTATCAGCACTTTCATATGTACTGTTTTCAAGACACCCTCTACCTTAAGCTTTAACATAGTTGTGTGAAGTAGGGAAACTATCGTTCTCTTTTGAGGTGTGCAGGAAGAAAGGCTATGGAAAGCAAAGGAACCATTCCAAGGTTTGAGCTAGTTGCCATGGGAGTCAGGACTGGAACTCTGGGGTTTCATTTATTATGTTGGTGTTATTACCACAGAGTCAGTATAAGAACATTCTGATTTCCTAATGATAATGTGCAGTTACAATCATGGAACCTCCTAGAACAGCCTTAGTTTCCACAGCTTGCTTATTAATCACTGTTTTGTCTCTCAAGTGATAAATTAGCACTTATTGGAAGGATGATGGAAGACAAGTTCAACATCAGGCAGTAGCGCACGTCGAATGCTACAGCAGACATGCTGTCTGGCACACAGACTGATGCTACGTTTTTTTTTTTTCTTTTTTTTCTTTTCTCTGATAGTCCTGTAGAGTAGACAAAGGAATAAAAACTCAGTGCCAGTGAGACTCAGTGATCCCAAGGCCCTGCCAAGGGTGCAGCTGTTTTCAATGACCCAGATCAGAGTCTTGAATCTTAAAGGGGAGTCAGAATATCTCAGGAGCCTTGCACTGTATTCCTTTTTAACAAGTAGCAGTAAGGAACACATGAGTTGCATGTCCTAGAGGACATTGTGTGGGCCAATTAATTTAAACCTACATCAACCTTTGGTTGGATTCTATTGTCTTGTGCTGATTTGACAAAGGAGAACCAGAGAGGGTAAGCAATAGATCTCAAGCCACACAGCTAATAGGAGTGGAAATTAGGGTGCTGACTCAGGCTTTCTGATCTCTGGCAGTGTGTGTGTGTGTTTATAATTTCAGAACACTAACAGAGTTTCTTGATGAAGTTGGATCAGGTCATTAACTTTTTCTCTAATCTGTAATATTTATCCCATAATACTCAGAATTTCCTTAGTATGCATAGACTATGTCTCTCATTTGCTATTGACCCCAAAATGTGGTAATTCTTTTCTTGTAATGGCGAATCTCCCTAACTACAGTTTAAATTCCTAGAGGAAAAAAGTCTACCACTTTAAAGTTCTTAAACTTTAGCATGAGCCTCTAAGATTTACTCAGGAGACACTATGGCATATTCATAAGACAAGATAACTCTAAAAAATGACTTGCACAGTTCATTTCGGGCACTTGGATTTGTCTATTAAGACATCTGGAGACTAGGGTGTAGAATTAAGAAATTGTTAACTATAGTTAAGAGGCCAAAACTGTTTTAGATATAATTGTGTTATTACTTCTTACAGGCTCTGGTGTAATGAAGTTTTGGTATTCACCATCATGAAATTTTACTGACACAGGGGACATTGCTATTTTCTTTAGACACATGTCTCACTTTATTAATTAATGATTGAGAATGTGTCAAGGTCTAAAGAGTGTAAAAGTAAATAGGAGGAGATAAAAATACTGTAAAGGCACATATATTAAAGTTTCTGGTATACATACACATGTACATACATACATACATACACACATACAACACACACACAAACACTTCGTGAACATCAGAAAATATATTGTCTGATCTTTAAAAGTACAGGAAATCCTTCCTAAATGTGTGTTGAAATATGTCTGAATTTCAGCTTTTCTTTGTCAGCCTACAATGTCAGAGCATTTTCTGGCTCATGGGAGATGATGCAATAGCGTCATGTGTTTTGTCTGGATCTGTCCATTTGTCTTTATTCACTCAAAGCACCTCTTACTATAATGTTTTGCAAAATTCGTCTTCCCAGACGTTAAACCAATGATAATGCATGGAATGTCAGGACAAATGTCAATTTACATTTGTTTCCATTTGAATTGATACCAAGAAATCCTTTCAAACAGAAACCACTGAGTTTTTAATGCTTCTTTGGCTGTTGTTAGCTTGACAGTCAATCAGACTTCTCAAACTACAAAGTCTGGGTCAGCTTTCTCAATTGCCTAATAAAGAGGTTTCCGGAGAGTCTGAATACAGTAACTGCTATAAGGACATTCTTTGGGTTTAGTGTTTAGCTGGGGTGGTTTTGCTGTACAGGGGATATCTAGCAATGTCTAGGGATATTTTTCATGGTCACTACTGCGAGATGTTACTGGCCTCTAATGATTACAGGAGAGTAGACATGCTGTCACACTTTCTTCAATTTGTCGGAAAGCCTTTGCTGTTCAGAGCATGATAGTGCTGTGATCCGGAAACTGCTCAATTCTGAGGTGTTTGGCTCAACACTAGGAAGACCAGTGCCCTTGAAGTAGAGAATATCAATGTTTTAATGTGCATTTTACTGTAATTTAATGTGTAATTTTACTGTGCATCCTAGTTAGAATTAACTGTCACCTTGACAGTGCCTAGAGTCCCCTGAAAGAGACCTGATTGAGTAATTGCCCTTTTTAGGTTGGTCCGTGGACATATTTGTGAAGGACTGTGGAAAGTAGGAGGAGTTCCTATTTACTGGGTAGATAGTCTTGAGCTGCGTAAGAAAGGTAATTGCTTGAAGCAATCCCTCTAAAATCAGGGACTAGACAAGGCTGTCCATTTTCTCCATACCTATTCAACATTGTACTTGAAGTCCTAGCCAGAGCAATTCGACAACAAAAGGAGATCAAAGGGATACAAATTGGAAAAGATGAAGTCAAAATATCACTTTTTGCAGATGATATGATAGTATATCTAAGTGACCCTAAAAATTCCACCAAAGAACTCCTAAGCCTGATAAACAGCTTCGGTGAAGTAGCTGGATATAAAATTAACTCAAACAAATCAATGGCCTTTCTCTACACAAAGAATAAACAGGCTGAGAAAGAAATTAGGGAAACAACACCCTTCTCAATAGTCACAAATAATATAAAATATCTTGGCGTGACTCTAACTAAGGAAGTGAAAGATCTGTATAATAAAAACTTCAAGTCTCTGAAGAAAGAAATTATAGAAGATTTCAGAAGATGGAAAGATCTCCCATGCTCATGGATTGGCAGGATCAACATTGTAAAAATGGCTATCTTGCCAAAAGCAATCTACAGATTCAATGCAATCCCCATCAAAATTCCAAATCAATTCTTCAATGAATTAGAAAGTGCAATCTGCAAATTCATCTGGAATAACAAAAAACCTAGGATAGCAAAAACTCTTCTCAAGGATAAAAGAACCTCTGGTGGAATCACCATGCCGGACCTAAAGCTCTACTACAGAGCAATTGTGATAAAAACTGCATGGTACTGGTATAGTGACAGACAAATAGACCAATGGAATAGAATTGAAGACCCAGAAATGAACCCACACACCTACGGTCACTTGATCTTCGACAAGGGAGCTAAAAACATCCAGTGGAAGAAAGACAGCATTTTCAACAAATGGTGCTGGCACAACTGGTTGTTAACATGTAGAAGAATGCAAATCGATCCATTCCTATCTCCTTGTACTAAGGTCAAGTCTAAGTGGATCAAGGAACTTCACATAAAACCAGAGACACTGAAACTTATAGAGGAGAAAGTGGGGAAAAGCCTTGAAGATATGGGCACAGGGGAAAAATTCCTGAATAGAACAGTAATGGCTTGTGCTGTAAGATCGAGAATTGACAAGTGGGACCTCATGAAACTGCAAAGCTTCTGCAAGGCTAAAGACACCATCAATAAGACAAAAAAAACACCAACAGATTGGGAAAGGATCTTCACCTATCCTAAATCAGATAAGGGACTAATATCCAATATATATAAAGAACTCAAGAAGGTGGACTCCAGAAAGTCAAATAACCCCATTAAAAAATGGAGCTCAGAACTGAACAAAGAATTCTCACCTGAGGAATACCGAATGGCAGAGAAGCACCTGGAAAAATGTTCAACATCCTTAATCATCAGGGAAATGCAAATCAAAACAACCCTGAGATTCCACCTCACACCAGTCAGAATGGCTAAGATCAAAAATTCAGGTGACAGCAGATGCTGGCGAGGATGTGGAGAAAGAGGAACACTCCTCCATTGTTGGTGGGATTGCAAGCTTGTACAACCACTCTGGAAATCAGTCTGGCGGTTCCTCAGAAAATTGGACATAGTACTACCGGAGGATCCAGCAATACCTCTCCTGGGCATATATCCAGAAGATGTCCCAACCGGTAAAAAGGACACATGCTCCACTATGTTCATAGCAGCCCTATTTATAATAGCCAGAAGCTGGAAAGAACCCAGATGTCCCTCAACAGAGGAATGGATACAGAAATTATGGTACATTTACACAATGGAGTACTACTCAGCTATTAAAAAGAATGAATTTATGAAATTCCTAGCCAAATGGATGGACCTGGAGGGCATCATCTTGAGTGAAGTAACACAATCACAAAAGAACTCACACAATATGTATTCACTGATAAGTGGATATTAGCCCAAAATTTAGGATACCCAAGATATGAGATACAATTTGCTAAACGCATGAAACTCAAGAAGAATGAAGACCAAAGTGTGGACACTGTGCCCCTTCTTAGAATTGGGAACAAAACACCCAGGGAAGGAGTTACAGAGACAAAGTTCGTAGCTGTGATGAAAGGATGGACCATTTAGAGACTGCCGTATCCAGGGATCCATCCCATAAGCAGCTTATAAACGCTGACACCATTGCATACACTAGCAAGATTTTGCTGAAAGGACCCAAATATAGCTGTCTCTTGTGAGACGATGCCGGGGCCTAGCAAACACAGGAATGGATGTTCACAGTCAGCTATTGGATGTATCACAGGTCTCCCAATGGAGAAGCTAGAGAAAGTACCCAAGGAGCTAAAGGGATCTTCAACCCTATTGTTGGAACAACATGATGTACTAACCAGAACCCCGGAGCTCTTGTCTCTAGCTGGTCTAGTCGGCCATCACTGGAAAGAGAGGCCCATTGGACTTGCAAACTTTATATGCCCCAATATAGGGGAATGCCAGGGCCAAAAGAATGGGAATGGGTGGGTAGGGAAGTGGGGGGCGGTATGGGGGACTTTTGGGATAGCATTGGAAATGTAATTGAGGAAAATATGTAATAAAAAAAAAAAAGAAAGGTAATTGAGCATAGGCCGGTTAGTAAGCCAGAGAGGGAAACCTGCAACCAGCAGTCTTGCACGGTTTTGACTTGAAATCCTGCCCTGATGCACCTCAATGATGCATTGTGATCTGAGACTATAAGCCAAATAAATCTTCGGCTCCACAAGTTGCTTTCAGTTTCATGACAGCAACAGAGACAAAAATTAAACAGTCTGACTTTCCCTTACTCAAGGTTAAAAAAGTCCTTTCCCCTTTATGTTGCTACTTAGTGTTTTTTATTTTTCCTTTTTTTGAAATGAAATATAATAACATCATTTCCCCTCCTCCTTCTCTTTACTTCCCAGATACATTCTCCTTGCTAACCTTAAGATTTATATCATCTCTTTAAGTTTTGATATATCTCTGTATCTATATATGCCTAAATATATAAATAGAACCTGCTCAGTTCATACAATATCATTTATCTGTAAGTGATTTTAGGACTGAGCAATCAACATTGTGCCTGAACAAGACCTGAACAAGGACAATGGCACACAGAAGGAGAAAATTTCATGGAGCCTCAGGCAGAGACAAAACTACAGGCAACTAAGGAGTTTTGAGAGTGGGAGAAATAGTCTTCCCCACGGAAGAGCTCCACATTGCTTATCCAATCAATACCAAACAAGGTCTTGATAAGAAAGGAAGGAGATTATTTCTAGAGGTGCTTCATGAAAGAGTAAACTATTATAGGAAAGGATAGAATACAAACGAAGAGGTTGAAAATCCTTGTACATAACTCCAGCTACAAATAAGAAAATGGAGAATGAGGGTGCTCATGAGAGCATCACATAATTGTAGTGCTGGTTAATACTCTACCAATCAGGACGCTGCAAAACATTTGAGGCAAGTACAACATTTACAAGTGGACTTAATTTATCCTTCTAATTAAAAAAAGCTTTCTCCCTTGTCAAAGATCAAGTGACCATAGGTGTGTGGGCTCATTTCTGGGTCTTCAATTCTATTCCATTGGTCTACTTGTCTGTCGCTGTACCAGTACCATGCAGCTTTTATCACAATTGCTTTGTAGTACAGCTTTAGGTCAGGCATGGTGATTCCACCAGAGGTTCTTTTATCATTGAGAAGAGTTTTTGCTATCCTAGGTTTTTTGTTATTCCAGATGAATTTGCAGATTGCCCTTTCTAATTCGTTGAAGAATTGAGTTGGAATTTTGATGGGGATTGCATTGAATCTGTAGATTGCTTTTGGCAAGATAGCCATTTTTACTATATTGATCCTGCCAATCCATGAGCATGGGAGATCTTTCCATCTTCTGAGATCTTCTTTAACTTCTTTCTTCAGAGACTTGAAGTTTTTATTATACAGATCTTTCACTTTCTTAGAGTCACGCCAAGATATTTTATATTATTTGTGACTATTATGAAGGGTGTCATTTTCCTAATTTTTTCCCAGCCTGTTTATCCTTTGTGTAGAGAAAGGCCATTGACTTGTTAATGTTAATTTTATATCCAGCTACTTCATTGAAGCTGTTTATCAGGTTTGGGAGTTCTCTGGTGGAATTTTTAGGGTCACTTATATATACTGTCATATCATCTGCAAATAGTGATATTTTGACTTCTTCCTTTCCAATTTGTATCCCCTTGATCTCCTTTTGTTGTCGAATTGCTCTGGCTAGGACTTCAAGTACAATGTTGAATAGGTAGGGAGAAAGTGGGCAGCCTTGTCTAGTCCCTGATTTTAGTGGGAATGCTTCCAGCTTCTCACCATTTACTTTGATGTTGGCTACTGGTTTGCTGTAGATTGCTTTTATCATGTTTAGGTATGGGCCTTGAATTCCTGATCTTTCCAAGACTTTTATCATGAATGGGTTTTGGATTTTGTCAAATGCTTTCTCAGCATCTAATGAGATGATCATGTGGTTTTTGTCTTTGAGTTTGTTTATATAGTGGATTATGTTGATGGATTTCCATATATTAAACCATTCCTGCATCCCTGGAATGAAACCTACTTGGTCAGGATGGATGATTGTTTTGATGTGTTCTTGGATTCAGTTAGTGAGAATTTTATTGAGGATTTTTGCATTGATATTCATAAGGGAGATTGGTCTGAAGTTCTCTATCTTTGTTGGATATTTCTTTGGTTTAGGTATCAGAGTAATTGTGGCTTCATAGAATGAGTTGGGTAGAGTTCCTTCTACTTCAATTTTGTGGAATAGTTTGTGAAGGACTGGAATTAGATCTTCTTTGAAGGTCTGATAGAATTCTGCACTAAACCCATCTGGTCCTGGGCTTTTTTTGGTTGGGAGCTAAAACCATCCAGTGGAAAAAAAAGACACCATTTTCAGCGAATGGTGCTGGCACAACTGGCAGTTATCATGTAGAAGAATGCAAATAGATCCATTCTTATCTCCTTGTACTAAGGTCATTCTAAGTGGATCAAGGAACTCCACATAAAACCAGAGACACTGAAACTCATAGAGGAGAAAGTGGGGAAAAGCCTTGAAGATATGGGCAAAGGAAATATTCCTGAATAGAACAGCAATGGCTTGTGCTATAAGATTGAGAACTGACAAATGGGACCTCATAAAATTGCAAAGCTTCTGTAAGGCAAAAGACACTGTCAATAAGACAAAAAGACCACTAACAGATTGGGAAAGGATCTTTACCTATCCTAAATCAGATAGGGGACTAATATCCAATATATATAAAGAACTCAAGAAGGTGGACTCCAGAAAATCAAATAACCCCATTAAAATTGGGGTTCAGAGCTAAACAAAGAATTCTCACCTGAGGAATACCGAATGGTTGAGAAGTACCTGAAAAAATGTTCAGCATCCTTAATCATCAGGGAAATGCAAATCAAAACAACCCTGAGATTCCACCTCACACCAGTCAGAATGGCTAAGATCAAAAATTCATGTGACAGGAGATGCTGGCAAGGATGTGGAGAAAGAGGAACATTCCTCCATTGTTGGTGGGATTGCAAGATTGTACAACCACTCTGGAAATCAGTCTGGCGGTTCCTCAGAAAATTGGACATAGTACTACCGGAGGATCCAGCAATACCTCTCCTGGGCATATATGCAGAAGATGTCCCAACCGGTAAGAAGGACACATGCTCCACTATGTTCATAGCAGCCTTATTTATAATAGCCAGAAGCTGGAAAGAACCCAGATGTCCCTCAACAGAGGAATGGATACAGAAAATGTGGTACATTTACACAATGGAGTATTACTCAGCTATTAAAGAGAATGAATTTATGAAATTCCTAGGCAAATGGATGGACCTGGAGGGTATCATCCTGAGTGAGGTAACCCAATCACAAAAGAACTCACATGATATATACTCACTGATAAGTGGATATTAACCCAGAAATTTAGAATACCCAAGTTACAATTTACAAAACACATGAAACTCAAGAAGAACGAAGACCAAAGTGTGGTCACTTTGCCCCTTCTTAGAAATGGGAACAAAATACCCATGGAAGGAGTTACAGAGACAACGTTTGGAGCTGAGATGAAAGGATGGACCACCTAGAGACTGCTGCACACAGCTATCCATCCCATAATCAACTTCCAAACGCAGACACCATTGCATATGCCAGCGAGATTTTAATGAAAGGACCCTGATATAGCTGTCTCTTGTGAGGCTATGCCAGGACCTGGTAAACACAGAAGTGGATGCTCACAGTCAGCTATTGGATGGAACACAGGACCCGCAATGGAGGAGCTAGAGAAAGTAAATAAGGAGCTAAAGGGATCTGCAACCCTATAGGTGGAACAACAATATGAACTAACCAGTACCCCCAGAGCTTGTGTCTCTAGCTGCATATGTAGCAGAAGATGGCCTAGTTGGCCATCATTGGGAAAAGAGGCCCCTTGGTATTGCAAACTTTATATGTCCCCATACAGGGGAATGCCAGGGCCAAGAAGTGGTAGTGGGTGGGTAGGGGAGTGGGGGGGGGGGAGGGTATGGGGGACTTTTGGGATAGCATTTGAAATGTAAATGAAGAAAATACCTAATTAAAAAATACATATATAAAAGAAAAAGTAAACAGATTGAAAAAAAAAAAAAGCTTTCTTTCCAATATGGTATCCTCTTCCAAATCTGAGAACAGGCTGTCATCTTGACTGACTGTGTGTGTATTCTGGTGACTCTTTCTTGCTCAGGCCTGAAATGCATTCAACTTCCTTTCCTGGTCATTTATATTAGACTTACAAAAGTCGCTTTTCCACTCAGGTCCATTCTAATCAGTTTCTATGGATTAGCAGAGTCCTGAAAAGATTCTCAGGCTTAGTCTTGGTTCAGTGAGAGAGAAAGCCATCATTGCTCAACACTGTCTACTGTGGGCCCAGTCAAGTCCATCTGTCTACTATCAGACTTGATGTCAGGCTTAGCTGCTGCCTTTGCATAAAGTCTTTCCTATTGTAATCAGCTCCCTTATGCATTCCCATAGCATACATGACTTCTATGTCTCAATTAGCTCTTAACACGCAGTTGAACCATGTAGGTTTTGTAAGTACTCGTTCTATGCCTGGCTTATTTCAGTTATCATAGCATCCTCTGTATATTGTTGCACATAAGAGATTTTCATTCTTACTCAGGCAGAATGCCAATCTACTCTCTATTACATAACACAGTCTCTTTATCACTTCAATAGATACCAACTCTGAAAATGAGGATTTAGGACCACAAATCAGAAGCTATCATGTGCCCAGTTCTTTGAGTACTCATTGTCACCTTTCATGGCTGTTTCCTTGCTCCTTTCACACTGGCCTTTCCTCAGTGACTCTAGAGATAATGTCACAGAACACTAATTCCAATGCCCTTCCACACAGCCCATCCATCCTTAGATATCAGATGTGTAGCTGCATCTTAAAACATACTCTGCCACCACGTGTACCCTTCCAACACCCTAACATGGAGCTATCTGCAAGTAAATGATTTTCAATCATCCCACACTCACTGTGCGATATCTCTTTGTGATATCCACCTTTCCTTTTCTTCATTAGAAGAAGATATTAGGAGAACAGAGCAGATAAAAACCTGTTTTATTTAATACCAAATCCTTGACATAAAAGAAGAGGTTCTGTATATAGTAGATGATTATGAAATGCTGATGTTTAAATGGTATTGGATAGACTCTAGTGTATAGATTTTTATGTGAGAAAAAAATCAGAAATTGTAGTTTAGGGAATATGATGAAGTAATCCTAGTTAATATCCCCGATGTTTAGCCTTACATACAGTGGGAGAAAACCATTATAGCAGTCCCAGTAATGGTCTCTTTGACCTTGGGTCAACAAGCCTCACAGAATGCACTAACCTAAAGATTACCCACCTGCTAATGGAAGATGTAGGATGTGGAGTATAAATTAGACAAGGGGAAAACTTGAACACTTGCAACAGAAGATCTTTCAATAATAGGAGTGGGAATAGTTTCTTTGATGACTTATAAGCTCTGGACCTACTCCTGGTATGATTCTGTACACACATCTATGCTCAAGAAAGCTGACACCTTGTTCTCCTAATTCTCTAGATAATAAATGTGATCACCTTGCCATAACAAATATCTCAGCAACTTAAATTTTGCTTCTTTTTCAGTTAACAAGATTGGGAAAAGAAGTTAACTGGATGGTGTGATAGTGACTGAAGAGATAATATAATTCAAATGAATTACGCTGGTGACGGTTGGAGTAGCAAAGCCCTTGCTGACAAAACCAGTAGAATAGCTTCCAAAGTGGCCATAGTGATGCCATCCAGACATTTCTAAAGAACACACACAAATAGCCAACTTTTATCAGAAAAAGCATTCAATACTGTGAATTTTCAAAGAAATGCAAATAAAAACCATATCAAGTATAATCATGTTTATAAAAATCAACAAACCAAATAAAATATATGAAGATCTAACAGGTTCATAAAGGACATCAGAACTGTCATACACTGACAGTCAGAATGCTGAATGGGGTGTGTGCTATTGATAGTAGTATGAAAGTTTCTCTATAAAAATATTTTTTTTTTTTTAAATATTTTTATTACATAATTTCCTCAATTACATTTCCAATACTATCCCAAAAGTCCCCCATAGCGCCCCCCACTTCCCTACCCACCCATTCCCATTCTTTTGGCCCTGGCATTCCCCTATATTGGGGCATATAAAGTTTGCAAGTCCAATGGGCCTCTCTTTCCATTGATGGCCGACTAGGCCATCTTTCGATACATATGCAGCTAGAGACAAGAGCTCCAGGGTTCCGGTTAGTACATCATGTTGTTCCAACAATAGGGTTGAAGATCCCTTTAGCTCCTTGGGTACTTTCTCTAGCTTCTCCATTGGGAGCCCTGTGATACATCCAATAGCTGACTGTGAACATCCACTCCTGTGTTTGCTAGGCCCCGGCATCGTCTCACAAGAGACAGCTATATTTGGGTCCTTTCAGCAAGATCTTGCTAGTGTATGCAATGGTGTCAGCGTTTAGAAGCTGATTATGGGACGGATCCCTGGATACAGCAGTCTCTAAATGGACCATCCTTTCATCACAGCTACGAACTTTGTCTCTGTAGCTCCTTCCCTGGGTGTTTTGTTCCCAATTCTAAGAAGGTGCACAGTGTCCACACTTTGGTCTTCATTCTTCTTGAGTTTCATGCGTTTAGCAAATTGTATCTTATATCTTGGGCATCCTAAGTTTTGGGCTAATATCCACTTATCAATGAATACATATTGTGTGAGTTCTTTTGTGATTGTGTTACTTCACTCAAGATGATGCCCTCCAGGTCCATCCATTTGGCTAGGAATTTCATAAATTCATTCTTTTTAATAGCTGAGTAGTACTCCATTGTGTAAATGTACCATAATTTCTGTATCCATTCCTCTGTTGAGGGACATCTGGGTTCTTTCCAGCTTCTGGCTATTATAAATAGGGCTGCTATGAACATAGTGGAGCATGTGTCCTTCTTACCGGTTGGGACATCTTCTGGATATATGCCCAGGAGAGGTATTGCTGGATCCTCCGGTAGTACTATGTCCAATTTTCTGAGGAACCGCCAGACTGATTTCCAGAGTGGTTGTACAAGCTTGCAATCCCACCAACAATGGAGGAGTGTTCCTCTTTCTCCACATCCTCGCCAGCATCTGCTGTCACCTGAATTTTTGATCTTAGCCATTCTGACTGGTGTGAGGTGGAATCTCAGGGTTGTTTTGATTTGCATTTCCCTGATGATTAAGGATGTTGAACATTTTTTCAGGTGCTTCTCTGCCATTCGGTATTCCTCAGGTGAGAATTCTTTGTTCAGTTCTGAGCCCCATTTTTTAATGGGGTTATTTGACTTTCTGGAGTCCACCTTCTTGAGTTCTTTATATATATTGGATATTAGTCCCTTATCTGATTTAGGATAGGTGAAGATCCTTTCCCAATCTGTTGGTGGTTTTTTTGTCTTATTGATGGTGTCTTTAGCCTTGCAGAAGCTTTGAAGTTTCATGAGGTCCCACTTGTCAATTCTCGATCTTACAGCACAAGCCATTACTGTTCTATTCAGGAATTTTTCCCCTGTGCCCATATCTTCAAGGCTTTTCCCCACTTTCTCCTCTATAAGTTTCAGTGTCTCTGGTTTTATGTGAAGTTCCTTGATCCACTTAGACTTGACCTTAGTACAAGGAGATAGGAATGGATCGATTCGCATTCTTCTACATGTTAACAACCAGTTGTGCCAGCACCATTTGTTGAAAATGCTGTCTTTCTTCCACTGGATGTTTTTAGCTCCCTTGTCGAAGATCAAGTGACCATAGGTGTGTGGGTTCATTTCTGGGTCTTCAATTCTATTCCATTGGTCTATTTGTCTGTCACTATACCAGTACCATGCAGTTTTTATCACAATTGCTCTGTAGTAGAGCTTTAGGTCCGGCATGGTGATTCCACCAGAGGTTCTTTTATCCTTGAGAAGAGTTTTTGCTATCCTAGGTTTTTTGTTATTCCAGATGAATTTGCAGATTGCACTTTCTAATTCGTTGAAGAATTGATTTGGAATTTTGATGGGGGTTGCATTGAATCTGTAGATTGCTTTTGGCAAGATAGCCATTTTTACAATGTTGATCCTGCCAATCCATGAGCATGGGAGATCTTTCCATCTTCTGAGATCTTCTATAATTTCTTTCTTCAGAGACTTGAAGTTTTTATTATACAGATCTTTCACTTCCTTAGTTAGAGTCACGCCAAGATATTTTATATTATTTGTGACTATTGAGAAGGGTGTTGTTTCCCTAATTTCTTTCTCAGCCTGTTTATTCTTTGTGTAGAGAAAGGCCATTGATTTGTTTGAGTTAATTTTATATCCAGCTACTTCACCGAAGCTGTTTATCAGGCTTAGGAGTTCTCTGGTGGAATTTTTAGGGTCACTTATATATACTATCATATCATCTGCAAAAAGTGATATTTTGACTTCCTCTTTTCCAATTTGTATCCCTTTGATCTCCTTTTGTTGTCGAATTGCTCTGGCTAGGACTTCAAGTACAATGTTGAATAGGTATGGAGAAAGTGGACAGCCTTGTCTAGTCCCTGATTTTAGAGGGATTGCTTCAAGCTTCTCACCATTTACTTTGATGTTGGCTACTGGTTTGCTGTAGATTGCTTTTATCATGTTTAGGTATGGGCCTTGAGTTCCTGATCTTTCCAAGACTTTTATCATGAATGGGTGTTGGATCTTGTCAAATGCTTTTTCCGCATCTAAGGAGATGACCATGTGGTTTTTATCTTTGAGTTTGTTTATATACTGGATTACGTTGATGGATTTCCGTATATTGAACCATCCCTGCATCCCTGGGATGAAACCTACTTGGTCAGGATGGATGATTGTTTTGATGTGTTCTTGGATTCGGTTAGCAAGAACTTTATTGAGGATTTTTGCATCAATATTCATAAGGGATATTGGTCTGAAGTTTTCTATCTTTGTTGGGTCTTTTTGTGGTTTAGGTATCAGAGTAATTGTGGCTTCATAGAATGAGTTGGGTAGAGTACCTTCTGTTTCTATTTTGTGGAATAGTTTGTGAAGAACTGGGATTAGATCTTCTTTGAAGGTCTGATAGAACTCTGCACTAAACCCATCTGGTCCTGGGCTTTTTTTAGTTGGGAGACTATTAATGACTGCTTCTATTTCTTTGGGGGATATAGGGCTGTTTAGATCATTAACCTGATCTTGATTCAACTTTGGTACCTGGTATCTGTCTAGGAACTTGTCCATTTCATCCAGGTTCTCCAGTTTTGTTGAGTATAGCCTTTGGTAGAAGGATCTGATGGTGTTTTGGATGTCTTCAGGATCTGTTGTTATGTCTCCTTTTTCATTTCTGATTTTGTTAATTAGGATGCTTTCCCTGTGCCCTCTAGTGAGTCTGGCTAAGGGTTTATCTATCTTGTTGATTTTCTCAAAGAACCAGCTCCTTGATTGGTTGATTCTTTGAATAGTTTTTCTTGTTTCTACTTGGTTGATTTCACCCCTGAGTTTGATTATTTCCTGCCGTCTACTCCTCTTGGGTGAATTTGCTTCCTTTTGTTCTAGTGCTTTTAGGTGTGTTGTCAAGCTGCTAATGTGTGCTCTCTCTAGTTTCCTTTTGGAGGCACTCAGAGCTATGAGTTTTCCTCTTAAAAAAGCTTTCATTGCGTCCCATAAGTTTGGGTATGTTGTGGCTTCATTTTCATTGAACTCTAAAAAGTCCTTAATTTCTTTCTTTATTCCTTCCTTGACCAAGGTATCATTGAGAAGAGTGTTGTTCAGTTTCCACGTGAAGGTTGGCTTTCTATTATTTATTTTGTTATTGAAGATCAGCCTTAGTCCATGGTGATCTGATAGGATGCATGGGACAATTTCAATATTTTTATATCTGTTGAGGCCTGTTTTGTGACCAATTATGTGGTCAATTTTGGAGAAGGTACCATGAGGTGCTGAGAAGAAGGTATATCCTTTTGTTTTAGGATAGAATGTTCTGTAGATATCTGCCAGATCCATTTGATTCATAATTTCTCTTAGTTTCACTGTGTCCCTGTTTAGTTTCTGTTTCCATGATCTGTCCATTGGTGAAAGTGGTGTGTTGAAGTCTCCCACTATTATTGTATGAGGTGCAATGTGTGCTTTGAGATTTACTAAAGTTTCTTTAATGAATGTGGCTGCCTTTGTATTTGGAGCATAGATATTCAGGATTGATAGTTCCTCTTGGAGGATTTTACCTTTGATGAGTATGAAGTGTCCCTCCCTGTCTTTTTTAATGACTTTGGGTTGGAAGTCAATCTTATCAGATATTAGAATGGCTACTCCAGCTTGTTTCTTCATGCCATTTGCTTGGAGAATTGTTTTCCAGCCTTTCATTCTGAGGTAGTGTCTATCCTTTTCTCTGAGATGAGTTTCCTGTAAGCAGCAAAATGTTGGGTCTTGTTTGTGTAGCCAGTTTGTTAGTCTATGTCTTTTTATCGGGGAGTTGAGTCCATTGATATTAAGAGATATTAAGGAAAAGAAATTGGTGTTTCCTGTTATTTTTGATGTTAAAGTTGGCATTTTGTTCTTATGGCTGTCTTCTTTTAGGTTTGTTGAGGGATTACCTTCTTGTTGTTTCTAGGGCGTGGTTCCTGTCCTTGTATTGGTTTTTTTCTGTTATTATCCTTTGAAGGGCTGGATTCGTGGAGAGATAATGTGTGAATTTGGTTTTGTCGTGGAATACTTTGGTTTCTCCATCTATGTTAATTGAGAGTTTGGCTGGGTATAGTAGCCTGGGCTGGAATTTGTGTTCTTTTAGTGTCTGTATAACATCTGTCCAGGATCTTCTGGCTTTCATAGTCTCTGGTGAAAAATCTGGTGTAATTCTGATAGGCTTGCCTTTATATGTTACTTGGCCTTTTTCTCTTACTGCTTTTAGTATTCTATCTTTATTTAGAGCATTTGTTGCTCTGATTATTATGTGTCGGGAGGTATTTCTTTTCTGATCCAGTCTATTTGGAGTTCTGTAGGCTTCTTGTATGTTCATGGGCATCTCTTTCTTTAGATTTGGGAAGTTTTCTTCTATAATTTTGTTGAAGATGTTTGCTGGTCCTTTGAGTTGAAAATCTTCATTCTCATCCACTCCTATTATCCGTAGGTTTGGTCTTCTCATTATGTCCTGTATTTCTTGGATGTTTTGAGTTAGGATCTTTTTGCATTTTCCATTTTCCTTGATTGTTGTGCCGATGTTCTCTATGGAATCTTCTGCACCTGAGATTCTCTCTTCCATCTCTTGTATTCTGTTGCTGATGCTTGCATCTATGGTTCCAGATTTCTTTCCTAGGGTTTCTATCTCCAGTGTTGCCTCATTTTGGGTTTTCTTTATTGTGTCTACTTCCCTTTTTAGGTCTAGTATGGTTTTGTTCATTTCCATCATCTGTTTGGATGTGTTTTCCTGTTTTTCTGTAAGGACTTCTACCTGTTTGATTATGTTATCATGTTTTTCTTTAAGGATTTGTAACTCTTTAGCAGTGTTCTCCTGCAATTCTTTAAGGGATTTTTGTGCTTCCTCTTTATTGTCTTCTTCCTTTTTAGCAGTGTTCTCCTGCATTTCTTTAAGTGTGTTATTAACGTCCTTCTTGAAGTCCTCTATCATCATCAGGAGATATGCTTTTAAATCCGTGTCTAGCTTTTCCGGTGTGTTGGGGTGCCCTGGACTGGGTGAAGTGGGGGTGCTGGGTTCTGATGATGGTGAGTGGTCTTGGTTTCTGTTAGTAAGATTATTACGTTTACCTTTCGCCATCTGGTAATCTCTGGGGTTAGTTGTTATCGTTGTCACTATTTAAAGATTGGAGCAGAAGCTGTGTTCCACTCACCAGCAGTCCCAAAATCCTGCGGCGGGGGTCGTGGGTAGCTGGCGGGTGTCAGGCAACCCTGCGCTCCCGCTACCCCGGCGCTGATCCAGCCGGATGAGGCCTGTGGTCCTACTCAGGCCGGTTTCTGCTTCCCTAACTAATGCAGTCTCAGGTCCCGCGCAATTGGATTGGAGCAGAAGCTGTGCTCCCCTCACCAGAAGTCTTAAGATCCTGTGGCGGGTGTTGTGGGCAGTTGGCGAGTGTCAGCAGACCCTGCGCCCCAGCTGCTCAGGTGCTTTTCTGACCGGAAGAGGCTTGTGGCCCTGTGTGGGCCGGATTTCTCTCTCCCCAACCAGAGCAGTCTCAGGTCCCGCGTGATTGGACTGGAGCAAAAGCTGTGTTCCACTCACCAGCAGTCCCAAAATCCTGCGGCGGGGGTCGTGGGTAGCTGGCGGGTGTCAGGCAACCCTGCGCTCCCGCTACCCTGGCGCTGATCCGGCCGGGTGAGGCCTGTGGCCCTACTCAGGCCGGTTTCTGCTTCCCTAACTAATGCAGTCTCAGGTCCCGCGCAATTGGATTGGAGCAGAAGCTGTGTTCCACTCACCAGCAGTCCCAAAATCCTGCGGAGGGGGTCGTGGGTAGCTGGCGGGTGTCAGGCAACCCTGCGCTCCCGCTACCCCGGTGCTGATCCAGCCGGATGAGGCCTGTGGTCCTACTCAGGCCGGTTTCTGCTTCCCTAACTAATGCAGTCTCAGGTCCCGCGCAATTGGATTGGAGCAGAAGCTGTGCTCCCCTCACCAGAAGTCTTAAGATCCTGTGGCGGGTGTTGTGGGCAGTTGGCGAGTGTCAGCAGACCCTGCGCCCCAGCTGCTCAGGTGCTTTTCTGACCGGAAGAGGCTTGTGGCCCTGTGTGGGCCGGATTTCTCTCTCCCCAACCAGAGCAGTCTCAGGTCCCGCGTGATTGGACTGGAGCAAAAGCTGTGTTCCACTCACCAGCAGTCCCAAAATCCTGCGGCGGGGGTCGTGGGTAGCTGGCGGGTGTCAGGCAACCCTGCGCTCCCGCTACCCTGGCGCTGATCCGGCCGGGTGAGGCCTGTGGCCCTACTCATGCCGGTTTCTGCTTCCCTAACTAATGCAGTCTCAGGTCCCGCGCAATTGGATTGGAGCAGAAGCTGTGTTCCACTCACCAGCAGTCCCAAAATCCTGCGGCGGGGGTCGTGGGGAGCTGGCGGGTGTCAGGCAACCCTGCGCTCCCGCTACCCCGGCGCTGATCCAGCCGGATGAGGCCTGTGGTCCTACTCAGGCCGGTTTCTGCTTCCCTAACTAATCTCTCTATAAAAATATTGATACCACATGACTCAGCGACTCCACTTCTAAGTATAGATTGGAGGAAATTAAAGTTTGTATTTCTTTTTTTTTTCTTTTCTTTTTTATTTTTTCAAGACAGGGTTTCTCTGTTTATCCCTGGCTGCCCTGGAACTCACTTTGTAGACCAGGCTGGCCTCCAACTCAGAAATCTGCCTGCCTCTGCCTCCCAAGTGCTGGGATTAAAGGTGTGTGCCACCACCGCCTGGCTTAAATTTTGTATTTCAAAGATGATTATCACTTACATCATGATGGCAGTATCATTCACAATCACTAGGATATGGAAACAGTTTAACTGCCCAGAAAGATATCAAGGAGGAATGTTGGCATGGTATAGCCTTACAATAGGACAACATTCAGTCTTTAAGGAAGACATAAATACTGCCATGTTAATAACATGCGTGAGCCCAGGGCTTTATTCTGAGCGAAACAGTCCAGTCTTCAAAGTGTAAGCAGGTTGTGATTTATCTCACACGAGGGATTAAAATCACTAAATCCAGAGAAGCAGAGATTAGATTGGTAGGACCCAGGAAGTGGAGGCAGCAGGAATAGGGATTACTTCTCGATGTATATTAAGTCTGTCATGCAGGGTAACTTTTAGAGCCCTTCTGAGCAGCACAGGGCTTGTTGGACTTTAAAATGTGCACTTTAAAATGTGGCAAGAGAGGAGAGTTTACATTGTTCTTAGAAAAACACATGATGTATCAACTTACAGATGTCCATAATACAAATCACAGAGGTGATGGATACATGGATACAGTTAGCACCTTCATTCCAGTAAGGTTATCATGGAAATATGTGTATTTACTAACTGAGATGTGCATGAAATATATGCATTTTTGCATATCATGTATACCTCCAGAAAGCTTAAAAGACAGAACAAATACTATTTTCTAAACCAACCTGAATAGCCATGGCAAATCCTTAGTGTCAGGACTGATCATGAATAGGAAACAATAGTGTTTTTCATACCAGTACTGGATTATATGTTTTCTTTCATGACAGGACTAGATGGGAAAACTTTATCCAAGAGGCACACAGTGTAAACATTTCACAATAAGGAAAATAAATGGTCTCAATAGGAAATTTTGGAGCTTCCATGCCTCTGATGCTGGGGAACCTGCTGCCCCCACACTTTTCCTTAGCAAAATGCCACACATTCACGCTGAGGACACTTGTGGCCTCTAATGGTCAGATAATGGATGACAATAAAAGTTATGGGTCCCTAGCTGGGGTGTAGCTCATAATGGTTGGCAAGATCCATTATTAGACCATTACCATCTACAGAGAAGTGAGACTATTGTCAATCAAAAACCTGCAACTGCATGTATCCTTCTTATTTGAGAAAAATTCAATTTACTCAGAGTGAGTGGCAATTTCTCTATGTAGATGAGTTGCAATCTGTATATTCAGCATGCACATATCATAGAAATATTTCAATGCGCAACTGTCTTTTGTGAATGAATGTTGATGGTCTATAATTAGCGCACCACATTGGATTTCAAAGTAATTAATTGCAATTTTCGTCATTTCAAAAGAAATAAGAGAACCATTAGGGAAAATAGAAAGAATAGAGTTGAGTCAGCTTAAAAGTCTAAATGGTTCTTTTGTCTTCCCGGTTTACTAGATGTGCACGTTCCACAAGGCAACATTTAGTAGCTTGTATGTGTCATTCTTAGGAAGATCTAAAACCCTTTCAATTACAAAGGTGGTGAGTTATTAGGGCACTGTCATAGGAATATTTCTTTAGAAATCAATACCTCCATCTTTAGCAATTTGTTTAGCCTTTAGAGACTCTTGGTATTTTAGCTGTGGCTTCTAGAGACTTTAATAGCAGCTTGATATCAGTAGCCCCTTTAAAGCAAAGAAAGTGTATGTTTTTGT
The DNA here is from genome assembly GCF_978045245.1 of Mus caroli. Taxonomy (NCBI): domain Eukaryota; kingdom Metazoa; phylum Chordata; class Mammalia; order Rodentia; family Muridae; genus Mus; species Mus caroli. The sequence goes on along the minus strand of NW_028227267.1, from coordinate 101,004,579 downwards.
GTCCAGCCCAAGTCTGAGTGAGAGTCAATGTAGTAATCCATCATTATCTATTGTGTGCATTAGGAATGTGAGACGAGATGGGTTAACTGCATGCTAGTCACACACTGGATTCATGGGCTGTATTAAAATACTAATATTGTCCTTTATGAATGATTGGGAAGATTATTTATACAAAAGTATTCCATATTAAGGGCAAGAAAAGTCCCAATTTGAGATAGTTACCTTTCGTTTTTACTTTCAATTAACCCATTAAAGAAGCAAATGCTTGATGCAGCTTATTTGGAAATTTATGTATATTATTTTAAATAATGATTTCTAACACAATAAATAAGATGACAGAGAAATTTTAGTATATTTCTAACTAAGTCTCTATGAGATTCCCTCTCTGTATCCCAGAAGAATACGCTACATCTCTTCCTTAAAACCCTGACTACTGGTCGAGCAATACCCAAGGTACTTAACACTGTTGTTGTAGCATGGGTTAGTTATATTTAAATGAACTTTTGGATATATGTGTTTCTTGTTGACTAAAACAGAAGTGTTCTTTACACAAAGTACTTAGAGGATTTTCATCATTTTATGCTCTGAAGATAGAACTGGAGTTCCATAGAATGTTGCTCACTATTTTAGATGTACAATAAAAATGGTGTACAATTAAAAAAATATTTGAAGGAGATAAATCATAGGGGAGAGTGAAACAATATGGTCAGTCTAATTTTTCTTAGAAGTTGCTTTTTAAGCTTCAAGTCAATGAATTATGATATGTGTTTAATCATGGTTAAAATGTGAAAACGTTATGAAGTTAACAGACTGTAGGTGTCTAGAAAGTACGATATAGAGTCAGCATACTTCATGAATTACAGCAAACCACCACACAAACTTTTCATCACTCAGCACACTGTTCTGCATTCACATTTTACCTTGTGAAAGTTCAAAATTGTAGAACTAGAGCAGGGCTAATTTTTCCTTGCAACAACAAGTTTGAATTTTCTTTGAGAATCTGAATTGTGCACACTGAAGATCAGACAGCAAATTATGCTTTTTGGTTTCTCTTGGCAGCTAGAAAGTTTGTAGCTAGAACCAAGCATGGCGGCTCATGCTTGCCATGCCAGCACCAGACTGAAGTAGCAGGATTGCCTTGAGTTTAAGGCAATCTGAACTATAGCATGACACAAAGTTAGATCCATAGAGGAGATAAGAAAGACTTCATACTGAAGAAAGGCTTAAAGGTATCTAAGAGGAGATAGTGATGAATAACAATGTTAGGTGATTAAACAATCAGCCAAATGACAAAAATCAATATAACTTTCAATAATAACTGAAATCAGAGGCTTCAGTTCCCACATCAAACGACACAGACTAGTAGACTGCATTCAAAAATAATTCACCTTAAAGTGGAAGTGTGGGTAAGGATAGCCCAAACAAATGGAACACAGACTTGCTATGGTAATATCGGATAAGACAGACTTCATACCAAAAATAATCAGAAGACATAAAGGAGGTTGATATAGATTAAAGGCTTCATATGGATTAAAGTAATAAACACATCAAGAAGACATTACAATTCTCCATGTTTATGTGCTAAACTTAGGTGTACCCAACCTCATAAAACAATTACCTTCTAGCTGTAAAGCAACAGATTAACCTCACATATTAAGAATAAGTGACTTCAGAACTCTACTTTCACCAATGAACAGATCACCCAGAGAAAAATACGAACAGAGAAATAATAGAGCTGCATAACATCACGGGTCAAATGGATGTAGCATATTGTCTTAGTTAGGGTTTCATTGCTGTGAACAGACACCATGACCAAGGCAAGTCTTATATAAAGACAACACTTAATTGGGACTGGCTTACAGGTTCAGAGGTTCAGTCCATTATCAGTAAGGTGGGGACGTGGTAGTACCTAGGCAGTCATGGTGCAGGTAGAGCTGAGAATTCTACATCCTCATCTGAAGGTTGCTAGCGGAAGACTGACTTCCAGGCAGCTAGGGTGAGGGACTTAAGCTCACACCTACTCCAACAAGGCTACACCTCCTAATAGTGTGATTCTCTGCGGCAAGTATATACAGACCATCACACATATCTACAGAGCATTCCATCCATGTGTAGAGAGCACACACTCTTCTAAGCATCCCATGGGGCCTTCATTACAATAAGCTACATATTGGGTCAGGAAGCATTTCTCAACAAGTATAAGGAAACTGAAACAATTCCTTGTAACTTAGCTGATTGAGGTGGAATAAAATAAATATCAACAGCAACAGAAACCACAGAAAATACATAGTCCTAGAGACTGAATGGCAATACTGCACGAATGTATAAATAAGTGAAGGCTTTTTTTATAAATTAAAATTTCCTATAATTGGATGAAAATGAAAACACAACATACCAAAATCTATGGATACAATGTAGCTAGCAGATCCTTAAAGGAAAGTTTATAGTTCTAAGTGCTGCATAAAAATATCAGCAAGAATGCAAACAAATAAAACTAAGCCTATAAAAGACAACAATTTAAATAGATACATCACAAGCAACAGACTTAAATAATAACAGTCTTTAAATAACTTTTAAAGGAAAAAAATGAGATCAGTGTTTCTCAAATATTCTGTGAAAGAGAAAAGAAAAGAAATGTTTCCTATTTTCATGGTTGCCAGCATTACATTGACACCTACCAGATATGGAGAAAACATGAGGTGAAATCATATGCCAGTCCTCCTGATGAGCATAGAAGCAAAATTCTCAATTAAATACTTGAAAGCAGAATTCAAAAAAACACATCCAATCACTACAATCAAGCCAACCTCATCTCGGAGATTCAGATGGTTCAGTGTCCAAACATAAAAGATGGTAATCCATCAGACGAATACAGTTAGGGACAAAAATCACATGATGTTCTCATTACACGAAGAAAATGCCTTTGATAAAATCTAACATCTCTTCATAATACAAGTTCTGGAGAGTCTAGGGATATAAGAGACATATCTCAACATAATAAGGAAATACTTACTAACCCTCAACCAACGATATTCTAAAAAAAAAAAAAAGACCTCAAAGCATTTCTGCTAAAATTCGAAACAAGGGAAATATGTCAACTCTCCATATTCTCCATATTCCTCTTCCGTATAGTTTGAAGTCTTACCTAAAGAAATAAGACAAGAAAAGAAGATAAAAAGATACGAATAGAGAAGAAATCAGTCTCCACCTTTACAGATGGTAAGGACTGTATACATAAAAGATTCTAGAAAATGCACCAGCTATCTCCTTTGGCTGATAAACACCATCCGTAAAGGGACAAGTTACAACTTATCACAGAATCAGTAGACTTTTTACATACCAACAACACACACTGAGAAAATCAAGGAACCAATCTGTCTTCAAAACAACAACCAATATCCTGGAATAAGTCTAACCGAAAATGTGAAAGTCTTATACAGTGAAAATGTTAGGATTCAGAGGAAAGGAACTGAAGAGGACCTTAGCAGATAGCATTTGCTGCACAGATTATTCATATATATTGGGAGGGTTAATACTGAGAAAGTGCTCACACTACAGGAGCAATCTAAGAGTCATTGAGACCCACATTACATTCAAGGGGAGGTCCCAAGGCCTGACACTATTACTGAGGCTATGGAGGGCTCACAAAACGGGATCTAGCATGACCACACTCAGAAAGACCCAACAAGCAGCTGAAAGTCAGATGCAGATATTTACCACCAACCAGTCTACAGAAGCAACTGACCCCTGTGGTGGAATTAGGGAAGGCTGAAAGAAGCTGAGGAAAAGGGCGACCCTGTAGGAGGACCAGCAGTTAATTAACCTGGACCCCCTGAGATCTCTCAAACACTGGACCACCAATCAGGCAGCATACACCAGCTGATATGAGGTCCCCAACACATATACAGCACAGGACTGCCGGGTCTGTGTTCAATCAGAGATGATGCACTAATCCTCAAGAGACTGGAGGCCCCAGGGAGTTTGGGGGGTTGGAGGTGGGGGTGGGGACCTCCTCATGGAGACAGGGGGCAGGGAGGAGGTATGGGATGTGGAACAGATGGAGGGTGGATGGGGTGGGGGTGGGGGAATAAATTCTGGAGTGTAAATACATACATACATACATACATACATGCATGCATACATACATACATAAAATCCCAATGCAAATTTTTACAGAAGTAGAAAAAAAGTCTTAAAATTTATATGGAACACAAAAGACCAAGGTTAGTTCAAGCAACTCCGAATGATAAAAATATGGTTGGAGATGTTACCATTCCTGATTTCAAATTATATTAAAGACCCATACTAAAACATGGAACTGTATAAATGCACACACTTATTAATAGCATAGAATTGAGGATCCCAATGTAAGTCTACACTCAGCAACAATTCAATCTTTGACAGAGCCCCAAATTGAACATGAGGAAAAAATAGCACCGTTAACAAATAATGCTGCTCAAATTGGGTGGCTCTACATATAATGCGTATACGTATCCTCCAACAAATCTCAACTCCCAGAGGACCAAGGAATTTCAGATCACATAACCCAAATGTGATAGAAAATGAAGTAGGAAATATATCTTAACTTGTGTGCATAGGAAAGCACTTTCTGAATCAGATTCCTAAAGTAGGAATTGCTCCCAACAACTGACAAATGGGAGCACATGATGTTAGTGCTGTGGAACAGTAAAGGGCAATGCCAGCTGAGTGACTCTGCAGAGTACTGAATGGGAAGAATTGTCCACCTGCTCTACATCTGACAGAAAGCTAGTGTAGAGAGTGTGCAAGGAACTAAAAGCACAACACTAATAATGTAAACAACCAATTTAAAAAGTCGGAATAGTATTACAGTTCTTAAAAGAAGAAGCACAAATGATCTAGAAATATATGTCAAAATGTTCCACATCTTTAGCACCCATAAAATGCAAATCAAAACTACTTTGAGATTTCATTTTGCTCCAGTCGGAATGGCTAAGACCAAAAATCGAACCAAACAAAACAAGCCACCAAACAAACAAACACTCCACAAACTAAAGTACTACAAATGCTAGTGTGATTGTGGGGAAGGGGGAGTGTAAACTGCTGAAGACACTACAGAAACCCGTGTCAGATTCTTCAAAATGCTAAAGTGGATCTACGGTCTGATCTAGAAATACTGCTCCTGTGCATAGCCTGCTACAGGGATACTTGTCTATCTGTGTTCATTTCTATTCTATTCTATTCTATTCTATTCTATTCTATTCTATTCTATTCTATTCTATTCTATTCTATTCTATTCTATTCTATTCTATTCTACTCTATTCAAAACATCTAGAAAACTGCCTAGATGTTCATCAACGAATACAGGCAAAAAGAGTGTTGTACCTTATACGATGTATTATTGTTTAGCAGAAAAGAAAAAATATGAAATTTGAAGGTAAATAGGTGGGGCTGGAAATAATTACTTTGAGTTAGTCAATCTAGACCCATTAGGCAAGTGCCACATGTTCTTGATATGTGGAGGACAGCTTTGAATATTGAGATACATATGCACCCATAGACTAAAGAAAGGAGTAAGCTCCACTTGGGGGACTTTTAAGGTAGATGAGATCGAATACAAATGCTATGAGGGAGGAGCTACAAGGCAAGATGTGTTAAGTAGAGAGGGATGTGGGAGACCAGAGCAGAGGAGGGCATAATGGACTGCTAACACGAAAGATCTTTGGAAAATCCTCCTGCTGCAGAAGCTTCTTAAAACTATTTATACAAAAGCAAAAAGAGTTTTTACTGAGCAACCTTGTGACCAGGAGACACTGCTTCTCTGAGGCAGCATTCAGTGTCAAATAAAAAAGCCCAGGGTTAGGTGCACATGTAAAGTTTTTAGTCAGTGAGGACCCATAGACATCAAAACACGACAGTCCAGTGTCATTGCTCTTGGTTATCCTCTATGACTTCATTATAAGTCCCTGTTTCTAAATATACCAAATGCTTGCATCATAGACATTAGAGATTTGTATTGACCTAGATACTTCATCCTTCCTGGGTAGCCTTTGTGGTGCTGGATGAGGTTCTGTGCATGCTACTGGGGGAGTAAATCAATCATGAATCTAGCCTATCTGTGGACTGTGGACGCTATAATAGAGAATGGACGAGAAGACATGTAGTAGTGGTATAGATGTTATGGAAGCAACTATGCAGTTTCAAAATGGATTTAAGTGATGCTACATAAGGCAGAACTCATGTCAGGGCTGATGGAACTAAAACTGTAGCTTCATAGATCATCAGCCCTAAGGGAGAACCTATTATGATTATTCTGCTAAATGTACCTAGTATTAAACACTTCCTTGGTACTTATCTTTATAGCCATAGATGAGTTCATCTCATCACCTCATCAGAGAAGCATTCTTTCTTTGTTTCTTTCTTTCCTTTTTCCAGCTGATGACAAAAATCCTAGCGTGAATGGGAGAAGGGGCATGTCATAAAGATCCTGTCTTTAGCTGTGGAGCAGTTGAGCACTGCTGGTTGCTGGGAGAGAGGAGCCAGTTTCCTTTAGGGATGCATGCTCCCGCAGGTGTGCTACGCCCATGAACAGACTGGCAGCACCAAGTGGACATGGTGGGTTTTATAAAGAGAGCAGATGGGATTAGAAGAGAATAGTTGTGGGAAGAACAGGGCAGGGTTTGTGAGGGTAGAAATAAGGATGATTTAATCAAAACACACTATATGTACACATAAACATTTTAAACAATAAAAGTAACTAAAATATATAATAATACCTCTAATAAAAATATATGGTTTTTTTTTACATTTTACACGGAATCTCTGCATTTCAAATTGGAAGTGTGACTTATATATCATGCATCATATTTCTCTTGGCCAGCAGCATAATACTCTACAATATCACAATACGATGGAATTGCCTTAGCAACTTGTTGGAGCACATTTTCCCTTGGCATTGTATTTTCTGTGTTAGCCTATTAGAAAGCTGATGTTGGTAGACTGCTACTCTTAGAATTCTTAGGCCTTCTCATTTTAATGATATTAATTATCATTATAATCACAAAAGCTTTCACAGTCTCCACCGGTAGCAGACATTACTTGCTATCCTCCCCAAGGAGTCTGGGCATATGGTTCTTGTGTATTGGGCAGACTCTCTGCTCTATTAATGCACATATGAACTTAGAGTTTCACAGACTGAAGAAAAGGGATACTACGTGTGTGCCTACCATAAAGTATCAGAGTACAAAGCTATCCTCTTGCTTAGAGGACAAGACACAGTATCTTCCATTTAACTTCTCAAGATCCTGGATAATTTGCTACTATAGAAACTTTTGAAATGTAAAATTCGGTATAAAAATGTTTTATGAATTAGTCTCTATAACAAGGTTATTCGACTGAATTTTCCATTAACTTGGAGACCATCAGTGTCCATGTATTGAACTGTAGGACTTAAACATACGAGGGTGAGCATAACAGCTCGATAACTCGGCCTTCTTCCCCAACTTCAACTATTTCATTTTCATAGTCATTTAGATGAAAGTGAAGGATTTCTAGTGACAATTTGAGTATGGATCACTGAGAAGGTCTCAACATAGTTTGTTCCTATAATATATTTCACCTTGGGGTCTCATCTTCTCTATCCTGGCCCCTCCAAATGACAGTGAAAGTGGCTTCCTGTGGGAGAAAGCGAAACACTTCAAAGCCCTTCTATCTTTCTGACAGAGCCTATTGCCAATGTCAAGGCCTAGAATTATCATCATTCATGCAATTCCTTGGGGTTAATTCCTTGTGTGTAAAGGGTGCAGCTAAATTCTTCCTGTTAGGGAATGAAACTGCTGTCTTTGGTCTTGGGGGAGACAGAGCATAGACAGCTAGCTGAAGGACAATAATTATAAGGAGCCAAAAAAAAAAAAAAAAAGAGACAACTTTCTATTTCAGAATAAATTGTAAGGTATAAAGTATTTTGCTAGTCATATAATATTTAAAGTTTTCATGAATAAAATGTTGATTTGTATTAGAAAAATGAAAACAGTTACCAGTTTAAAATTCATGCATCTATCTTCCTCCGCATTGACCAGTGCCTTCCGATTAGAGTGAGAAAGACGGGTGATAAACCATGCGCCTCTCTGCTGATCTGTTGTATATTAGAGGCCAGCAAAATTAGATTAAGGTGAAGGGAGGAATGTAAATTCTGTTAATAAGATTTCTATATTTAATTCAAATCCAAACACCCCGTGGGCCTATTGATGATAATCCCAGTTAATCTTGCAAAAGCTTTCCTGGTATCAAGGGATCCACCTCTGTGCTGCCTTTTATTACCTGTTAAATGAAGAATTTTTGTAAACCTTTTCCTGAAGGTAGAATAAATGTAGTGATAGAGCCTTAATTCTTTTACTTTTGTTAAATAAGAAAGTCACTGTATTGTAACACACTCAAATAAAAACATCGCCCAATTTTGTAGGCAAAAGGACACATGTAATGGTTAAAAAAACCAAATATTAAAAAAGCTATGAATAAATGCAAGCAAGATGTTATATATGTGTGTTACATATAAAAACCTAGCACCAACATATCGTTTGTTGTGGGAAGGAGTCAGAATCTCTTAAAAGAATTTGCTTTAAACAAAACTTGGCTATTCCATTGAAGAGAGCTCCCCAGAGTCCTAAGGGTCCTCACTGCCTCCCCTCCCCAAGCTTTGACATGCATGTCCTTTGCCTTGGATTTCACTCCTTCTCTGCTTTCTTCTAACAGTCTCTTGTCATTCCACAGCTACTTCTGACAGTTCATTTTAAAATTTTACATATACTTGTTCTCTCTTTGTGTGTGCTGACTGCATCCGTCTTGAACCACATGCCTAGCAAGTCTGTAATCAACCTATTTGGCATTTTGGACATGTGTGCCCATGTTTGTGAGTATGCACGCACAGTCATTCTAAAGCTTCAAACGATTAACTCCGTACAGGTTATTATAATAAAGTATAAAGGATGTACAACTGAGAGCCAGATGAATGTACACGTACTATAACTTTCCCCTTTCTCACCAAACCAATGCACCTACATAGAAATTGCTTGTCTTTCTTACCCTGATCATAATTTCATCTGTCATTGTCATCAGCACAAAGTATATATGACTAATTCACATCTTTTAAAGGTTCAGGCAGTAAACATGCCTGTCTTCCTTGTTAGACAGGAGCCCCAGTGACCACAGAGATTTGCTTGTCCTAGTCAGTACAGATATCTAGCACATATGTAGTCTAACTACAGACAGCATTCTGGTATAGTTTTCAACAAATATTTGCTGAATAAATGAATGAATGAAGTGGTAAACAAATGAGTGAGTGAGTGAATGAATGAATGAATGATATGTGGGTCACATCATATTGGGTCTTACAATGGGTCAATATTGGGTCTTACAATGAAACTGAATATCTTTTGAATGTTTTTTTATTTACTAATTGATAAAATTATTTTGAATAAAAGCTTGCATAAAAGTGTTACATATATATATGTATGTATGTATATATCTACATATACATATATATGTATATATCATTGAAAGTTGGAAGACTTAACATGTATAGGTAGAGTTGAGAAGATGTGTGTTAGTAGGTTTAGTGTGCTTATGAGTCTTTGAATATGGTACCCAGCTTCTATCCCTATTATCACTGCAAATAGAATAGTAGATACAAACTTATACAAAACTTTTATTCTAACCCAGAATATGTTAAAACTTTTGCTTCAATTAAAAAAATCTTGACTTAGTACATACTGCTAAGACTAGAGTTGATTGAAACTGCAGAACATATGGACAGATGAGCCCAGTTTCCTCTAACAGTAAATGAATTTTGAAGTGTTCCATCGTTTAAATTTCCTCTAAAAGAAGACTAACAATAAACAGCATGGAAATTCTCTCATTCTGTTAGTTCAGTGCAGTAGCCATGTACTCTTTGAAGTGGAAAAAATACCAGTAAGTCTTCTTAGAGCAAACACAGTGTTTCTTCCCAAAGCACAGAACTTTGAGTGGTGATTACCTATTAATAATCTGATTACTAATAAGTTAATATTTGTATTAAGCTATTTTTTGGCCATAGTCAATGTCTAGTTAGGTTATGAAAGTAAAGAAGATGTATTTCCATTATAGCAAATTCTACATGAGGTGGAATTCCATGTTTCAATTGCTTGCATTAGAGCCATCTCAGCCAAAAAATCCCTGACTATGGAATCATATCCACCATGGTTCTGGGTACATAGCCAAGTCAATTTGGTTGGACTAGTGTGAAGGGGTATGTTTTTTTTATCACTTTGAAAAAATAATTGAAGACATCATTACTTCAATATTAAATATATATATATATACATACATATACATATGCATATATATGTATAATTCAAGGATAACTATAACTAGATGTTATTAAATGAAGAATAAATGATGTAAAAAATAGATAACCTGAAACAGTTAATTTAAAGTCTATTACTTTGGTTTCTTGGGTTTTAAAACAAGGAGATATTTATTGTAAATGGATGATGTTATTCTTAGTTACCACTCTACCTTTTATGGGTCTAGGAAATCTGATTCTTTCTGGTTTTGACTTCTCTTTGATCTACTGATTCTGTCTCTGCCACCCTTGCACAGTGAGAGCAGAGTCCTTCCATCATTTCATTATGTGATAACTATTTTATGACTGCAATTTTAGGCTGTGGTTCTGTCGCAGTCAGAAGTAGCGTCCGAGGTAGATCATCCCTTATTCAGGCAGATGCTTAATGTACATTTATTGTGTTTTGTGTGTTAGAAACCTAGGCAATTCTTATATCTCACACCCAAGCTTGAGTTAGAGGTCTGTGTTCATCCCTTAGGCTATAAAGATGTCAAATTCCTATAGAAAGGTCACCAACTCTGCATGGTTTTGTAGATACAGAAAACCTGATTTTCACCCTTATGTAAAGAAAGAAATTTCTTTCCCTGGTTTTGATCAGAGAGCCCAACTTATTGCCAACACAATTTTTATTGTTTCCTAAACAGATGTGGCTGAGTGGCTCTTGTAATGTTTCTATTAATAAATCTATCTCTAGTCACTTACAATATACTATCATGGGAACCCTTGTGTGAGGTGTTAGTCCTATTAGCCTGACACCCAAGGCAACTCCTTATGCAGAAATGATCGACAATGCCCCAGGGAAAGCACCTTGTGGCAAAAAATAGCCTTAGCCCTCCAGTCATGGAGCCCCAAGCTGCTGTCTCCTTACCCTAAGCAATGAATCCATCCATCATCCCAAAGCACTGGAGTTGCATTTCCAACACGTGTGATGCAAAACGGGCATTTAGTTTAATACTGACCCCTCCTGACATGTGAACGGTCATAGTGCAAGTGTGCTGCAAGTCTTCATTTCTGAGACAGTGCAGATATCACAAGATTTTGTGGACTTCTATTATTTTTGTTGGTGTTAATTAAAATGTACCAGTTTGTTGAGGTTTAGAATTGGCTCCAAAGAACCAGCTTAGAAATCAGAAGTGCACTGTATTTATGATAATGGTCTACAGGAAAGGATCACCATCCACCACAGGAGAAAGTATGCCCTGCTCCTCCACTCTCCTCTGCTTGCTTCTCCTTATTAACATGGTTTAGCTCTTTGCCAGCAGTTAAATCAATCCAACTGGCTGATGAGGCTAAGGTTAAGGCAGCATCGTTTTTCTCTGTAGGCAGACCATCTTTGCTGTGTTTTCAGGCAAGACGAGAGCACCTAACTGAGAACAAACACAAAGTCAATGCTCTTAACTGTAGTCCTGAGCAGAAGCCATGAGGAAAGTCTGGGTGTGTGATCAAAATATAACCACGCCTTCTACTCAGAAGAGTGATAGGAATGCATGTGTGTTTACAGATTGTAGATTAGTGGAAATTTAGTTATGTACCTGGGGTTGACATTGTATCAAACCAGATCTTTGTGAAGGTATCTTTAGCTCACCAAAGAATACCTATCTAATTTTATAACACCAGTTTTACAGATATGGCAAGAAAAATATGTATGCACTATCATCAAACACCCATTAAGAAATATGTGAGCTTGTTACTAGCAAAACTCAGCTGCTTTTCTAGCAAATGTGTCAAGGGAAGTATTAATCTCTCTTCACAAAAGATTCTTCAAGGAATAGCAATGAGGATCTTTTCTCATTGGCTTTTTAAACAATATTTATTTTGTATGAGTGTAAGTGTAGATGTGTTTGAAGTACATCCATGCTTAGTGTACACGGAGGCAAAAAGAAGGTCCTAGATCCACTGGAAATGGCATTCCAGCTGGCTGTGAGCCTCCTTGTGGCTGTTAGGAATCAAACCCAGGTCCTTTCTAAGGTCAGCAAGTGCTCCTAGCAGCCACACCATTTCTCTAACCTTACTGGCTTTTTTTTTTTTTTAAAGCAAATAAGGTGGCATGTATAAAAAGTTTATCGCTCTACTTGGCATATTCCATATTATGTATTTTACCCATTGTGATGGTCTGTATATGTTCAACTCAGGGAGTGACAGGATTAGAGGGTGTGGCCCTGTTGGAGTAGGTGTGTTGCTGTGGGTGTGGGTTATAAGACTCTCATTCTAGCTGCCTGAAGTCAGTATTCTGCAAGCAGCCTTCAAATGAAGATGTAGAACTCTCAGCTCCACCTGTACCATACCTGCCTGGATGATACTGTGCTGAGCCTGTGAACCTGTAAGCCAACTCCAATTAAATGTCCTTTATGAGACTTGACTTGGTCATGGTGTCTGTTCACAGCAGTAAAATCCTAAGACACCCATCATTAAAGATTTCACTAAACCAGACAATAGATCTATCAGTTATTCACTGTTGTAAAGTCATCTTTTCCCATGGCACAATGAATATGTGTAGACAATTTATACCAATAAAATGACCTCCTTTAATATTAACATTTATCACACTTACTAAAGACATGTCATCAAAATGAATCGTCTCCTCTTTTCACTCTTAACACTTTCTGAAGTTATCCTTTCTGCTTACATTTATTCAAAATGTGACGTTGCAGATGAACAGCTGCCATAGTAGAAATGAAGAGCTGGGGTAGTAACCAGGCACTGGTATTGGCATATAGTTTGGCATTTTTTCTTAGTCTATGGAACTAGTAGGGCTCCTTATCATTTCTGGATGTCTTACAGAATTTCTGTTGAAGAAATGACACAAGTCTGAAGAATTCTTAATACTCTACTTCAAGTGATAAATAAGGTTTTACTTGCTATAGAAAGTCAAGATATTTACTATGATTATCTCAGGTCCATCTCTCTCAAGTCTGTTGCCCCCAAACATTTTTAAAACTTACTCTTATTTTATAGCAGTCATTATCTAACTCCTCATCTGCCTGCCCACAGTTCCCCAATCCCATTCCTCCTCCACCCTGTCTCCAAGAGGATATCCCCACTCCCTGATCCCCCAATCTGCATCCCCCACTCTGCATCCCCCACTCCGTACCCCCTGCCCCACAACCCCACCAGGTCGCCCCAAAACCCTGGGATCTCAAGTCTCTCAAGAGTTAGGCCATCTTCTCTCACAGAGGTCAGACCAGGCAGTCCTCTGCTGTATATGTGTCAGGGGCTTCATATCAGCTGGTGTATGCTGCCTGCTTGGTAACTCAGTGTCTGAGAGATCTCTGGGATCTAGGTTAGTTGAGACTGTTGGCCCTCTTCCTCAGCTTCCTCCAGCCTTTCCCCAAACAACAGTTCTTAAGCAGGATAACTTTGGATCCAGACTACATTTGGCGATGTCTAGAGGGATTTATGATTGTTGAGACTGGATCCAGAGAGCACAGCTTTTAGAGGGCAGAGACCAGGGTGGTGCTAAAGATGTATAAAGCAGCCCTTCATAATAAATTGTTAGCACAATCCACCCCAAAGTATTAATATTTCCAAGAAATTCTCTTCAAAAATGACCATCTCAGCTTACACTGTAGATTTCAAATATTCATACGAGACTACTTCATCTTTACTTTAAAAATATTTATTTTAATTATTTCAAGATTATGTTTGCATGGGGTTATGTGGTCATGAATTCAGATGTCCTTAGAGACTAGAGGTATGAGATCTCCTGGAACTGGGTTTGGGTTCTGGGAACTGAACTTGAGCCTTCGGGAAGAGCATCAAGTGTTCGTAACTGGTGAGCCATCTCTCCAGCCTCATCTCTACTCTTTTAAACAACAAAGAACTGGACATAATTTTCTAAGTTATTTTGACCAAAATGTTATAGCATTGCTTATGAGACTGTTGTTTGAAACAAAATAGCATGTGTGTGTGTGTATGTGTGTGTGTATGTATGTAGACATGCTCTCTCTTCAAAAGTTTTTAAATTATGAAGATGAGTATATGAAAAATCTTTTTTATACATTGTTTTCATAGAAATAATCTAGAGAATCATTTACTTTAGAGCCTACTGAGTCAGTAAAGTCAGGCACCTTACAGAATTGATTTCCTGGTTCTCTTTAAGGGCACTGCTTATACTTCTTTAAATGAATGAGTACAGCTTAGAGATGAACAATTGGATCCTTCTAGCTGATCTCTGACCAGGATCACATGCTGTGTAAGGAAATGACAAATATACTGACTCATACAGAAAGGCACATATCACAGACACACACAGACACAAAGAAACAATGTATATACTCAACCTAGGCCTTTTAGGAAAGTGTGTGTGTGTGTGTGTGTGTGTGTGTGTGTGTGTGTGTAAACCAGACATAAAATACTCCCCTAAACAATTTTCATCGAACACCCAAGTTGTGTGGAAGGTTCCATTTCTAACTCTTAAGTCAATTTATGGGAGGGGCCTGTAAAAGCACTTTACAGGAGAGAACCTGTGATCGCAATGCATCAAAGTTAAGCGGTAGCAGGGTTGCTGCTCTTGAAAAATCACATAAACATTTCACATATAAAATATTATTCATCACGGCAATACCCTCTACGGGGTTGAAAGATAACAACAGGGTCATGAAACTCTGTAGTTCGGTTCTTTCTTTCTTTCTTTCTTTCTTTCTTTCTTTCTTTCTTTCTTTCTTTCTTTCTTTCCTTCCTTCCTTCCTTGCCCCCCCGTCCCCCCCCCCCCCCCGCGCGCTTGAAGAAAGAAATCTGCCAGTGAAATGGAATCCGGAGTCGTGCAGTAGATGGACAGTACGATAGTATGCTTGGGAGGGAAATGAGGCAGGCTTCACTGTCCACCTCTGCAATATCATTACCCATCAACTTGGCCTTTTCCCACCCTCTTTTCCCAAAAGACCGATGTCCCACATCTGAACCGAGGGAGATGTGTGCTTTCTAACAGCTAAATCAACAAGGTCTCACATGAGTGGCGCTGTGCCATGTGGTTGACTGATTTCATGAAAAACTAATCACGTATTCATCATTGAGATCAAACACTTCCTAAGTAATTATCATCTGCAGCCGGTTGGAGAGGACCTGAGAACGTGGCACTGCTGATGTAATCAGCCGCGGAACAGAGCAGTTCCCCTAGCTTCGGTAAACCTTGGCTTGGAAGACTCGGAACGGAAATTGTATTTTATAATTAAGAAAGGCAGAGTCGGCAGGCTGCAATCTTGTTTTGCTATCAATCTAACTAGTTGAGATTGCCTGGGTGGTTACTGGAACACATTTAAAATCCACTTTTCAGACATGGCCTCTGCAACTTTATTATTATTATTTTTATCTCAAAAGAAGGGGAAATGTGATGATTTTTAAAATTGCAATATGATACCTCTATGTGTTATTTCTAGAGTGAAATCATATCATCTCCCCAGCCTTCATATTTGAGCTATGGCATTTATCTATCTGATGAAGGAGCGTTGCTATACTGTAATATATACCGTTACAGGATGATTGCTTACAAAATATCTTATTGTAGCTTTTTGTCTGTGATTATAAATTGATATGAAGATAAATGATGTAGCACATCAAGCAGGGGTCTGCACGCTGCTTCTTGTGTGCCTGGTCATATGCTTTTGTGTCTTGCTTCTCTCCTCAAATATCTTAACGAAGAAGTTATAAATATAACCTCCATTTCCAAAAGGAGAAAGTAAGCTGCAGAAGGGCCGGGTATTCAGTATCTTGCTTATGATCACAGATGATAAGAAACATTTGAGACTAGATGAGTGCAGTCTCTTGACCATTTTTCTTTAGTGTGTCTTTGGCAGGTCTTTGCTTTTGGACAATGAAAGAAGTTTTGAAAGAACTACATGCAACAGACTCTGAGACATTAGAAAGACCGTAAGCCGGAAAGGGAGAGTCTGTGCATTGCGGGTTAGGCCAGTTTCAAAGCACAGCTCCATTTGGTGTTCTCAAACTTTCCCAAGGTACAGGTGTGCAATTTGTGAGACTGGTGTAGGTTGTCAAAAGGAGAGCTAACATAGGTTATGACCGTCCCGCTGCACATCTAAGAGGGAGGAGCTTTGACAGTGTTTTTGAATGGGTGCCAGCAACCAGCCAAAGATCACATGGCCTGCTTTATAAGTCCTCTAGACTTCAGGAATTAGCCAGAGAGGTCCCCAGAGTACCTGCCGCAATTGTTCCATGGCTGGAGGTGTGTTGAAAACCCCAAGTAGCAGGAGAAAGCTCTTTCCAGTAGACCATGCCACTGTGGGAACATCCATGTCACCTAACGTGTAGCCGATTGTAATTTTCCTAATCTCATGCTGCTTCTGAGGACATGCTTCATCTAATTGACGGTTGATTTTCAATCTCAGTTTATTAGTTACTTTATTATCAGTCCCTCCATTTTCACCTTTTCCTTAGTTAACAATTCATGAAAAAGCATGCTATTAAAATCCTGGCTGAACTTTTACAAGATACCTCGACTATAATTTTTAAAGTAGAGGTATATTCCATGATACAAGCTATAGATTTTTGTAAACTTGAAAAATTCACATTTTGTTAATTCCTTAAAGGTGAGACTATCTTAATTCTTTATCCACATTTTATGAATTTATCTTTATTGTCCCAGATTAAAGAAAAATTTAATGTTTTTTTAATTGAGAAAATTTGCCAAATTATCCAATTTTACTTTCATTTAATGTTAGCAATAACAAAACTCTATCCCATGTAGCCACATTAGAGACTTTGATCAACATTAACAACATATTAACTATCTGCCATACATATGGAAGCTATGATACGTATTTTTACTTTTAAAAATTGGTTTGTTAATAATTTCGTAAGTCTATTCCAATGATATTCATCCTGTCCCCTAATTCAGGCCAGACTGACCCCCTGCCATAGCCACCCAACTTTATTTTCTTGTTGTTTTGTTTTTGTGCTTGGAATGTCCAATTTTTGCTGTCTACATACTCTCAGTTGTGTGGCCCTCCACTGGAATGTAGTTGCCTCTGGGATTACATCATCCTTAAATAAAACTGATTTCCCTTTTCCTAGTAGCTAACTGCCACTAGCTTCTTAGTTTGGGCTGAGACTTCGTGCCCACCTGCACTCAGCAGGCTGGGATTCTGTCTGGCTCGAACTTGCACAGTTTCTATGAATGCTGTCACAGTCACTGTGAGTTCATTTGTGCAGGTGCCCCTCTGTGTCCAGAGAACACTGTTTTTATGTAGTCATCCTCTGGCTATGGCTGTATAGCTGTCTCCCCTTCCACAGCGATCCTGAGCCTTGGGAAGAGAGCATGTGGTATAAAATTCCTGTTTAGAGCTAAACATTCCACAGTCTCTTATCTTCACCTTGAGTAGTTGTGGGTCTCTGTTAACTGCTGCATGCTGTAGAAGAAGATTATCTGATGTGAGGTGAGAGATGCACTCATATATGGATATGATGATAAGTTATTAGGAATTTCTTTATCAGAATGATAATAATAGGATCTCCTCTATGACCTTTAAATGTCTATCCATGGTTTCTTAGACATGATAATAGTACCATATGTGGTTTCATCTTGTGGAACAGGCTTTAAATATAATAAGAGGGTGGTTAATTACTCTCATATTGTTCATACTATTACTGAACCAGTATGTATGTCTTGCCAGCCTAGTTGACATAACTTCCATTACTCACAGCTTGGTAAGACTTTATGATTGCTTTTTTCTCGGGTAGTATCCATACACATAGCCACCAGGGATGAGGTTTCCAGGTGAGTACCAGCTTGATTTCTCTATGTTCGTGGATGTTCTACATGTTCACGCATGTTTTCATGTCTTTAGCAACAGAGTCTTACTGTCAAGTTCCAGAGAGCAACCAAGAGCATTGAATTGTAATGTGTGAGGCTTGTTGGGAACTCCCTCCCTGAACGACATCTCCAAAAGGGGCAACATGTTTGAGGAACTGTGTTTTTATTTGTTAGATGTTTTCAGGCAACTAAGGAGTTTAAAATTGAGTTTTAAGAATAAATCTTTTCAACCATCAACCTGGCACTACCTGCCCAGATGGGCAGATGGTCCTGGTCCAGTTCCATACTGCATGAGTGGGCCATAGGAATCCTGATTGAACCCTGAAGGCTCAGAGGTCCAGAGAGTCACTAAGATGAGCAAGTAACTGGTGAGAGAGGAAAGAGAGAGAAGAGGATAACTGGTGTGTGCAAAATGGTGAGAGATGGAACTAGAGGCTTGAGGGTAGTAAGGAAAATCTGGATGTGCGTAGCCAGCAACATCATCTAAGGCTGTGCTGAGAACCATGTCTGGGTCCATGGCCCTGTAGCTGCAAGGTTTGTTAACACAAAAGGATAAGCAGATATCCCTGGTTTGGGCTGCTGTCTGAGCAGAGCTGGCCCCGCCCATCAGCAGCTGCAACACAACATCTTGCTCAGTAAGTATAGTAGAGCTGGCCCTGTTTGCAGGAAAGAGTGGAATGTTGCAGGTGAGCCAGCTCCAAGAACAGAAACTCAGGATTGCTGGTCCTGTTCCACTGAGACTGGCGTACAGATATGCTCCCTCCACCCATATCTTGCAGACTGTGGCAAGCAGGCTGGAGAGTGAGCCCTATACCTTGCCTGGGCAGCACAATGGAGCTGCCTCTGGAGTGAGCCAGCCCTGAGTGCCTAAGAATTGGGAAGCTGACTCTACCCCTTGTTGTTTGTGACTTTAGGTGAGCCAGCCAGGGAAGTGCTGGAGAGCTCACCCTAACAGGTTGGGTGTGGAAGAGCTGGTGGGCTGAGCAGATCAGCTACCAACCAGTCCCAGATCCAGGGGTTTGAGTTGGTCCATCTCAACATCTACCCCATCTATGAACTGATGGAAAATGTGAAAGGTTGGTTCTGTAGATCCAAGACAGAAGCATCTCCATGACACAGGGCAACAATAGTATATCTGAAAGGAGTCCAGATAAGGATACAGTTTTGATAACTGGTGGCGAGCAGAAGCCAGAGGTCTCTGGCCAGACCAATGATTCATTGCCACGGACATTTGCAAGTAAAGATGTGTGGACAAAAAGTTATACTTTGGGACACACTGCAACATGCTATAGCTTTCACAAGATTCTTTTTTCTTCTGGAGGGTAGGTTGCAAGGGCAGATACTAGGGAGATGGAGATGAGTGGAGTTGGGGTGCATGATGGGAAGTTACAAAGAATCAATAAAAAAGATTTTAATTAATTAATTAAGTAATTTATTTATTTTAATTAGGTATTTTCTTTATTTACATTTCAAATGCTATCCTCATGGATTGGCAGGATCAATATAGTAAAAATGGCTATCTTGCCAAAAGCAATTTACAGATTCAATGCAATCCCCATCAAAATTCCAACTCAATTCTTCAACGAATTAGAAAGAGCAATTTGCAAATTCACCTGGAATAACAAAAAAACCTAGGAGAGCAAAAACTCTTCTCAATGATAAAAGAACCTCTGGTGGAATCACCACGCCTGACCTAAAGCTGTACTACAGAGCAATTGTGATAAAAACTGCATGGTACTGGTATAGCGACAGACAAGTAGACCAATGGAATAGAATTGAAGACCCAGAAATGAACCCACACACTTATGGTCACTTGATCTTTGACAAGGGAGCTAAAGCCATCCAGTGGAAAAAAGACAGCATTTTCAACAAATGGTGCTGCTACAACTGGTGGTTATCATGTAGAAGAATGGGAATTGATCCATTCCTATCTCCTTGTACTAAGGTCAAATCTAAGTGGATCAAGGAACTCCACATAAAACCAGAGACACTGAAACTTATAGAGGAGAAAGTGGGGAAAAGCCTTGAAGATATGGGCACAGGGGAAAAATTCCTGAATAGAACAGCAATGGCTTGTGCTGTAAGATCAAGAATCGACAAATGGGACCTCATAAAATTGCAAAGCTTCTGTAAGGCAAAAGACACTGTCAGTAAGACAAAAAGGCCACCAACAGATTGGGAAAGGATTTTTACCAATCCTAAAAAGGTTTTTTTTCTAAAGAAAACTTTATAATATACAATAAAAATAGGAATAAACCTACCAAACCAAAACCAGTTGATGGATTTCTAATATATTTGTGTTGAAAATTACATGAGTGGATTGATTTTGATTTAGCTTTAGAATGGTATAGGCAGTTTGTGTATCTCTTCTTCATACTAAAGTATTTTTGTGGTGGTGGTGGTGGTGGTGGTGGTGGTGTGTGTGTGTGTGTGTGTGTATCTGCTCTTGTGTAAATGCAGGTACAATATTCCCTATCAAATAGAGATAAAAAAGTTGTTATAAATCTTGTCTTCACTAGGTAAATAGATTATAAATATCTGCATATCTATTAAAGATTTATTTGTTTTATATATGTGAGTACACTGTCATTGTCTTTAGACACACCAGAAGAGGGCATCAGATCCCATTACAGATGGTTGTGAGCCAAGGAATTGAACCCAGGACCTCTGGAAGAATAGTCAGTACTCTTAACCACTGAGCCATCTCTCTAGCCCCATGAAATTACATTATGAAGCATATTCATAAGGAGAAGTAATGTGTGACTTACAAAACATGGACGATAGAATGGGGATATCAGCATTTGCTCTTGTGCACACAGAGCCTTAGACATTTCCTATCTGCTTAGTCGTCTGAGTTACAGAGCAAGGCACTGGCTTCTCTCTGTGCTCTTCCCAGCATTCATTTCTTGCTCAGTATCATCTAGCACTGTGGCTCTCTTGGTAGAATAGCTCAGTTTTTCCTCAGGTGTCCCCAAGTCCCTGACATTACAACATTTGCATAACTGAAAAGTCAAGAGTTTGGGTCTAAGTCTATTGGGGGCCAATGACAAGTGAAACTAAGATAAACAACAAGAAAGAGGTTAAATAGCTTATCAGTCAAAAGTCTTGTAGCTCAAGTGGAAGATCATGTACTGGGGTCAGCAAGAGTATTCAAGAACTATGCTGGGAAAGATTGGGAGTCTAATGGATATTGTGGAGTTTGGAGAAACCCTAAAGCAAACAGAAACGACAAAACAGGATTGTGTACTTGAAATAGAAGGTCGGAGTACTTGAAATATTAGGCCTTATTGACTTTGCAGAACTGTTCAGTCTGGGCCTTTCATGGTAGGACGTTGAATAATATTACTGCTGTGGATTGGAGTTACTTACACATCTATCTATTTACCACCTTTTAAAATTGTGTCTTAATTTAAAAGCTGTCATTACAGATGGTGAAGCAAGCTGAGCTAATCAGTGCATCCACATGTTACTAGACACAGCAGAACATTCGGAGAACTCTATAAAATAAATATGAACAAGGGAGTCCACATGACACTAGGGAAGGTTCATTATTCTTTGGACTGTTGGGAGAAAATCAATATAACTCACTTATATTCATGGTAAAACCACTGTATTGTATTTAATACTCAAAAGAACATAGCTCTGACAGTTTAACAGAATTGCTTTTACATTTTATTTTAGCCTAGACTTTGCAAAAGACACACACGCGCACGCACACACACACACACACACACACACACAGAGAGAGAGAGAGAGAGAGAGAGAGAGAGAGAGAGAGAGAGAGAGAGAGAGAGAGAGAGAGAGAGAGAACTAGATCTATCTAAGAGAGAACTAGATCTATCTATTATCTGTCTTATATCTATCTAGGCATCTGTCTCTTTTAAATCAGAGGTGTCAAATGTATGCCCAGTATACTTCCAAACAATAGAATGTCATCCATTTAGATGTTATATGCTCTGGATTCTGCAGCTTTATAAACTCAGTCTTTAAATAATAGTCAAAGGACTCTCAGCTTAAAATTGTCAACACTTTAATAATCTTCACCAAAACCAAGGGTTCTTCACTGGTTTGCATGGGATCTGTATCAGTGAGTAGGTGGCTTAGAAGTGGACTAGCTTGTTTTCCTCATCATTGGACATTATGTCAGCTCCTACTTCTGTTCCATATTTTAGTGAAGATAAAAAGACATAGACTTGAGTATGATGATGCTAAGACATCCCCTCTGGATGCTTTTCCTATTATTGCACTCTTGTTAGGAGGAGAAAGGACCAGTTTTCAGGCCTGCATTTTGTGAGACACTGTTTTCATTTTATTTAGATTTTTACATGGCTCTTAGTTTTACAATGTATGTTACCACTGCCTATTGAAAATTAGTTATATACTCACATCCTAAGGATGTAAATAATTTTCCCCCCAGGGAGTCACTCTGATTCCCAAATGATAATTCCTGAAAAGATGGCATTTGAAACATAAATAACATCAAGTTCTTTAATTCTTATGTAAGTAAAAGAAAAAACGTACTCAAAAATAACAACATTTTGCTTTTATCACTGCTGGCCATTTCATTATGTATATACATTTGCAGCTTTAGAACTTTGACAGTCACTGGTTAGCTCTCATACATGCGCACTGACTGTAGAGTTTGGAACCTTGAAAAGAACAGAGATGACCAGTATTTAAACTTTGTTCAGAGCCTCTTTCTCACCTCATGTTGTGGACACATGCACATAATATGGGCTATCTTTTCAGAGAGTTGTGTTGAGGCTGGGTCAGTGCACAACTCTGGGTTACTCTTCTCATTCATGGAAATTTTCTGTAACTTTTAGGCATATTCCTGAAGCTCACTTTATCACATGCCTGTGAATGTTTATCATAGCCTGGGGTTAACACCTCCCAAATGTAGTCAGTCATTTGCTTAGACACCCATGCTTTGTGGAAAACAATCTGCCAGTCCAAGTTGGAAAAGACAAGTACTGTGCTTAAGGGTTCCCCTTACTACTACAACCAGCCCACACTTTCCTTTGTTATTCCTGACAGTTGTAAGGCTGAAGTTGTCAGGGCTGTTATTTGCTTCCTTGAGTTTCTTCCTCAAGACTCTGGGTTGATCTTTTCTCTATGAAGTCCTGGAGGGATGGCTTGGTCAACTCAATGTCCTCAGAGTCATGAGAGGTGAGATTGATGCAGCAATCATGATGCCACGGTAACCATCAGCCTCTTTTCCCACGGAAACAATTTCACCTCTGTGCTGTCCTCCTGGTACACCAGGAGGAGCTGTAAGTACCTGGATGTGAGCATGCTGCTTTTGCATTGTATACCTCAGTGGAGATGTGTGTGTGTGTGTGTGTGTGTGTGTGTGCGCGCGCGTGTTTGTGTTTCCTATTTCTTAGATTCTGGAATCTTTCAACATAGGAACCAAGATTGTACCTCAATTTCTCTTAATGTCTCTGACAAGTTAGGAGCAGAAAGAATACCTGGTGAATATTTTACAATGTAAACAAGTGAAGTTGAGGCCAGCTAAGCTTGGCTCACGAGGCACATAAGAAGCTAAGAATTTTTTACTCTAAAGTGGCTTTTAATCTTGTTCTTTGGGGGGATTTTGTGGAACTAGATATTCCCATTTATCATGTCTTTATCTACTTTTTATGTTCTCTTTTGTCATAGAATGTGAAAGAAAGCATGTATCATAAACTCCCGCAGTTACATTGTGCTTTGTAGAATGGGCATTTCTTTGCTATATTTGTGTTTTAGCTGGGTCTGATGGTCCACACCTTTAATCTCAGAACTTGGAGGCAGATGCAGGTGGATCTCTGTAAGTTTAAGGCCAGCCTAGTCTACAGAGTGAGTTCCAGGGCTACGTGGAAGATACTCTGTCTCTCTCCATTCCCCCAAAACCTAAAATAAGATTTGTTTATCTTCAATGTTTTATACTTTGTGTGTCTTTGTGTAGCTATGCACATGTGAATACGGGCGCCTGCACTGGATATTCCTCCTCACCCTAGGGGAGGCGGTGAGTTTCCTGATGTGGGTCTTAGGAACTGAACTTGGTTCCTCTGAAGGAAGTAGCCTGTGCTCTCAATCTCCAGCCTCAGAATTGGAGATTGGGATTTAACTTGTGCTCCATTTTGTCTTTAAAGTGGCAAATTTATTAAGGAAAATGTGAAGTGGAGGGGAACTTTATCTTCAAGATTTTCAAAGTGGATGTAACAGGAGACAACCCCACATATCTGCATCATCTTCTGGCATCTCAGAGTAGCAAAAGCTGGGCTCAAGATGCAGGGATTTCCCATAGTGTATCTCACTGTCAAGGGTGAGCTGATGTGGACACAAGCACACACAGACACATACAGACACACAGAGAGACACACACAGAGGCGCACATGCACATATAAGATCTGTTATTGTCATGCTATTGAATTAAAAACTCATTGGGTTTCATTGAAGTATCCAGATGAATTTGAAGAGAGTCGGAGTATTGCTACCATATCAAGAATAATTAGTTTTGTTTTTGTGGTAGAAACATTATTTATAAGGAAATAGAGGGGATGCCACATACTTAAGATGAGGTAATTAGTAATAACTGATTAAATATAAGAAATGAGTCAGTAAGGCAATAGGAAATTTAAGAACCAAAGCAGGCTGTTTTCTTTGGCAAGTAAATCATCAAACATTTTTCTCTAATCCAGCTTTGACACGTTATATGGCTGATTGACATGTTTTTGTTTCATGGATGAGCAAGTAAAGCTAGACCATATTTTCCTCATATGACCATCTCTTTTGCTAAGAGAAAGGCTGTCTCCCCATTGGAAGAAGCACACTGCAGTGCTAGATTCCAGTGGTTGCAGCCTAGTTGGGGGAGACAGGCTTATAATGCCTGCATTTAGCATTAAACCATGTGAAACTCCCATGCCACAGCCATGTCTAGATTATAATCCCAACTAAAACATCAGTGTCTGCACCTCCACTGTCTGCTATAAGGCCAACAGGTAAGACTGAAAGAGAGAACATATATTGTTGTAAATGCCACAAGTTTCACAAGTTGTACAGAGGATGGGCTGAACAACTTTGGCAAGGGCAGGGCAGCTTCTGGCAAAGGAGGTTTGGAGGGAAGACAGTATAATCACACAGACAGGAAAGCTACCACAGTCATTAGCACCACTGCATCCAATGCATGTGTTTAAGGATTTACTTGTCTATTCAGGGTAGAAGCTCTTGTTAGAAGGCAGTGAAAGAAGCAATAGTTTGATGAATGAGTTTAAGTACTAGGTACTTACACTGTGAGATGTCCTTCTATGCTTCAGAAGGGAAAATCCTTGAAGGGCAAGGTTCAGAAGGAGATTATATGAATCTGAATGGCTCACGTTATTTTCCTAATATGGTTGCTCAATGTTTTTATACACATTGTAGGCAATGTTGTGACCTACACAGATGAATAACACAAAATGCACTCAGGAGTTCACCGAGAAACATGATTCACAGCTTAGATTTCAACACTGAGAGTGGGTGAGGGACATATCTCATTGCTGTGACAATGGAGTACACAGAAATCAAGATGACCTGGAAGAGGGGTGATCCAAGAAGAGCTTAGGTGTTGTGTTCCATGATTGACCTGCTTTCTGCTCCAATTTCCAGTGAGAGAAAGAGAGAACAAGAGAGAAGAAGGGAGGGAGGTAAAAAAGGAGGGAGGGAGGGAGGGAGGGAGAGAGAGAGGGAGAGAGAGAGACAGAGACAGACGGGATTTAAGGATACTTCAAAGGGTCTGTTTCCTTTGGCTGAGAAATGAAGATAATGAATTAAAATTTTTTTTCTTTAAAGAATATTGCATGATGATTGCCCCATGTGTCCAATGCGTGCTCACTGTTTAGCACTTCATGTACTCAATGAAATATCTCAGTTGAAATTTTATAAGAGGGAGCCAGAAGCTTGGAGACACAGAAACCATGACTGCAGCCCTTCTTCTGCTATTCAGATGCTGTAAGCTCTGCCTACTTATTTATGGAAACATTGGCTCTATGATCTATAACACGAAGATTGTATTTATGTTGCAGAAGTATGAAAGGGTTAAATAGCTATAACGTGATCAACAATGGAGCAGATATCACTCTCTGTGATTTTCCCATTAGAAAGAATAAAATCCCAAAAGGTCCTTTATAAAAATCCCCAAATATTAGCCACCATGAACTCCCATCAGCAACCTGCTCCTAAATCACTCACAGATGAGCAGCTGTTAAGGAGGCCCTGTCCTGGGCGGCCTTCGTAACGCTTCTTGCAGTAATTAGCATTTGTCTGTATGACTGCAAATGGTGTAGGAGATGAAGGTTTGAGACTTTTCATTGCTAGTTTGATCACAAAGTTATATCTTCTGTGTGACCATAAGGGCATTGGTTGACCTTCCTGTGCCTTAAGGCTTGTAGACATACGCCTTCTGCCAAGCTTCAAAAGCCTATCGCTTACATGGCCGCTTTGATGTCGGGTGTATGTTCTACAGAGTGCCGAGTGTGGCCAGAGGCAAATCTAGCTCTTTGTGTAAAACAGAAGAAAGGCCAAGATAGTAACATATTGGTTGCTGATCACATGAACACAATAAAGCACTCACATGAATCTGAATTTGTCTGTAAACCCATGTGTGTTTGTAGATATGTAGTGTGTGCATATGTATAAATTACAGAAACATTTGTGTTTGTAACATGCATACACTGCCATTTATTTACAGTTATATATTGACATTTATGTCCATGGAAACTGTACATTAAATATAATTAACATGGGCTTTCTAATTTTTCAACTTTCAAGAATAATGTATGTAATTGCATTTGAGAATGCAAACTATGATGTGATATTTCTTTAAATATGTTTACAGTTATACATATAATAAGAAAAAAAGTATTCTAAAATAGTTTAAGTCTTTGTAGTCCTAACCTTCAAAACTTTGAACAGCTTTAAGTTTTTATTTCATGTGTGTTCATGCAAAATAAGAGGCAGAAATGAATTACCCCCAGTGTCACAGGGACCTGTTTGCACCCCTTACCCTAGCTCCCACACAGTGGGAGATGTCCCAAGAGTGCATTTTAAGCCAACTCATCCTAGATTGTAATATTTTCTTAAGTAGTAGCTACACAGAAAGACTGTTTGAAGCAAAAGTGGTACTGTGCTTTATGGATGTCAAATTCTGATACCATTTGCACACCAACCACTGCTCAATAGGACCCAGATATAGCTGTCTCTTGTGAGACTATGCCGGGGCCTAGCAAACACAGAAGTGGATGATCACAGTCAGCTTTGGATGAATCACAGGGCCCCCCCAATGGAGGAGCTAGAGAAAGTACCCAAGGAGCTAAAGGGATCTGCAATCCTATAGGTGGAACAACAATATGAACTAACCAGTACCCCCAGAGCTCATGTCTCTAGCTGCATATGTATCAGAAGATGGCCTAGTTGGCCATCAGTGGAAAGAGAGGCCCATTGGTCATGCAAACTTTATATGCCTCAGTACAGGGGAATACCAGGGCCAAGAAGTGGGAGTGGGTGGGTGGGGGAGTGGGTGAGCGAGCGTGTGGGGGACTTTTGGGATAGCATTGGAAATGTAAATTAAATAAATACCCAATTAAAAAAATGATAAGACTGGGTCTTTCCTTCAAGTACTTCTCTGTTTCGTAGTTGTCACACAGTATGGATACACATAGCATGACAAAGACTATATTTACAATCCTCAGTTTTATATAGGTGTGGCAAGAATGAATAAAGAAACATCTGTTCACTGACATACAGAGACATTAAGAATTCTCTATCCTGTACCAGCACAGAAAAACTTCCTTCATTACATTTTCAACCTATTTTCCACCTTAGAGATAGGTAGGAAATGTGAATGAATGTGTATTAAGCTGTCTGTAATATCTTTATTGAAGTACCTTATGGTTTAAATACACCTCTGACCCTCATGCCTTCGTCATTTGTCATTTACCTATAGAACACTTACACTAACCACTTTTATTTCAGGTTTTGATTTTTGAAAGCAATGCAGTATCTTAAGAATTCACATGGTCTTTATTTAATCCTTTTAGAAGGACCTCATAGCAGTGAAAAATCTGTCCAGCTCTTACCATGCACAGCAGAGGAGCACTTCTTCACAGTGGCCTTATGACAGATGGAATGCTGCTATAATTTATTCAGGTTCAGAATGGGCAGTTTCATGTATGTTCAAAGCTAACATTTCACAAGTTCCAGCTAAAATGTGTGTGTCTTTTTTTTTTTTTTTTTGAATGCTTCAAAAATAAAGCATTTTGAAATTTCTTAATTAGATCTAAGATTTTAGTCATACAGAGATCTGGCTTTGTTAGTAGACCATATTTTCTTGGCAGTAGCTTTATTTAGTGATGCTGAATTCATACCATAAATATCAACAAAATTCCACCATGCTAACACTCCAGTATTTTTTCTTTCTTTTGAAAACCAGAAAGCAAGGAAATCCGAGGAGATTTATAGAGAGTGGGGCAAATTGAAACCTCTTTGGAAACATCTTTTCTGTTTCCCTTGAAATGAAGGAGCATGTGAATGGGTAATGTCAACCTTGAAGCGCACATTAGAATATATTTCTATAAAAACACATCACACAATCAGCATTCTTAGAGCACTCTGGCTTGGCTCTGGAAGCCTAGCGTGCCCAAGGGTCATCCTTGGGGAATAGACTGTATATAAATACCAACTGCCAGTAGTTCACAGTTAGTGCCGATGTGAATTCCTGTAGGTCAAGGTAACATGCACACAGTGTGACACAGCAGTACCAGGCTGCATTAGTGCAGAGCCCGGTATATTTCATATTTGATGTTATTTCCTTCCTACTAAAGCGGCAAGCTGTTTTCAGACAGTGGTTAAAGTAACTGTAAGATATATGTGGTAATGGAAGGGTAACACTAGTGGTGGTGGTGCAGTAAGTCAGGCAGGGAACAAACTGTATGAGGTATGCATCACTGACATGTCTTCACCCTTCAGCACCAATGACAGCCCCAATCCCAGCATCTGCTAGTTGTGCTCATGTGGGTCCTTAATAAATACTGGAGGTAAAAGTGAACACTTCTCCAGCGTCTAACTCCTCCAACTCAATATCTCACTCCCTTGCTTCAGGGCTGCTGCTGCTTCGATGCACACACCGCTTCTCTCGAGGGAGATGAAAAGAATTTCTGTGAGATGATTTCCTGAATTCTACAGTCTCCGCTCTTCTCTAGTCATTGACTGATCCAAACAATCCTTATGACTGTCTCCTCTACCTCTCATAGACTTGAGTAAAATTATTGCCTAGATGTTTTGTTCTACTGTTCCAACTTCAAGTTCTGCTTTGAAGGCAAAATGTCAAGACCAGTGTTTTCCAAGGAGGTAGGTCTCTTTCTCCAAAACAAACAAACAAACAAACAAACAAACAAACAAATAAATTGTTCCTCTTCAGGCTAAAATAACCTTTTGCATATCTTTTTGTCTTTTTGTTCTTTAATGTAATTGTTTCCAATGAAATTCTTATAAACCATACCCCATCAGCTATTGCTTTGAAGGCAAGAGTTAATAACTTACTTATCTCTGTGGCTCTCATTAAACACTTCTCTAAGATTCATTTGTTCTAAAATCCAGCTAGTTTTTCTTCCACACCATCATCTCACCCTATACACCTGACAGTTCTTTTTTATTGTAATTAAAGTTATACAAATAATTTGTTTTTAAACCTTTCTCCAAGAACTATACGGAGTGTGCATCACTGAGATTTCTTTTTCCTTAAGTATGAATGACATTCTCAATCCCAGCACATAATAACTGTGCTCATAATACATCCTTAATAAATACTTTTGGAGTCTCTACACATCCCTGGTTCCACCTGATATTTTTCACTACTTGACCATGGTGGATACATGCGTCTATGTCAGTAGGCAAAGTAAACTTTCCCTTCTTGATGTGATTCTTACGGATAGTTTGTCACAGTGACAAGGAAAATGACTAACACACTATGTAGAATACCTTTATATTCCTGACACAGAGCTATTGGGGATTTCTGAACAATAGACAGACAAGTATTTCAATTCTGCAAGGTCCAGAAGCCTACGGAGAAACAGTGTGCCTACAGTTACCAAGGGCTGGCCTCAAGCTAAATGTTCTCACTTTTAATCCCAAAGTTCAGATTTCTTGAACATATCTAACCTGCTTTATAATCCATACATTTCCTCATCCATTGTCAACATTTCCAGTACTAATAGTCATGGGTTTTACAAACAACCACAAAAAAAACCTACAGAACAAAACAAAACCTAACCCAACCTACCAACCAACCAACCGCTTGACCAAACAAACCAAAAATAAAAAATCCAAAACAAAAACAAACAAAATCCCCAAATCATGTCAATCAAACAAGAGATGTAATTTTCCCATAGTAGAGTATATTTTTTCACACTTTTATTCCCTGCATGTGAGATCTAAAATGCCCATTTCTTCCATGTTTAATTCGACTCAATTTCATTGTCTTAATAAGATCCAATTAAATAATGATCTTCTCCTCTTTCCTAACCTTCTGTACTGTGTTAATTGCTTTCTCCCCAGCATTCAAGCTACTGGATTCCTCTCAAGTATTTCTCAATTGATTATGGGATGTTAGGCCAAATCATCTTATTTCAGATATTGCATGCTTACTTTTGTGAGTGGCAGTGAGACATTCAAAACAGGCTTGTTGAATTATCTTTTAATGATCACATAATTCATTATCAAAGAAAAATATGGCCTTATTTTTCACATAGCCTTAAGGTATAACTCTAATTTGCAAGAAAGGTGTGTCTGTTTTTATAACGATCATGTTTGCGTACATTTAATAAATGTTTATCGTATGTTTCATACTGTACTTAAATCTCTATGCAATTCAACTTGCTTAATTCTTAGGATGGCCCTATAAAGTGGCTATTACTGCTGTAACACTTTAAATTCATGTGTGAATTAGTTTGTAGTTATTAATAAATTATAGCTGTGAGACAAGTAGCCCCCAGAAGTACCGAAGAAAGGTATGATTGATTTTGTTCTCAGGGTAGCAAAACTTTTGAGAATCTCTTGACTTCTTTCTTGACTCCCACAGTTTAACAATGTATAAAGTATATAAAGAAAATAATATACAACATGAAAAATTACATTTGATATTTTCAAGATAAAGTTTTGCTATTCATAAGTATTCATAAATATATATCTTGATATATTTTGAGACTACTAGGTACATTAAAATCTCTAAGAAAATCATCATTAGGCTTAAGAGTTTTCATAAAAATTAGGGAATTTTGCTCTTTTGAGTAGGTTATAAATTCTATTAATCACATTATTCAGAGTAGAGCTTCAAAGAAAATAAATAGTAGGTTATCAGAAAACAGTTGAACCTCACTAAATACTCATTGATAAAGTTTTTTATATCCTAATGATGTCACTATGCCTGATACTTATGTGGTAAATAAAAATATTGTGCATTAATAACAATCAGTGTGAAGTCATGGAACCAACTATGGCATTCAGTAGAACAGATAACAGGAAGTTATGATACCTTAATAGACTACTACATGGATCAGGTCAGAACTATGAGGTTATGTCTATTTGTTGCAGAAGCTTATAGTTGAATTAGGAAGTTAGCACATATACACAGGATATCTATATTGTTGGTTTATTTTCTAAATAATTTCCTTACTCTTGTGTCTCTGTCCTAAAAGTCTAACACTTGTTCTTGTATTATTGGCCTGGTCCCCTGTCTCCATATTCTTCATCATGATAGTTCCCACCAACCTCTGTAGTCACCAGCTAGTAAAGGCATTTTGGACCTCTCTTCTCTCCCCCCTCTAGCAGACCCAGATATACCCATTTATTCCACCTGTGTCCCTCCTTCTTAGAAAATGTCTCCTGATCACATCTATTACCAACCCTCTTTTTCTTAGTTCCAGAGGCTCTATTGCATGTCCGGTTGTCACTTTTCACTATTGCCTAATGCATTTCATCTCTGGAGGAATGGTCTCATCTTCCTAATTAGATTGCAGGATCACAGACTTCAGGGCCTGCATCTTTGATGTACCAGAATCCCCCACAGTAAAGAAGAAGGGAAACTAATATTTACTGAGTTCCTGCTGTGTGCCAGGCTCTATGCTAGATTCCTCATAAATATTATCTGGCTCAATTCTCACAGCAACACCATGAGTTATGCATTATTAACTTATTCTCAGAGATAAGGAAACCAAGGCCTCAAGAGGTAGTATATTAGTCCACATCACACAGCTAGTCATTAATAGAGTTGGTCTTCTAGCACAGTCCTGCTCAATCCCAAAGTTCCTGGTTTTTCCAGTATATATATATATATATATATATATATATATATATATATATATATGCATATTTTTTTCACTTTAGATCCATCACTCCCTCAAGCACACATTTTATATTATTGCTTTACATTGCCAGGTTTTAAAACCACACTACTTATATTTACCAACCAGGTAGATTGCCAGCCCACACGGGCAGGACTATGTCCTATGCTTTGTGAGTGCACATGTGTGTTCACCTGGATATAGAGAACTTTTAACACATACTTGTAAAATGACTAACCAATGGCAGTCTAGAAAAACTGAATTGAAGAAGAGATCTCTTTAGCTTTTAAAACTGTTAGCCTGGATTACACTCTCCAGGGCACTGATATTTTTGCCAGCCCTCTACTTAAAACAAAATGCCTACGCAGCAGTATTACAGGGCAGTTGAAAGACATCTAAATCTCCTGGCAAACAAATCCCTAGAAAAATCGAATCGATATGTAATAAAATTGTAATGAAGGATGAAATTTAATGAAATTCTATTATTTTGTTCCTTTAAAA
The DNA here is from genome assembly GCF_978045245.1 of Mus caroli. Lineage (NCBI taxonomy): Eukaryota > Metazoa > Chordata > Mammalia > Rodentia > Muridae > Mus > Mus caroli. The sequence goes on along the minus strand of NW_028227267.1, from coordinate 100,971,599 downwards.
GTCTTTTATGGTATTATATATCAGTTAATAGTAATTTCTGTAGTATCCATTGTAACATATTCTAAATACAATCATGAAATCAATCAAAATGTTGCCACTTCCCTTACCCACAGAGTTGCCTTAGTTTAGTGCAATGTGTAAATTTTCCCCCTCATGGAAACCTGGAGTTGGGTAAAGATATTATAACCTATGTGCATTTTTGATTAAAGATCATGGACAGGTTGATGGGTGGGTCTGGAACCTGGTAAGATAGAGAATAGGGGATCAATGGGAAAATCAACCCTGCCAGACCAATCACATTTCCTCTGCTGGAATAGACCCTGCAAGACATAACTGCAGTTACCCCCACCATCAGATATTCAGTACATGCAACTGTATTGCAGTTTTGAAGCCTCTAAGAGGTTGCAAGCATTAGGAAAACTTAATATTTTATACCAACCCAATCTTAAAGATGTCAATACATTTTTGACAGCTTGTCTTTTTCCAAGGCTTGAAGAAATGTTGATTTTACATTTTAATATAAAATTTACAATAATTTGTAAATAATGAGTTTCATGCTCTGAAGAAAAATTTCCGATCTTTCCTTTGTGTGTGTGTGTGTGTGTGTGAAGTGTGTGTGTGTGTGTGTGTGTGTGTGTGTGTGTGTGTGAAGTGTGTGAAGTGCTAGCTGAGGTTGAGATTCTGCAGTGTGATTCCTGTGACTCTCAATTTGGAATCTCCTGCTGTGACCCTGAGCTCACGATTTCAGGTGGGAGTAAGCCATAGCACATGAACCCTCAAGCAAAGGAGATAAAATTTTCATCTACATGTCCTACAGAATAAAAATGATGGAGATAAAAACAGAAAGTATATGACATGGACAAAGTTGTTTCTAACTAGAATATTTTTCAAAGTTTTCTGAGGGCATCAATAGCTCTCTGTGCAAATCATTTAGAACAGAACGCATGAGGGCATCAGCATATGATCTCCTAAACCTGCATTAGATTAGTCAGGCACTGGTGGCCTGGGAAGTATCTCATTTGATTTCCACAAGAATCCATGTGCCATGGGTGTTAGAGAGAAAAGAAAGAAAACTGCTAGAGCATGAACCAACTATTAGAGATGTATTTTTCTTAATAACTTAACATTTTTGTTGAAATGTAACTAGGTCATTTCCTCTTCCTTTTCCTCCTTTCAATCCCTCAGGCTCTAATTCCTCCTATTTCCCAATTCTCACTTAACCACCCTTTTAATTTTAAAAGTTTTATTCCATAAAACAAAGGACGATATAGATGTTGCAATGGGAACATTCTCAAACTCAGATTATTAATATTATTGCCTCTGTGAGTGCCATAGCCATTTGTCACACTTCCGTGTGTGTATCATGTGTGTACATTCTCAGTTATGTGGTTTAAAAATTCTAGGAGGGGGGAAATACATCTATTGACCTTTTATATCCATATCATAATTGTTATCTTCAGAATAGGTAATAGGTTTTCTTTTTCTTTTTTTTTTTAAGTTAATGGAGGACTGGCAGCAGGGAATGGGTTGTGTGTGTTGGACAGTGTGTGGGAAAAGTAACTGCTTGTACAACTGATTGAACTTCACCTGATCTTGGCCCATGTCTGCCCCAGAAGATCGAGATGGCTGTAAGACATCTGGAAATCTCCCAAATAATGGACCAAAATAATGGGCAAATGATGCAATTCTTGACTCTTATTTAAAAAAAATTCTTTAATCTCTGTTACTAATCATAACTTCAGTAGATAGCATTGCTCTTAATTAAAAAGACAATCATTTAACAAAGTGAAGATAGTGTTGATTGGTATTTGGAAAGTATATTTCATACTATCAATTGATTTCCTTTATATTTGTCAGTTATAAGACATCACAAGTTAAGTGGGCATGCTGTGTCATTGTATTGTCAGTGTTTGGAAGGCTAAAGCACGAGGATCAGATTTAGAACAGCCTAGGCTTAATTTGAAACTCTGTCTCAAACAAACAAACAAACGAACGAACAATAAAGACAAAAAGAAAAGAAAAGATAAAATTACTATTCATTCAAACATACAAATAGAAGAATTTGGTATGAATTTCAGGCAACCTTTGGTTGACTAGACCAAGTTTAATACTTTCTGTTTGCTTTGTACTGTTCACAGAACTGGGAATGATTGCATAAATAAGACTGTTTACTGACAATGTTAATTAAAGAGGAAGAGACCATGAATTTGAATTGTTGGAGTGTTGGAGATGTTTTTTTTTTTTTTCTTCTTTGCCATTTACTGAGTAGGCTGTTTGTTCTCAACCTGTGAGTTGTGAACAAAAGACCAGTAGAAAGCACACATATTTACAAATATTCCTAATAGTAGCAAAATCACAGTTATGAAGTAGTAAAAATAATTATGGTTGTGTCAGCACAAGATGAAGAACTGCATTAAAGAGGTGCAGCCATGAGAAGATTGAGAACCACAGTTCTAGTATCATCCTGGGCTCTCAAAAGAGTGATTCAGATGCAGACCATAATCAATTTTTAGCATCACCTGAGAGCTTGGCAAAAATCTGAATACCATGGCCAGTCTCCTTCTTTGCAGCATAAAAGCCTCCTATGCAGCCAGCTATGCAGAAGTCCACGCACGCACACACTAGTCTCAGAAGGAAGAATTTCACTGTTTTTTTTTTCTGATTCATCACCAGAATTCAGTAGTTCAGTCTAAGTTACTGTGCAGGCCACAGAGCTAGTATACAGTTCTCTCTACTCAACTATCAGTCATGTGTCACTACTCAGTTATCCCTGTCATCGGAGAAAGCTTATCCTATGTCAGCCGTCCATCTCAGATTCTACTGTCTTAACGCAGATATCTTGTTTGTTTGTTTTGAGACAGAAGACTATTAGGTAGTATACACTGGCTTCACACACATACTCCTCTTGCCTCAACTTAGTGATTGGTTTACAGTCAAGTGCTATCATGTCCAACTCAACTAAGTCATTCCAAATGTGGCCTGCTTCAAACAATATCTTCTTTTATAAATCTCACACTCTTTGATTCTTTCTGATTTTGTCATGTAACAGATTATTTATATGTTATCACTGTGAATATCCATGAGCACAGAAACAATCTTCTTCTGACTTGTATCTATTGTACCCAGCACAGCATCTACCACATAATATATGCTTAATGGATGCTTGAGTAAATTAACAATTGCTTTTGCCCTTTAAATAAAGCCATCCTATAGTTCATTAGGACAAGCAAATCCAGTTTAGTGTATTAGCAGCTGCTAATTGCTTCAAGGTTATTACTGCCTGGCTCACATTAATATTAATAATGATAATTCCTACAAGATCTACAGGATTTTATTCCATCCAAAGCACCTCAACATTTAGACCACTTAATCCTGATGACATTCCTGTGGGAAGAGTTCTTTATTATCCCCATTTTACAGAAAATAAACCGTCTAAAAATTAGGAAACACTACAAAACAGAGACATAGGTTACAGATCCAAGGTCCATGCTCTGTTTTGTCTCTCTGAAATATTAAACTTTATATATAAAGCAGAACTATTTCTCAAATGTTGTCTGTGGTAGTTATCTTATATGCAATAGTAACAAAACTACTGAACGCACATGGGATAATCTCTGTGCTTTGTTAACAGTTGGTGTGATGTTAGAGAGGAAGAAGGGGAGATACATTTCAATAGGAGCCTGGAGTTTAGAGCTTGGGTACGTGGAAGCTTGTGGTGTTGTTGATGAAACAGACACAAGCCAGGAGTCTACAGAAACTATAATTTGGGAACATAGAGACGTGCTGGTTCGTTGGGTTCTCATCTTTCTGCTTCAGTGGATACGATACTCATGGTGACTTGGAGCTTAGAACTGAATAATTATTTTGCTCATAGGAATGAGAATTAAATCCAGTTGTCACAATCCCTGAGCCTTTGGAATTGTGAGCTGATTCAGCACCATCATCTCTATCCTAGGCTAATCTGACTCACAGATATTGAGACTCCTTTAAAGACAGGCGGCCGAGTAACGAATAGTCAGGTTTTGGTTTTGTTCTATTTTTGTCCTCCCAATTACTGTGCATGAACACTGTGTCATGTTTACAAAAACAGAGGACCCTTGAATTTTGCTTGTTTCTAACATAAAGAGGTTTAAACATTAGAAAGAATTCTCATCTACTTGTTGATGGTGCAGAATAGATTTGAGCTAGGATCTGAAGATATAAGTCTTGAGATAGACTCTTCATTGCTATTTAGCCATGTCTTAGAGAAAGCAACTTAACTGGTCTGAATCAAATTTATTAGTTATCAGTCTGTTGAGTTATACTAAGCAGCTAAGTAGTAATATATATCATATATATATATATATATATGTATATATATATAATGAACAAAGGATCAGAATAAATTATTCTGAAAAAACAGAAATAGAGGTAGCTAACAGATATGCAGTAAAACAATTAAACATCCTATAATCATTGTGTAAATGTACCACATTTCATCATTCATTCATCCCTTGATGTCTCATTTCCTAGATACTGTAAATAAAGCAGAAATGGACATAGATGAGCAGGTAATTTCTATAGCAGGATACACACTTCCTGAGTTATATTCTTCAGAGTAGTATAGATGGAACATGTGGTAGATACTTTACAGTTTTTTAAGAGATTCCCATACTGATTTCTGTGCTGGTTACGTCACTTTCCACTCCCACCAACAGTAAATCTTTTCTTTCGCCCACATCCATGCCAACATTTATCTTAAACTTTTTTTCATAGCCATTATGATGGGGGAAGATAAAATAGCAAAGTAGTTTTAATTTTTATTTTATTGATGACTAAAGATGTTAAACATTTAAAAAGTTTCTCAGCTATTTGAATTTTATTTTTAAGAGCACTTTATTTAGTTATTTGGCTCATTTTAATAGGATAGTTTGTTTCCTTGATGGTGAAGATTTTATATACGCTAATTCTCATCTTCTACCTAATGTGTAGCTGGTAGAGATAAGAAGTGATACATCAAATCAATGAAAGCTAAAATGCAATGAGAAAGTAAACTCTCCTGTTGAGAAGGCTAAAATCACAAAAACTGAAGGGAAGTGTTGGCTACCATGTGAAGGAGGAGTCTCTGGTGGTATTTTAAGTTAGGACAATTTGAAAAATAGAATAGAAGTTTCTTTTTAAAAAGCATGATTTTCATTTGATGAAGCAATTCTACTGCCTCTGAGTTTATATCCAAAACCAGCTTGTTAAAGAAATGCCCTTATTCTATCCTCAAGATAACAACTTACCAGTTTATCAATGGATGACTGGATTTTAAAACTGTGGTAAATATATGTACCAGAGTAACATTCAACTTTCAAAAGTTATTGGTCAAGAAAATTTCAAGACTCCCAAAACAATACAGATTATTGTTGTTGCCCTTTGTTGCCTCCTAGAACTTGAAGGTAAGACTCTAGTGCTGAAGACATCACACAGTTTGGACACAAGATTTTGAGGAATCAAGACTAAACTGATCTGGATGCTTCCTCTATGAAGACTGTCTCTCATAGTATTGGAAGGTGCTATGAAAACTACCAGGGGATAGGGGCAGTCAGGTTTCCTACCCATTGATAATGTCTATGAACCACAACAATTACTAGGTCAGCAAGATTGAGCAATAGTGGCACTATACTCATTAGGGTAACCAACAAATATAATGGCACTTAAAGCTCGTACAGCAACAATGAATTTCTGGAAAGACCATAGACTCAAGAAGATGATTTCTGCCATGTTCCTGAGCCAATAAAATTTCTAAATCTGTTCTAAATACCCTTATACCTACAGACGTCTGCATCTCTCAGTCCTTGTCAGAGAAAATTCATTTTATAATGATGGAAACTATCACAGAAAACCACAAGTAATCAAAATGCAGACAAACAACTGTGGGGGTGCCAAACTCCAACTGATATATTTTTATTGTAATGTTTACACCTATGGCTCAAGCAAAATTGTGGAGAATTGGGTCAGAAAGATGGAAAAAGCCAGAATATCAGGGTGTCTGCTGTGAGGTAGTGCTTTTTATGTATGACCAGGAATCTGCAGCATGAACTCTCAACATTATGATTGTCTGAATAATACCTGCACAGCAATACTATCAGTTGACCTATAAATAGAAACAGGGGAAATCTCACAAGGCTCCACTTTTAAATGAAGAGCTACAAATTGTTAGTGTCATCTAATAGAGGGCCAGTCTCCACCAAGCATGACCTCCCACATGTATTGTACAATCCGAGTAGTCATTCCTCGACACATGTATATACATACAAGCAGAGATAAATTGACTTATTAAGTTGAATATACATATGGATATATGTAAATGAACATAACATGCATATGCATGTGTATACACACCCACATACCCATATATATATATATATATATATATATATATATATATGAGGGGGGGCATCAGTGATATAGATGCAGGGCTCATGTATGAAGTTCTCAAAAATATAAAATTACTTTGCTTAAATTTTTTTCAAGGTCATTTTTCTTTTATCTTTGAGAATATAACATAATTATACCATTTCTCCTGTCCCTTGCCTCCTACCAAACCCTTCCACTTGCCCCTCCTTGCTTTATTTCAAATACATGGCCTGTTTTCTCAATAATTTCTCAACTACACACATATATTTTTACATATATATATATACCATGTTGTTATACATATATACATATATATATGTATATATGATATATAACTTATCCTTAAATATAACTCACTCTGTCTACATAATGTTACTTGTATGTATGTTCCCAGGGCCGGCCGTTTGTTACTGGATAATAAATTATGTGTTGTTTTCCTAGAAAAAGGAATAAGGCTTCTTTTCAATTCATACAGCAGTTAATAAAGTTAAAAGGGAGCTTATGTCTTAAAGAAACAAATACATAAGCACATTTGAAGATGAGCCACTAAGGACCCACTAGAATAGGACAACAATGGTCAACATGGACACAAACCATAAGCCCCTAAGTGACTTTTCATCAAATGTCTGGTACAGAAGAACTGTCTCTAACTGATAACAGATAAGGTCCCTAGGACCAGATAGGTTATTACAGATTGCAAGTCTTATCATAGTTTTTTTTTTTAATCCACAGTGAAATAAAGTTGTTTTTTCCCCACCATTGAAGCACTGCATTATTCTTGAAATACAAGTACTCATCTCTTTATTTTTCCATTTTCATTAAGTATGCATCAACTTGTGAAACACATGGAGAGTTGGACACTATTATTTTTGGTTTGTTGGTTTTTTTTTTTTTTGATTCTTAAGAACTATTTCGCCGGACTCTTCTCTCCTCTTGACCCTTTCCTGAGCCTCTTCCCATACTGATTCTCTTTTGAGTTTCTTTGGGTCTCATCAAAGGCCATTTCTTCCTCCTTCCCACATTTGGGTTCCCTATTGTCTTACTTTTCTCTGTCAGAGACTTTCTGTTTCCCAGATTGTTGTCACTAACATACTCCAAGTTCTTCTCTGTTGAGAAGTATCTCTTGGATCTTATATCCTGCCAGCCATCATGATTGCTAATCATCCATGGTTGCTTGTAGAAGCTACCTCGACCTCCTCATCAACCATTCCTTCCTCAAGCAGGTTTCCGTCTGCCCCTCACATCATGAAAATGACTCCTGTCAAGGTCACAACTGACCGTCATGATGCTAAATCTGGTAGACATTTGTGTCTTTTCATCTCATTCGGCCTCTCATTAGCATTCCACACAGCTGGCTGCTGTGTTTTTCTTGAAGCTGTCCCCTTTGTTTGCAATGTCACTCTCCTTCATATTCATGTTTGCTCCCCTGACCTCAGTGGCCATTCAGCTTCTGTCTCCTTGGCTGACATGTCTTGTTCTCTGTAAGTTAATGACGGGACTCCACTACTTCCTGTGTATTCTTCACCAGGCAGGATTTGCTACCCCATGTTTTTGAGTATGTGTTGATAATTCTGGGCTTACATCTTCAGCTCTGAATACAAAATTATATGTTGTTTATTGAGGGACATATAAAGATGTATCTTCTTTTGGCTTCCAATAACTTGAAATTCCAAATCCATACTCTTGTGTTTGAGCTACAACTCTGTACTCCCAGTTAAATGTAAAATGATTTATTCCAGAATTCTCTTTCTTACGCAGCAATATTTGTCAAACTTCTGTGTGATATTTTGAGTCCAGAAATGGGATGTAGGTAGTGTTGTCTGAAGAACATTAGAAAGAAGGATGGAGATGCTTCATTGAAGTAGGAATGGAGACGCTTCACAGTTCATGGCTGATATTCTTCTAGGCTACTTCCAGTTCCCAGATAATATACAAAATTATCTTTTGAAAAATAGATCATGTCTTGCTTAAAACTTTATAGTACAGTTTAGATTTCAGTATCAATGTTGCTTCCTTGCAAAAAGCTTGCCTTCACATTCAGTTTAAAGTCACCTCTTAAGACACTCATTCTCTCTCAAATTTACTGCCATCTTTCTATCACGGTGACAGGAGCTTCCTTCTCTCTTGTCTTGGCTAATTGCACAGGGTTTTTCAGATAGCAACTGCAGCAACAGTAACAGCAACAGCAACAGCAACAGCAATGGTGCCAAAAACATAAATGCATGAATGTATACACCAATGCTTTTCCTTATCAGTATTTGTTATGATATGTCACAACTATAACACAGTTATGTATATAAGCCTAGTAGTTTAGGAAAGTTCACAACTAACTTGGGTTATTATATTAGTAATTTCCCCAGCAACTGGAATACAATCTGTGACTCCCTCATTCGTGTCTGTGAAACAGTACTGTTTTATTCAGCAATAATTTGCTTCATTTATGTTATATAAAGTCCAGAAGAAAGACACCTTTGCAATCCTCTTTATAACCATCATACATAACTTGTTACCCTTAAGAGACACATGCAGTACTGAAGTGTGAGCAACTTTATTTTTTTTTTTGATTTTTAATATTTTTATTACATATTTTCCTCAATTACATTTCCAATGCTATCCTAAAAGTCCCCCATAGCGCCCCCCACTTCCCTACCCACCCATTCCCATTCTTTTGGCCCTGGCATTCCCCTATATTGGGGCATATAAAGTTTGCAAGTCCAATGGGCCTCTCTTTCCATTGATGGCCGACTAGGCCATCTTTCGATACATATGCAGCTAGAGACAAGAGCTCCGGGGTTCTGGTTAGTACATCATGTTGTTCCAACAATAGGGTTGCAGATCCCTTTAGTGAGCAACTTTATTTCAGGGCAAGCTTTTGGTGTCTTCACTTTTTTGCGCTCACCTAAGTATTTCGAAAGTTTAGCATTAGGTCTTCCAAACCTCGTGTTTGTACCCAGGTCACTTGGAAGCATGCGTGGTAGGTATGGTCTTCATCCTTGGCATAGTTCTAATCTTTAGCAAGTATATCTCCACTGAATTTTGAAGCCCTGGAAGTATAGTTAATTGGCATGCCTGTCTACATATGAGCTAGAGGTACTGGAGGAGGACCATCGAATGTGCCTTGCAACAACTTAGCTTCAGACTGTGTAGCACCTTGGCCTGTGGTTTATTCTAGATCCAAGAGACAATAGCTATTTTTTTAACTGTGGCATTCTTATTATGTTTTTATCTCTTGGCCTCAGTCCTGGTTGCATATGATTTTGTATAAGGGTTTGGAAGGAACACTCAGCTCAGCTTCCTCCACGTTTCATCTTCTAAAGCCTCGTGTGAGACTCTTCTCTCAAGTATTTAGAGTTTAAACCACGTGTCAGTGAAGGCCACGTCTTTATTGCTGTCTGAGCCACTGTTGTTGAATAGAGTGCCCTGGCACAATGCATCTTTGTCTTGCACCAGCTAATAACCCAGAGTACAGCAGGCCTGGCCTGCCATTAACATTTACCACCGCTACACTCCTCTCTACTGTATAAAAAGTGAACACTGGCCTGGCCCTGTTCATTGTTTTCAGAACCTTGACTCTCCTTACCATTCTCATCATCCAAATTTATTTAAGGATGAAACTATTAGAAACACAATTGGTGAATTAATGTCATAGGGACTGCTGCTGGCAGCTCATCAATTTTTGATATGCCACTCAGACAAATGAAACATAAGCCACCCAGAACAAGGGGACCTTTTGACACTTCAAAGGAAACCCCTATGGGTGGTTTCCTCTTGAAGCTACACTAAACTGGCTCGATCTCCTCAGCTGGAAGCTGCCGATGTCTCATTAACCCCTAAAAAGGCCCTGCATGAGCCTCTCTTTTCAGCTATAATTATGCTGTGCACTCCTGTTAGGCTGCATGGGATCGCAACACTGTCACCCGCACATTATAAACATCCATCCTAATTGAAAAGCAGATTAGACTCTTGTGTTAATTAGCCAAAAAGCCCGCCCACTTGCATGCATTATGAGTGCCTCTTAAATACTGAGGATGTTGAAATCCCTCAGAAAGACAAGGCAGACTTAATTGCAATAACCTGCACATTAAGTTTAATTTACTTTAAATTTACCGGTTTAGCAGGCTCATTTGATGGTGTTAATGTTCTAGCAAATTAATTATCTGAATTAGTCGTGCCTGGTGGAGTTTTGCAGCAGAATACATTGTACAGTGGCCTATTAATAACAGACAAACAGGGCAGGATTAATGAGAAGATTATGCTGGAGTTCTTAAAAAAAGAGATCTTTGCATGAATTCAAATATAATCACCAAAGTGCAAATACAGACTCAGAATATAAACAAACTGAGATTTATTGTACGCGATGGCGCGCCGTCCAGGAGCAACAGTAAAACCTGATAAGGGAAAGATCCGACGAGCAGCAAGAGCCCTTTCCACGGCCTCCTGCGGATTCCTCCTCTCCACAAACTGTTTCCCATCAGTGTGCATATGTGAAAGCCACGGTGGGCAACTGAATGCCTTCCACGGGCTGCAGAGATGAAACCTGCATGCAGCTAGAAATAGCTCTCCCTGGCTAACCCCATTGCCCGTTTAGTAATTTATAATGCTTTTGGATGCATTCTGGACCCCACTTTTAACCATATCTCTGATAAGATCATGAAAACATTAGCCTGTAACTAACCTGAAATAATGATTATGGACAGCCTGTCTTTTCTGTCTGGGAAAGAGCTTTCCAGGATTATGTTGGTAATCTGTCAGGGTAAGGTAAGAATGGAACCAAATGGTTGGGGAAGGTTAAATTATTAACTCCTTTGGGCGATCATCTAGAAATATAAGACATCTCTATCCCTCTTCCTAGCCCCTGATCCTAAGTCCTAATGAGTTACAATAGAGGCTTCAAAACATTTCCATAAAGTCTTGCAGTGGATGAAATATTAGGTGATATTAGCGTAAATTGGCCTGTGATGTGGTATCAGTCCAGTCCTGACAAATTGGACTCTCTCTAAAGTCTATGTGGTGGTCCCATCATTACAAATACTCTCTCCACACTGGCTTCTGAAGAGATATGCTTAAGTACTCTCCACCGTCCATAGCAGCAAGAAATAGCCTCTGGGTGTCAAACTAATAATGGTTGACTGGCTCCAACTAAATACGGCCATGAAGTGATTGACCTGAACAAGCCAGATTATTGATTGGGCTGGAGATGCCCAAACCATCATTTTCTTGGATCAGTCACTGCCTTTGTCTTGATCCCGTCCACAGCTGTCACACTGTGGAGAGCCATGGGAAGGATCTACATTTGAATCCTCCATACATCTATGCCACCCCCGCTCTGCTTAAAATAAAAATGCCACCACTTGAAAGGCCGAGTTGTTGAGTCTTTTTCTTTTTTCTTTTTTTTTTAAATTATATAGTTAAAAGCTAAGTGTTTGGGCTGAGAGTGGAGGTAGACATGCAGAATACGGAGACTTGCTTTATGGGTGTACTTAATTTGGGGGAATATTGAGAATAAAACTGGTTCCAATATGTTCTCTGTATTGTGTCAATACATCACCCGGGTCCTTTCTCGAGTCACAATTATCATTAGGGTTTTTTGTTTTGTTCTGGTTTTTGTTTTGTTTTTGTTGTTGTTCTCTGTTGAGTTAACAATTTGCAGCAGTAAATGAAACTGGCACAAAGAGCAGGTGTTATTAAAACTGGGCAGGAAGAGGACAATAACAACATCATTCCACTTTAAAGGCCGTTGTGCGCAGGACTAAAATGACTCTGGAACCCATCGGGAATAGAAAATACAGCGTAAAGAAAATGGATTTCAGTGACACATAAACAAAAGGCAAATGACTAATATATTTACATGTAACATGTGGTGTGTTCATTGCACACCACGGTGACAGAATTGTTTATTTCATTTATAATTTATACGGCAAAACCTTATTAAATGTGTAACTAGTTTGCCAGATAATGTACATGGGGGATGAGGCTTCCATTATAGTGCATTAGTAAAAAAAAAAAAAAAGGTTTGCATTTGTGAGTTAATTTTTCCCAGTCCGTCCCTCCCTACAGTGTGCTCTCAGAACAGAATCCTGCGTCTCCTCAGCCACAGTTACACGGTAGGAAGAGAGCTATGAATTTCTGGAAAAGGGAATTCACTGGGAAAAGATCCTCCACTTGGGTGTTTCCAAGAATACGTCTTTGAAAAAGTGCTAAGGATATCTAAAGTGCAGAGGAACCTCAGGGTAATTTTAGAGAATCTAGGGAGACTTTTCTCTAGGAAAACAGCATTCTGTGACAAGCCAGTAGCACTGGAATTTGGAACCAGGCCACAGATTGCTTTATAGTCCCCAAAATTGCTAGTTAGTGTCATAAAAAGTGCAAATCACTTCAGCTTGCCACCCTCCTTCATCTGAGCTAACTTCTTTATGACAGTTCCAGAAATGAAGCCAGCAACATGTGTAGTGGAGGCTCAAGCAGACTGGGGGTATGCTCACCCCCAGATTTTAATTAAGCAGGTTTTTTTGTCCTTTGTTTTGCTTCTAATCCTGCCACTCTGTAGTAGTAACATCTCTTCTGCACCTATTTGCTTCGTATATGAATACCTAACTCTGTCGTTACTCTTCAGTTCTTTTCAAGCTAGGAAAAGAATGCTGCATCTTTGGGACTTCCCTCCTAGTTGATAAGGATGAAACCATTGCAGAATGCCTGTGGTGTGTGCTCATGAGCAATGCCGAGGTGGGTGGGGTTTGGGGGGGGTTGGATAAAAGTGAGGTGATGGAGAAATGCTTTTAAACAATAAAATGTATTTTACTTTCAAGCCTAGAGCTGTCAGGCTTCATTTCAAATAATGTATCCTGACAGTTCATAGCTACTCTTAAAAACTGGGTGAAGCTTTTGCAGTTGCAAACGAGTGTGATAAAACATGAAAATACTTTATTCAGGTAAAGTGGAAAGGGCTGTTGGATTTGGTTAAGTTACACAGAAACCTTTTTTCTCTCTAAATTAATGTACTGTGCAGAAGCCTTGCTGGCGACAATCCTGCCGTCCACTTAATAAAAGTCCTTCCTATAAGAACTGCGTCTTAGGGCCTCAAAGCATTAGTCAGTGTAGCAGAACTGCAGCCAGAGAAGCTGGAATGCTCGAATCAGGCATCTGAGGAAATGGAGCTTTGCAGTGCCAATCATAAGTGAGAAGTATAAAGAACACAGGTTTATTCTGTCTCTACTCACTGGGCAGAAGGGAGGAAACCATTGGTGGTTTTCATTTTTATTTTATTTGTATACATTTTTATTCACACTGGTACTGTGGTCACCCATAAGGGAGTTACTGGCTTTGTTCATCTGACTACACAAGAGAAGAATGTAGACCAAAAGCCAAGCCCTGTGTACCAATATCGAGCTTCACTTTGTACCAAACACAATGCTAAGACCCAAAATGTGAATAAGGTACAGTTTGTGCCCTCACAAAATCACCATTTATTGTGCTGGCTGTGGATTATTCGTGGAGAAAGATCACGAAGGAACCTAATCCAAACCTGAAATCATACCACAATTGGTAGCTAAAAACCAAGAGGGTCTGTAACATTGTCCCTTCTCAGAATGTGTTAGGTGAGACAAGTCCTCATCATTGGGTAATTGGGCATCTTCAGTTGGAGTGTTACACATTGAGAACCAGGGCATTATGCGTTGAACTACTCCCCTCTTCCACACACCCATATACTGAAATCTTAACCCACTGTCTGCAAAGTGACTGCATTTGGAGATGAGATCTTTAAAGAAGTTTTATAAAAGGCTCCTAGTCCACAGCTTGTTTGTGGTCTTTTAAAGAAATAATGAGGGCAAGGACATTCAGAGCAGGAAATTCAATGAAAGGTACCAGGGCACCCATAAGCCCAAGAGAGACCACAACAGAGTAAAGGCTGCTGATGCATTGAGCTAATCTTGTTCTCCAGACTGTGAAACTGAAGGAAGCTGGATAAGCTACAGTGTCTGGTGCATTGTTATGGCTGTGCTCATAAATTAACACAGGGAGGTAGGCTGGGAGGAGCTTCCACTCTTGAGTAATCAGAGGATAAAGCTAGGGCTGTGTGAGGGGAATACCTATTTTTTTTTCAGCTAATTCTACAGATTAGAGAGATCCTAGTGAAAAAGGTCTAGCTCTGAAGATAGTTCACACCACAAATGAGAAACTTGTTGGGATCTACTGTCTTTTAACGGTCTAGACTTCAGAACATGACTCCAGGAATACAGTGTCATCAATAAGCTTAGAAATGCCACATCTCAGGGAATGCCAGGGCCAGGGAGCAGGAGTGGATGGGTTGGAGAGCAGGGGAGGGGGAGTGTATAGGGGACTTTCAGGATAACATTTGACATGTAAATGCATAAAATATATCTAATAAAATTTTTTTTTAAAAAAAAGAGATGACACATCTCCTCTTTTCCTTTTAGTGATCCAAGGAGCATCAGCACGCTCATAATGCTCGCTGATATTGAAGACAGCCCATTAATTTTATTAAATCTAGTATTTCACAATTTAAACCAGGGAGATAATCTTTGCATAATGTCTTCTGAAACTCAGTTCAATGGGGGGAATCATTAACTATGTCTTCAGTTCCTCTTCTGTCAGCATTGGTGCCCCCATGTGTATTCTTAAGGTGAAATAATTTTTTTTTTTTTTTTTTTTGGCTGATGATATGAGTATTTACATCGCTCTCTGGAAACATTAACCTTAATAACTCTCAACTAAGCTGATGACATTTACTATTCCCTCCACCAGCCTGCCCCACCCAGGCCCTGTCATCTTGACCATACTTCCAAGTTCTTTCCGAGCTTCACCTTCTTCATGTAAACTTCCTCAATCTTCCCCCTGCCCTTTCCCACTCCAGGCCTTCATCCACCCTCTCACTGTGAATTACATTCTGATATATACAATCAGTGTGCTTTCTCTCATATTGGTTACTTTTATTTCTCTTTATCTTCTTAGACTGGAAGCTTCTAGAAGGCCTGAGGCACATTGAGCTCGCATGTTTGGAACAATGACTGACATAAGGTGAGTGATTTCTTAATTATGGGCAGAACAAACAACCATGGCCTGACTCTTTGCTGACCTTCTACTGCAACATTCCCTGGACACACTACATTGTCTTCCTTTTAAATACCATTATAATAATGGAATGGAAAAACTTTTCTTTTTTCTTTTTTCTTTTTTTTTATTGATAGCAGACCAAGTTTTAATTTGTTTATTTATTTTTCTAGATATTTTCATTTGCATTTCGAATGTTATCCTCTTTCCTAGTTTCCTCTCCAAAAATGCCCACCCCCTCCCCAACCCACCCACTCCTGCTTCCTTGTCTTGGCATTCCACTATACTTAGGCATAGAACCTTCACAGGATCAAGGGCCTATCCTCCCATTGATGACCTACTAGGCCATCCTCTGCTACATATATAGCTAGAGACATGAGTCCCACCATGTGTTTTCTTTGGTTGGTGGTTTAGTCCCAGGGAGCTCTGGGGGTACTAGTTAGTTCATATTGTTGTTCCTCCTATGGGGCTGCAAACCCCTTCAGATCCTTGGGTCTTTTCTCTAGCTCTTTCCCTGGGGACCCTGTGCTCCATTGGAAAGATCTTTCAATGGAAGGCTGTAGGAAAAAATGTTCCAATTACTTAAAAATTTTTAAAAATTAGTTTCATTTTCTCTGGTAACATTTTAGAATGAGCTAGAGAATCCAAGCTAGACTAAAAGGTAGAGATGCCTTGTAATTTTTTCACAGATTTTTCTTTTTTTTGTGGATAAAAAGAGACTACGTTATAGAATGGTTACAGATGGTAGAATAAACCGAATGAAAAATTTAAAGTATGGAAATAAGAAAATATTCTGCATCATTTAAAGACCATCATCATCTCGTATGTATCACACACCCACTATGACCCTGGCTTGTGCTAAATGCTTTCGTTGTAGACATTAAATTTTTACAATCATGATTGCTGTGGAAACCTTGTATTGCCTTCCTTTTCAAACAAAAGCTAACTCACCACTTAATTTCCATCAATAGATGAATGGATTTTTAAAAATGTAGTACAAATTTATCCTATCTACAAGAAGTACAGGCATGGGGGATGGAGCAGAGACTGAGGGAATGGCTAACCAATAACCAGGCCAACTTGAGACCCATCCCATGGGCAAGGACAAATGTGGCCTCCCTTCCCCCAGCCTGGAACCTGCTTGCTCAAGGGTGGAGCTACCGGCTCATTTGTCCTGCCACACCCACTGCTGGAACCTGCCTTTGCTGCCTGGACCCTGAGTTACTTGGCGGGATATTGAGTTCCCTCCCCCTTCTTTTATAACTGAGTGTCTGGAAATAGTAAAATTGAGCTTTGATCAGGATTTGTCTTAGCTCCATTGTTTCTTCCGCCCCGTCTAGATTCCTCTCTTTTCAGTGAACTGCCATTCTCAGTTGAACCGTTCGTGTTGTGGACTGCGGGCAGGCCTCAACAGTTGGTGCCAGAACTGGGACCTGAAGAATGGCAGAGGGATGCTAAGAGAAACGACTGCTGTGTGGAGCTCCACAAGAAAGGAAAGGATCTTCTTATCGGAGGAGCATCGGAGCAACAGACAGGTACACATGCTAGCACTAGCCTAAAATTTCAGTTTTGTAAAGTGTTGCTGAGGATGCGGTAGGATACAAATCAAGTTTGAATCAGTGCTGACCCAACACTGTTTCTGCTTGGGGTCAGTAGTTCGTTAATCGGAACTAGATACGGAGACAGGCAGTGTGCCGCAGCTTTTTAGAAAGCTGCTTAGGTGGAAGAAGGAAGGGTTCAAAGTCAGAAATCTTTTAGATAAGATAGATAGCTGTTGTCCATGGTTCAAAGAAGAAGAAACGATAGATTGTAGAACCTGGGAGAAAGTTGGTGAGGCCCTGAAGCGAGTTAAAGTTTGAGATTAAGCTTCAGAGGCTGAGTCTCTTAAGATATTTCTAGTTTAGATAATGATTAATGTGGTTCCTATCCTAAATAGTAAAATTTAAGATAAGATATAAAGCAATGCCTCTTTATTAAAGCGTTAAAGCTTGCTTTAATAGGTATTCATAGGTATTAATTGATATCCAAACTTTGTAATATGATAGTAATGCTTCTAATATTGATTTTAATAGTGATAAATTGTTTTAAACATAGGTTCTGCTTTCCCAAAGTTGTAGGTATTATCCTAACCTTGCACAAAAACTTAAAAATTATGGTTAAAACTGCCATTGTTCCATTGACTGCAGCTTGCAGTTTGACTGCAAATTTAAGATTAATGCTCAGATTAAAAAGTATTTTACCTTTGAGTCAATACAGGGCTCTGGGCAGCCCCAGAGCGGCTTGTGGCCCTTTCTTTTGTTTTGCAAACAATGCCAAAAAAGTTTTTCCCTGTGTTCAAGAAAATTTCTTTTAAACAGTGTTACAGATCTATTCAGATGTTTAAAATAATGCTTAAATTCAAAGATTTTTGCTTCTAGTAAACTGGTAATCACTAGAAAATTTTGCCTCTACGTATGGCTAATATAGCTTTACATTATGTAAGAAAAATGTTTATTGTTTCTGCTTCTTTACAAGAAGCCAAAAGTTTTAATCTTTCAGTATATATTGTTTCCTAAGTGGAAAGTATTTTATTAACTAATGCTTCTCAAGGGAAGTTTACCTTAAATCCTTGCTTGTCATTTTTCCAGTTTAGACTAGCTTCTAGCCTTTTAACTTTATGGCAATAGTACATCAGAGACTCTATATTCAGACTTAGTAAAATTAGTCATTTAATAGAGTCATAATGATTTTTCACTCTTCTTCAGTGTGACCAGCCATTCTAACTCAATCTTAGACTGGTCTAATATTCAGTTCAATTATTAGAGATTCCTATATTCTAAATTACCTAGCAAAGTTAATTCAGAGCATTTCCCCCAAGGTCACCAAAGGCTCATCTGGCCTTCACCTTTGTTGTCCTAAACTTTTTGCAAACTGACATTAAAGGTCAGTCTGCAGCGAAACGCCGCTGGCACCCAGTTACTTCTAATTCTTATGCATTGGTAAAATGGAAGGACGCCCTGACTAATAAATGGAAGGGTCCAGATCCAGTTCTAATCTGGGGAAGAGGCTCGGTTTGTGTTTTTTCACGAGATGAAGATGAAGCACGGTGGCTACCAGAGAGATTAATTCGTCAGGTAAACACAGATTCTGTCTCTTCTCATAAGTATCATTCTAAAGACTAAAATTCCTCTTGAGCTGGGAGTGGAAGCTCTCAAAAAACACTGTTTTCCTCTGAGCCAATTCCCCTTCAAGAGGCCGGATTAACTTTAGCTTTACAGTTTGCATCTAAATAAAGTACCTTGACTTCTCCAAACAGAAAATTTACATTGCTACACTCTCATTGTTTAGAATTCTTCCTTTTCTCAAGCAGGTCAATCTACATTCTCCGGTTCTCCGCCCCTAAGAGCAAACAGGTGGTACTGCTAATCTCCCTTCCAAGGACATCCCAGCATGTGGCTTTTCAGTCTAAGATAAGATTTAGATTTACCAGGAGAGCTAGGGAAGTAGAAATTTCATATATATTTACAGAGATTAGTTCTTATTTTGATAGAGATGGGCTTAGTCCCTTAGCTGGCCTCTGGCTTTCCACCCTTGCTGTTACTGCAAGGTGTCCTTAGTTCCTCAGGCTAGGGAATAACAGGTATGAAGAGGAAAGACTTTCAGCTCCTATTTTAACCAAAATTAATGGTGTTAATACTGACATAATTCTTGTCTAGGCCTTGCTAAATCTGAGGTTGACAAGTCTCATATAGAGACCGCGCATTAACTCAGAACTGCGCTACTGATTCATAATCATATGAATACAGTATGGGTACCGCTTGGCGCAGGAGATTACTGCGGAGGGAAGGTCCAGCTTGACCGTTTCTGAGTTCCCTGTGCGACACACCTGATTTGTAAGAGGTTGGTATCTGACTCCAGCTAAAAACCAAAAATACTTAAGGCTCTGCCTCCCCTCCCCAAAAGATACCAAGAGCCACAGATGTGAGTTGTTATAATGCTCACGGGAGGAATCAGGTCAATGTCCACCCAAGTCAAGGTTAAAGGCCCACTCATCTATAGATGAAAAGAATCATTTGATCACCTCTGTTAAGCATTGCCTATTTAAACTTAATTAATAGGGGGGAGAGAGGTTGGAGACCTTGCTGTCGTAAGGGCAGGCCCTTCACTGCCTCCCACCCAAATAAAAAAGCCAACTGGCCTTGTACTAAAGAGCTGGTCTTACCCCCTTCTCACTGTTTCCCCTGCCTGTCACCCAAAATTGTGGAGGATTATCAGCTCAGTGTTATTCTAAATTTGTTTAGTTAAACTCAGCCAGGGTTCCAACGCCCTACTTAAAATGCAAACAGGTAGCTACCTATTCAACACTAATTAGCATTATAAAGTCAGAGCCTACAGCCCAGCGCTGCTATTCCGTCAGTGCTTTAAAGACAGTCTTAGCCAGATACAGTTTACCATTAGAAAAGTTAGGGAATCCCACGGAAACAGGTTTTTTCTTTAGCCCTAAGAACTCAGGCAGAACTATTGAACATAGATAATTTTTCTGCCTCAGGCCACCCCCTTTTTTATTTTTGTTTTGTTAACTAATGGGAGGAAATGTGGCCTCCCTTCCCCCAGCCTGGAACCTGCTTGCTCAAGGGTGGAGCTACCGGCTCATTCGTCCTGCCACGCCCACTGCTGGAACCTGCCTTTGCTGCCTGGAGGCACACACGTGTTCGTCCTGCTACTGGACCCTGAGTTACTTGGCGGGATATTGAGTTCCCTCCCCCTTCCTTTATAACTGAGTGTCTGGAAATAGTAAAATTGAGCTTTGATCAGGATTTGTCTTAGCTCCATTATTTCTTCCACCCCGTCTAGATTCCTCTCTTTTCAGCGAACTGCCATTCTCAGTTGAACCGTTCATGTTGTGGACTGCGGGCAGGCCGCAACAGACAAATCCCTGACTATTAATGTTACTCTGTTATGATTACCTACAGGAGCCTAGCATGGCTGTCCTCTGAGAGGCTCCATTCATCAACTGAATCAGACAGTTACAGACAGCCACAGTGGATGGAGCTTAATGACTCATGGAAGAATAGGAGGAAGGACTGCGGCCTGGAAGG
Organism: Mus caroli; assembly: GCF_978045245.1. NCBI lineage: Eukaryota > Metazoa > Chordata > Mammalia > Rodentia > Muridae > Mus > Mus caroli. The sequence continues at coordinate 100,951,068 of NW_028227267.1, read as the reverse complement.
GGATCAAACTCCACAGGAAGACCAGCAGAGTCAATGAACCTGGACCCTTGGGACTTTCAGGGTCTGAACACAAACCAAAAAACATAAACTGGCTGGACCAAGGACTTCCCGCCCTGTGCAGCTTGGTCTTCTTGTGGGTTCAGAACAATTGGAATAGCAGTTATCCCAAAAGCTGTAGGCTGTTCTTGGGATGTGCTCTACTAGCTAGACTGCCTTATCTGCCATCAGTAGGAGAGGTAGTGCCTAGCTTCGCAGAGACTTGCAATGTCAAGGTCGAGGGTGGGAGTCGGTGGCAGGGAAGAATACCCAGGGAAGCCTACACCTGCTCAGAGGAGAACCAGACAGGAGAGGGGGAAGGATGGAGGGAGGGGTGCAGTGAATGGGATGTAAAGAGAATATGTAAAATAAATAAATAAATAAATAAATAAATAAATAAATAAATAAATAAGTAAATCTTTAAAATGTGGTCTATATTTGCAATGGAAATTTATTCAACTATATAGAAAGTGATTATATATGTGTGTATATATACATATATCAATGATATATATTTGCACATAAATGCAAATTTATAGAAATCACTATGTTAATCAAAATAAACCATACTCATAAGGCAAAAACTTTGTATTTTCTCTCATATGTAGAGTTTTAAAACTGTGTGTAGTGTGTGTGTGTGTGTGTGTGTGTGTGTGTGTTTGTGCGCACGCGCGCGCGAGCACACATGCGTGCATGTACGTGTGTGCCTGCCTACTTCTAATATTTTTGTCTGTATTAGTCACTATAATTGAAAAGGGATTATGAGAGATTTAGTAAGGATCTTTAAGTGGTAGCTGAGAAATAGAATAATGGAATAAAAGTATTATGAAAGCAAATAAAAGAATAATTTGAGGGAGGGAGCCAAGTAAGAAAGCCAAGGAAACGTTGAGAAATGGAGCTGGGGACTTGGGTGAAGAAGGACAAAGTACTATTAATGAACACCCCATGACTTTTTCATCTTCAACTTTATACTAAAGATTTTCTTTTTTGCTTAAAAACTCCCTAGTTTTCACTGTAACTAATGGAATAAAAGTTATAAAACACACACATACACACATATACTATCAATACATATACTATCAATATATATACATATATACTAATACAAACCTTATATACATACTATTAAATTAATTATTATGCATATTTATTATATATAATTTTTCCTCAGGTAAGCTTCTTCTTGTCTCAGACTCTTGGCATTTTCTGTTTTTTTTTTTTTTTTTTTTTTTTCCTGCCTCAGGTTTTCCCCTCAGGTTTTTGGAATACTGATTCATCTCCATCACTGTAATAAAATATCTCTGCAAATCGACTTAAAGGAAAAATGATTAGTCTGGACTCATAGCTTCAGTCCACTCTTGCTTGTCCCCATTGTTCAGGGCTTGTGTTGATGGAAAACCATGACAAGGAGAGCATGGTAGAGAACAACTTCTCATCCATAACAGTCAAAGACAGAGAGTGGGAGAGGGGGAGAAGGAGGGGGAGGGGAGGGAGACAAAGAGGGAGAGGAAAGACGAAAGGGGGAGTGGGGGAAATGAGGAGAGGGAGGGAGAGAGGGTGGCACACTGTTAAGATTACTCCTTGAGACACATCCACAATGGCACACATTCTCCAGCTAGCTTCTGCCTTCTAGTAGCCCATTTAACCAATCAATTGATTAATCAACTGATAAAATTAGTGCCCTCATTAACACTGCTAGTCCTTCGACACGTGAACGTTTGGAGGACAGTTCATTTTTAAGCCACAACATGGCTCATTCTCCAACATTGGTGCCATCAGTCAGACCGACTGCTACTTCAGTACGTTTCTTTGGACTCCCCTCTCATAAATGTCTTTTCCAGAAATCTTATGAGTACCTGAGACCATTGTGCTTATTTACTTTCTTTAAATATTATTCCATTGTTAGGCATAGTAGACAAAACATTATTCATGGAGTTAGGCAAGTATCTGGATTATTTTTTGATAGATTGAAGAATGAATGACACTCCTGTAATCCTTGAGAGACTCTGGACAGTAGAGAAAAATGCCTTGGAAACCATTTGCCTTAGAAAGATAGGAGCATGTTTGATCTGTTTCCCAAGTCTCTAGTTTATCAAGCACTGGCTATCAAAACAAATGTTGAAGTAGAAACTATGTTCAAGAGAAAGAGATTCTTGGAAGGTTTGTCACAGTGATACCATCCATGCACTGAGTCTGTGTTACTGGAAAAAAGAGCTTCCCATTAATTCCTTTGGGTCATCTAGGAAGTAAATCTTGTAGGGTACAGTTCATGAGAGTCAAATATGGAATTGAAATCGATTCTATACTAGAATTAACACCAGGATGAGGCTCTGACAGAACGTAGCAGAATTCTAGCTGAGCCCAGAGGTGAAAGAAGATAAAGGAAACAGGGCATGGAGTCTGAAAACAGCTCAGCAGAAACAGGTAAATGTGAGTTCATGTGCTTTACTGCTGACTGGCCTCTCGGAAATCACACCCCATAGTCCACTAGGATATGAAGATCTGCTGTTGGTTCTGTGTGATAAAATCCTACTTTCATCAGGATCAATGGAAAAACATCACATCAAATTGTTGTTTTTTTTTTTTTTTAAGTTACAGTAGAAGAAAGAACTATAGACTATCATTCATTGGCCATGGACCTTCATCATTGAAGAAGCCATCTAAGATCCCATGTACTGTAAAGGAAGCCATGAGAGGCATAGCTAAGATTGGATGTAATGGCATGTGGAACAGTTTAAGCAGTCAATGACCTTTTATTTTTCTTTCAACTCCAATATAGTCAGCAGAGTATAGAAAAGATGAGAATTAAGCAGAACACATGTATTATAATTGATTGACAAAATAAAGATGATTTCTGCTAAGACTAGTGTAAGTATGAATTTGAGAATTTAAAGGTTTTTTGGGGAGGAGAATCTCAAATGAGGAAAATGTATTTGAATAGGCCCAAAATTGACACTTTCTTTTCTAATAAATAATTCATTTTATAATAAAATAACTGCCCTGAATAAATAATATAAATCTATTATTATCTGTATTAGTTGCCTTTCTGGTTTTGATACAAACAGCTGAAAGAAGCAATTTAAGGAAGAAAATTTATTTCCCAGGGCTGGGATCAGGGAGAGACAAAGATAGAGAGGCAGAGATGTAAACAGAGAGGGAGAAAGACAGAGACAGAAGAGAGAGACAGAGAGAGATGTCAAGACTACGAGGAAAAGGTTAACATCGTACCTGCCTATGGTTCCTAACTTGTAGCTCCTGTGAGCAACCCCAGTTTTCCACATAGGCCTCGAATCCTAAAACCTCCATAGCCTTCCCATCGGTGACATCAGCTGGGGATCTACATGAGCGTTGGCGCTACATTTCCCGCTTGAACAATGACATCACCTAACTTCTTCACAACAGACTCAAGAGCTCTACCATCCACAGTGGCTAGAACAAGGGTCAGCAGACACTCAGCTCTAAGCAACTATTCTGTTACAGGCATGCATGGTTGGAGAATTCGTGTTTGTTTGCTTTAAATTATGCTTGAGAGAATTTGGTTAGTGCTAAGGGATTTGGGCTGATCACTTTGGGAGAGGAGGATCAAAAGGATGAATTCATTTAGCTTCCTTCGGGTTCACTTTATTAGTTTCAGGAACGTTTTATTATGTCACTCGCTGTACCCGGGGTACTATGTTATATGAGAATATTTTCACAATTGTATGTACTGTACATTGAGCGTATTGCCCACACATGTTCAAACACTGCCTTTCTCCCTTCTCTTCCTCCTATTAATCCCCCTTTCTCTAGAAAGTTTCACTTCTACTTTTGTGTCAAATACACACTTGATCTTATACATCTATCTAAAAATCTAGAAACTACAACTGAGAAAACATATTTTCTGAGACTGGTTTGAGTCACTTTTATATGATCTATTGTCCTAGTTATATACATTTTCCTGCAACTAATATAGTTTTGGCTTCTTTGTGGCTAAAGAAATCCCACTGTACCAGTGTATCACATTTTCTTTTCCATCCCTCTGTTAATGGACACATAGGATGGTTCCGTAGCTCAACTGTTGTGAACAGTGCTGTGATACACATTAATGTGCAGATGTCTCTGTGAGGTTGATTTGGAACGCTCATGGAAACCCCCCAGGACTGGATGACTGGTCATTTTCAGACCTTCTTTTAGGTTTTTGAAGAACATCCAGATTGTTTTCCATGTGTGGCTAGACTAATTTACCTTCTCACCAATCATGTGTAAGGGCCCACTTTGTCCATATATTTATCAACATTTATTCTCTTAATGATGAAGATTCCATCTAGGGTGAGAGGTACTTTTACGGTCTGTTTCTCTGATGTCTAGTGAGGCTGAATATTTTTGTGCATTTACAGTCACTTATTCATTTAACAAGAACTGTACATTTAATACCTGAATTGTTTGATATTTTTAAAGCTATTTTTTATTCTAGTTGTTTATCTTCTATCAGATAAGTAACTACTCAAGATTTTGTTCCATTTGTAAGCTGTTTCATTACTGAATTAGCTACACTGAAACTTTTTAACTTCATAAGGTAGCATTTGTCAATTGCTGGTATTATTAAGTTCTTTTCTTGTATCAGCAGTGGATTATTGCATTGTGATGATTGTTATTGATACTACTATAAACACTGTGTGTTTAAATGTACTGTATTTGCTGAGTAAATCACATTCCTGGAAATACTTTTTAAAGAAATCATACATAATTTTCATAATCCCCAGGCGAGACCAAAGTCATTATTTATTTTTTTGTTATATTTACTTCAGAATGGTGCATTTAAATAATCTATTTTCTCCTATCAGTTTTGGTATGATTACAACTTTATTTTTTTTTCTGGTTCTGATGAAAAGTGGCCACCTAAGAGCGACATGGAGGCTCAAAGAGAGGATGAACAGGATACAGAAATCAAGATTTGGGGAGGAAAATATCAAAAGCTTGTACAAAGATTTTGAATTGTGCCACTAAACAGCAACCCTGTATTCTAGACTCATAGGCTTACAGACAGAGGCTCCCTCTGGGTAATGTTATCTGTATGTAGGTTTCCAAGATTAATTATTCCGTATTAGATAACCAATTGGTCTGATCTTCCCTAACAAAGACTATTTCTCCTGATCTTGGCATTCCTTAGCCTCCTGTAGTTCTCTGTTCAAGGTTGAAACCTCATGGCTCCCATCCACTTGGATGATGGTTAGTGTTGTCTTTGTTCAGCTCATGTTTGGGTAGTCATGTTGGTGATACTTTACAGGTATAGCTTCCAATGTTGTTAGGAGACAGAATCTCAGAGCAGACTCCTTGATTGTTGGCTCTTAAATCTTTCTATGTGCCCTTCTGTACTGTTCTCTGATCCATCGGTGTTGGAATGATTTGTAGATGTATGAATATGTATATATATTAACAATTAATATAGTAACTATATATATGATAATATATATGTATATATGAACAATTAGTGAAAAAAGCTGACATAAATTTGAAAGAGAGCAAGGGTGTATGTGGAAGAAATTGAAGGGAGCAACATTGTAATATATTACTTTAAAAATAAGTAAAAAACATGAAATTTGGAGACTTAGATAAATAGTGAGTGAGTTTACAGTGCAATATGTGTTGCTTACTATATGGAAAATGAAGATATTTCATTTTCACTGGATACAGTATTGGAATGATACAGCCAAAATCAAAGATTACTTTATTCATAATTTAACTTATTTTACTGTATTAATGTGTGATCATCAGACAGAGGTTGTTCCTCCCTATTTAATCTATACTCTCAAGTTTGTAGGTAAGTAGGCACCCGTGAAACCTTTATCATCATCTATGCGGTACAAACAGCTGTTATTTCCTAAGCTTTCCTTCCATTCTCTTTTACTTGTGGCCAGTGTGTTTTGCAGGAACACTTAGCGTAAATCTCAACCACCTACAGTACTATGGCGAGCCTGAGAAAGACGAGGAGGTTAAAGGGCGCCAAGTTTCAGTTGTACTAGATGAGCCAGTTTTAGAGGAATGCCACACTCACAGTTAATAATACCAGGTGTCTACTGCTTTCAACAAAGGGATTTTATGTTAAATCTGTAAGAATATAAAGGCCACACTTTGTCCAGAGCTCTGTAGGGAAGCACAATGCATCTCAGAGACCCTTGAGGACCAGCCTGGGAACTGACACACTGGGTTACTTTGGGAATCCCTGATATCCACTGATGAGACAGTGTTCTCCTGCCCCACTGTTGACAAAACACAACGGTTGCTTAGACCCCCTGCTCTGGTTCTCTAGCTTGATAAGGTGACATCTAAAATCAGTGGCTCTCAACCTTCCTAACGCGGTAATCTTTGAATACAGTTCCTCATGCTGTGGTGACCCCAAGCATAAAATTATTTTCATTGCTACTTTGTAACAGTAGTTTTGCTACTGTTATGGATAACAATGTAAATATCTGTGTTTTCCTGTGAAAGGGTCTTTCAAACCCCTCAAGGGATTATGAACCAAAGGTTGAAAACCACTGTCTTAAAGTGTATGTTTATCATGGATTTAATGGTATATTGACCCAGCAATTGCCTTCTTATCTCCACAGGTATGTGCCCTTAGGTTCTAAGGCTTTACTGTATAATGGCATGAAGTGAAAGCATTCCGTTTGTTGTTTGTAAAACTGAGAAGATGAAAAATCCAGCTAAACAATGTACTCAATAAAGATTAATTTCTACAGGCTGCTGAATACTAGTTTCTATAAATGTAATAAGGCTAGGATTTCTATTCCTTAAATTGTCATACTCAATAATGCTTTTCAAACTCTCTTTAACATTGTGGCTGTGTATACTTCGCATTCTCAAACATACATCTGTTGATGCAATTCAGGGAGTTGGGTATAGTTACAAATAAAGCATAAAATAAAATCAAGTTTCTTTTAGGTGTGGGTCAGCATCTCATACTATTTTCATGGGTAGCCTGGAGTTCACTTAGTGAAGGATGACCTTGGACTCCTGATTATCCGTGCCTCCATCTTCAAACTACTGAGTTTATACGTGTGTACCACAATACTTTACAAAATTTAAAAATTTTTAAAATTTAAAATTTAAAAGAACCCAGTTTTCTGCATTAAATATGATGCTTTCTCTCTGTCTCTGTCTCTGTTTCTCTGTGTGTGTGTCTCTCTCTTTTTAAACCTCTCTGTCTCTGTCTGACTATCTGTCTGTCTGTCTGTCTCTCTCCTACAGAGCACTGATACTTTGGCCTTGTTCTAGAATGACCACGGAATGTAACCTTTCACTTGATAATTCTCTTATAAGTGCATATAACAAAAGTATGTTTCTACAGCTGACAGATTAAAAAAAAAATCCAAGCATCAAAGAGTGCCCTATTTTGTGGTTGTTTCTTAAACTTTTAAATATCTCATTCAATTTCTGTATCTTTAGGCCACTAGTTTGTATGTAACAAATCATCCTGTACTAAAGTCTAGAAAGATGATTAAGAATAGGTTGTAGAAATTTATAAAAAAATGTTTGTGGATATTAAACTGTATGATAGCTAAGACTCTAAAATATTTCATACCTGAAATTAAAAGTTTATTGAACAAGGCTGCTTTGAGATGGGAAATATGTTTCTACCTATTTCACACAGACATCAAGTTTTCCTCATCCAGCTGAGCTTCAAGGATGAGGTCTGAGCACCCACATTAGGAGAATAAGAATGGTTCTGGCTTCTCTCTGCACATTACTTTCTCCTGTTCCTTCAAGCAAATCCACCTTGAATTTGTACATGAAGCATTGGCAAGAATTCGTAGGCAGGAATGGACAGCTGCCTATATCCTGGCATTCTTTTCTTTGGATTCGCCAAAACACCAGTTTGAGAGTTGTAGGAGTCATGAGGAGTTGTTCTCTTGGATGGGAATGATTCATCTCCACTTGGCTCTTTATTTCCATTTTGCCTAATCTTCAAAGTTCAGCTCTGTGTCTCTTGCTTCTGGGGTGCATCTCTGTGTTGCCTCTTGTGCTAACACCCCCTTTATCTGAGCCATACTTGCCCTTCTTAACAATCATTGGCTCCCTATATTAACCTGATTAGTTGACCATAGAGCATTAAAAGTATTCTAGGCTAAACTATTCTTCCACTATTAGATTTTCGTTTAGAGTTTCATATGTGATGCTCTGTTATATTTTGTATTTTAAGAACATTGACCTGAAAAGTAGTAAGTGTCTGACACTGAATTTAATTCTAAATTTAAATATCACAGTTATGTTAGCTAATATTCTTAGAAGTAAATACATTTGGTTAAATGGTAAGGATTTCATTTGGTGTTGCATAACCAAATGGCATGCTCTTCCCTGGGGCAGATTAGTTCTCTCCCTTTCAGCATTCCTTATTTGCCTAAATTTCTCTGTTAGAGTTAAGAATTCCTGGGATTTTCCCTATTCCTCTTTGGCATGTTTGTTGTTCCTGTCCTGGTCCATTTCATAATTAGACAGTCAGGTTAGACAAAGAGGTCATGAGTTGCAGAAGAAGAAGGATGGTTTGGAGGGAGAAAGGGGGAGGGAGAAATTTTGTAATTATAATATAATATCAAAAATAAAGACGTAGTGGAAAAATTACAAACATTCAATGAATCACAAGATTTAATCTTAGTTTCAAATGTGAGGGGGAAGTATGACATAGAATTGACTCTGGACCCCTTTCCTCTTAAATTGAAGGTAGATAGTGGGATGGTGTGGCTTCACCCTGTGGTGACTGTGATAGCTCCAATGACTAGATAATGTTGGCTTTCAGCTCCTCATATTTTTAAGCAAATATTATAGGTTTTCTTCCCATTAATTTTTTGGACTAATTCTGCACTTACAGAGGTGGCTTCTCCAAGCCATGCATCTTCTTATTAAGAGGAAGAATTGTGTTTTATGCCCAGGTCTATCTGACAACAGATACCAAGAAGCCTAGGAAGTAAGGGCACACATAAGAATTTATCCATTGCACAGACTTCTTGAGCCCCTCCTTGGAGCACATGCGGATGCTAGGTCTAGGTTAGCCTCATTCACCACATACCCCTCTTTTGTACCCCGAAAATTTACTTTTATATAGTTCTGCTTCCATCATTCTTCCAAGTGTCATTTTAGAACCAATAAACTTGTCCATTTACTATGGATGTGCTGAAATTAAAAGTTAGTCTATAATGTACATGATATTTTACCTGATATTTAACTACTTTGTAGTTATAGCCCATATGGAAAGACAAAAGAGAAAAACAAAGAGTTGATTTTTTTTCTTTACTTTGACCTTGGGTACTAAATCTAATATAAGATAATAATGCTCTCAAGTGGTTATTTTGTGGCTATTCAATGACTTACAAGAAATACATCTATGTTGTGGTAGATTTCCAGGAACAAATCTAGAGCAGTTTCTAAATCTATTTCTTCTTAGAATGATTTATTTTTTTAGTCCATAGTTGTATGAAAGTGATTTTCTCCAGCAGATACTGGAAAATGTGGGAAACTTTGAATTACTTTTACAGATGTGAAAATATATCTTCTTGATGTGATTGTATATGGAAGCGCTGAGTTTACTTGTCAAAATACCATGAGAATGCAAGGGAGCAACAACATGTTCATCCCATACAGACAGCTCGGTAAATCTGCCCTATAGTTCTTTGTATCTTCGGAACTTGTTCAAGAAAGAACAAGTAGATATAGATGAGGAACATCTACAAACAGGAGGATAGTTTAACTCTTGGAGAAGCCACATGGTACAAGTTAAAGGCAGGGATTCCAGCTAGGCTCCTGGGCATACTGCTTACCTACATTAATGGCAAGGTATGCAATCTCTGGATATCACTTCCCTTGATCTAATATGGCTAGCATCTGTGAAAGGTGCTTAGGATGGTACCTGGGACATGTAAACAAGAAATATTACTATTAGGTCAAAATACAAAGGCTTATACTTCATAATACCTCTAAAGGAGCCTGGAGTCTCTAGTTTTTCAGTTCACATCAGTGAATTAGAAAATACATTGTCTGTTTGACATTGGAGTACCAGGTACTCAGCAAGTTGCCACAGATACAAACAGGAAAAAAGACACAGCCTTTATCCTTAAGAGTTTTATCATCTAAAAAGATTCTCAAGTTATTCCAAAATGATTCTCAATTGTTATGGCCAGTGTGTCAATAGAGTTGTCAAACTGGTATGAACATATTAAAAGAGATGGAATAACTCTCCCAGAGAGACCTCCTCCAAGAAAGGCACAGTCACCTGGCCACAAAAAGGGAACTAAAAATGAGTCATTCAACAACCAGAGCTTGAGTATGGACTTCTTGTACTGAAAATAGTGGATCAGCATTTTACCTTGTGCATAGATTTTTAGCACAGAATACTGGTACCGTTTTCTAATCAAGCAGATTTCCTGTAAAAGGGCAGACATATAAGAGAGTTGGGAGGAAAAAAGAAGGAATGATTGAAAATTAAAACCGGAGAAAAAGGAAAGAGTCTAACTTTCCGTACATGAAGGTAAGTGCTTTCCTGTGTAATATCCTATTCAAAGGCAAAAATGTCCCAGAGGCTTATTTTAGTAAATTAATATGACACACTGGAGCTGAAGTCTTGTCTTACTTGTATGAATGGAAGAACTATATTTGGAGATAGATCCCTCCAAGGACATGGTGCTATTTTAAGTGATTTCTGCATGGCATCTGGATTTGTCCCTCAATAGGTAACACTGACATTTCAACTGAGGTTTGCCCAGTTCTGCTTCCCTGGTCATTGGGGAGATTCATCTAAAGCTGCAAAAAGGACCAGAAATGTTTGCATCACATTAATAAACGGGAAACGGAGGTAGCTGCCAACTGGCAGCCGAGTGTATTTTGGTGGTTTGATAAGGCTACTAAAGAGTTTATGATGTGACAGATGTTTCACTACACTATTGTGAAATGAATAGATTATGAGAAGTAATTAGATGTACATTGGAATCAATGCTGTTATCATCGAGGCCTTCGGGCGATGCAGTAGATGAGAGTCTTGGCAGCAGGTGGTCCAATGGCTCGGAGACAGGAAGACACACCGCGGGAGACTGAGTGACAGGTTTCACAGATCCAGGGGGTGAGAGATCTGAGCTGGGGCCTGCATTTGTAATCTTTACTCATGTATAAATAATAACAACTCCACCATTGACTTCATATGCTATGTCATCGCCTCTCGTACCCTCATACAGACATGGTACTGGTCTCATCCACAGTTACTCTCCATCTCTCTCTTCTCAAATATGCATATGCATGCTGATCGTAGCTGACAGCTCTACCATTTTTTTTGAAGGAAGATTTTATAGGTAATCATGAGATGATTACATTTATTTTTAATGCCTGGCATCGAGCCGCCATTGTACAAAACTTCCTATAGGTTTCAGATCAGAGCCTGCAAAGTACTTTAACTGCCTTTCATCAGCGAGTCGACTTCTCTCTGGCTCAATGACTAACATTTAAAGGGACGCGTTTGCTTCTCTGCTCTGTAAAATCCCTTTGCAGGAGACTTGGCAGGGTCACCCTCCATGCTTGAAGCAACCATATGGAGCCTGCTGCTTGCAAGAGGAGGTTTGCTTGCTGCCAGGATCCAGGGTCAGCTATGGGCACACTGGGGAATGCTGAAGTTTCCAAGGACAGAATGAAGAGGCTGGAAAGAAATGGGTGATTAGAGGGAATTAAGTGTCTGATTCTCTGTGTACATCTGCTACCCCTAGGAAGAAGAAATAGCTGGTAAAAACAATTTAGTGGTCCCTTCATGCTTAAATAACAGTGGTATTTACACAAAAAGGAGGAAAGTATTCTTGAATGATAAAATAGTATTATTCTTATTACCAAGAGTTGTCCTTCTAGAAAATATGTAGCACCATTTTTAGTGCTGTACTCAACAACATATATACAAGTTTATAAAGCTCTTTCTCGGTTTCTACCTGTGTAATTAAATAAATCTTGAATTCATTCCATTAATGAATATTCACTGAACTGTCATTATATCCCTATCAGTTTCTGCTATGTGAATATACTTAAATGGTCTTTTTACCAAATATTCATCTCTCTCTCTCTCTTTCTCTCTCTCTTTCTCTCTCTCTCAATGTGTGAATACATATATGATCGCTTGCATGGTTCCTGTGTGCCTTTCATAAGATACTACAGTCTCATTGTGAATGCTTTGATGTTACTACATATTGTATTTTAAACTCAATATATCAGAGAATAAAATCAGTATATTTTGATGAAATAGTATAGAGTCATACCATAAAAAATACCCTTTAAGTGATATTTTAGTACAATTATAATAACTAGAAATTTTGACCTAACCAACAGTTGTTAAAATGCATATTCTGAAATGTTTAAGATTTTCTTATTGATTAATAATCAGCTGGTTAAAAGTACTAAATGGACACAGTCCACATGACAGATGTTAAAAGAGGAACACTGAATGCCTAACTGCAAAAAAGAAAGCTCTCACTTTTCAAAGATGTGTTTTAACTACAGCTGTATATGAGGATCCCCAACGTAAATGGCAAGATTCCATGATTCTGATAGGGCTCATGGCTGCTCAATCAAAACCTTCTTGGAGAGCAATAAAGCTCACCCCTTCATAGATAGCAAGACCTTGTCAAACGAGCATAGAGAATAACCTAAAGAGGTCAACTGAGCCTTTAGCCTATCCCCAAATGAGCACGAACCCTCAGTCATGGCATCTACTTGAGAATAGTCTGCTAAGAGCACCGAAAAAGCAGTAGCTCATTTTCATCTTATAAGTTAGAACACCAGGGTTTGGGTTCGAAATGAAAATTGCCTAAAATCATTAAAGAAGTGTCTTATTTTTTTAAAGGTAAGTGATTTAAAAGAAACGATTTGATTCCAGAGGCCATGTGGTCATTTGAGTCTTTTTGTTGTTACTTTTTGCTTGTTTGTTTTTGTATTTTTCTATGAGACTGAAGGTCTAACAGTCTTCATCAAATGTAAGAGGATTAATAATGTGGAATTAATTTAATCCATTATCTAATAACTTAAGAACTCTCTGTAGTTGTGGTTATTTGCACTCAAGAGTTATACATGAGAGGACACTTCCACATCTCATCATGGATGAGTGAGGGCCCATGAGGCCCTAGCCCTACCTGAGAGGCCATTTGTAGTTCAGGATTGTTGGGGAGGGAGGGTTGTTTTCTTCAGTGATGTAGCTTCTGATAAATTGCTCCAGTAAATAATCCCCATGCCCATGCAAAGTCAAGAAGCTCTAAATAAGCACACTCACACACAAACATACACACACACACACACACACACAGAGGGGGGGATAGAGACAGAGACAGAGACAGAGAGATAGAAAAACAGAGACAGAGAATAGTAGAGAGACTTGTTATGAAGAAAGGTTTCAGTTGGAGAGGAAGGAGATTAGAAAGGGCCATAAGGATGACAATGACTAAAATTCATTATATAAATTATAAAACTGTCAAAAATAAAAAGTAGCATCAAAAATCAAGGCCTAACAACATGTGTATTTCAGAGTCATAATTACTGTTTTCTTTTGTTCACAGTATTAATTGTAAGATTTAGGATGAACTGTCCATACGGTATCCAGTGACGGGTAAATTCTCCCACCGCTATCATAGTTATTAAATCAATAAAAATCTCTACAAATGATTGACCGAATTGACAAGATTCTCATATTGTCCATATGTACATTAAAACCAGAGAAGGACTAGTCTAGTGGCATGAGCAGCTTTTGTTCATATTTATAGAGGCACTGAAAAGGCATCTACCTCTCTCTTACGTTCACTCTCTGGTGGTGCTATGGATAGAACTCAGGACTTTGTACAAGCTAAGACGACACACTGCTTCTGAGACAGGTGTTTAGATTTGTGTGTCTCACTTGGAGTACCTGCAGAAGTCATGGAACTAGAAAGGGTTCTTTGGGGTACCTGTGGGAAGAGCTTTGAAGGAAGTTGGATAGTAGAGCACAGGTTATAAAAGGGGAGGGAGGGTTAGTGGAGGCAAAAGGATTCAGGGAAGAGAGGAATGAAAAGGAAAGAATTTCATTTCATGAAAATGAAATTCATGTTTCAGTTTTATTAATGACTGGGTAATGTTTTATTGTGTAAATAGACTAGAGTTGTGTTATTCATTCATCAGTTGGTGGACATTCATTCTGTGGCTATTGTTATCAGAGAAACCGTGAATATCGATGAGCAGGTATCTCCACAGGAGGATGTAGAGCCTTTTGTGTTTACACTTGATTGGTACAGATAGATCATGAGGTAGATTTATTTCCAGGTTTTGGGGAATGTCCATCTCGATATCCATAGGGATGGGTACAAGTTGTATTTATATCAGTGAGGAGGGTTTCTCTTTTCCCACCTTTGTACTGAGTGCCAAAATAATGACTGGCAAGTCAGACATGGCCAGGAGTTCAACAGTTCAATAGAATACAAATAGAATAGAACACTTTCCTGCTAGATTTAATGCCTATTTCACAAGATGAAACACATTTAAAATCCTATGCTAAACAGGTAATAGGGACTAGGGGAGAATCCACTAACAATATTCTACTAAATGGACATAATATTAAACCAACTTCTAGTTATACCCACAAGTTAGCACATATGTCAACTACCATCAGAGAAGCTTCTATTTTGAATTGTCTGGTGAGCATCACAGATGCCCACAGTGGGGCAAGGAGCAGAGAATAAAACAGTATGAACTGCTAAGCCCTAAATGGAGTATCTTTCCCATATTCTATCCTTCCAAAGCTCAATCATCACTTCAGAAGAGGGGCAAGAAGACAGGTGGTATAGGACTACAAGGAAACTGTATTTTCTTGACACAGCAGGGCAGCTGTACACATGGACTCACAATGTTGTGGCAGTGAGCACAAGACCACATAAACTTAATTCAAAGGCCCAGTCCTGAAAGGAGAGGTGGACACAGAGGCATCCTTAGCTAATGATGATTGTAGCTGCTGAGAGAAGATGAATTAGTTTTCTTTAAGGATTGGGCTCCTAGAAGGTCAAGAACAGATGCTCAGCACAATTGGAGTTTGCATGTTACAAAAAGAGGAGGTCACAATGCTGGGGGGCGGTGGCGGTGTAGAGAAGAGGAGTGGGTCTGAGGTAAGTTGAGGAAGGAGTTAACATGATAAAAATGTTGTACAAAAATTATGAAATGATTATATAAAATAAGAAAGACAATTTCATTAAAAAGAGAAAAGAAAAGGCCACAAGGAAGGAAACATACTCTTTATAATAGATTACTAAAAGCACAGGAATAATAAAATATAGTAATAATAAAATGTTTGAGTGGAAGTTCCATAGAGGGAGACAAAATAATGTTTCATCCATAAGCCATTGGATTTCCCATGTCCTTTGAATTTTGGGTATCTCAGGGAGTCCCAAAAGAGCACAGGCTATTAGCATTGCTTGTGTGTGCCTATCAAAATTTCATGGTAAAACCCTACATACTTTGAGCAAAGGATGTGGAGCTGTGAATTCTCTGATGGTAGTGCTTTTGGTGCAATCATGAGGTTTAGAATAATGCTCATAATTATGTTCTAGATGTGATGTGGCATGCACGTGCGCATGTGTTAAAAGGCTGGTGTTCAGTATGGTCATGTTCAAAGGTCAAACTTGTAAGAAGTGCACTGCAGTGTGAGACCAGTGGGACTGCTGCTTTGGGAGAGACTATTACAACTCTTAGCAGATCTGCCTAATAAAGGAGGTGTGTGATGAAACACGCAGGGCTAGCCAGTCCCCTCACCCCGTCTCAAATTTGATCCTGCCCCGTGCTCTTCTCACCCCCAGGTCTGTCTCTGTGGTATCATCTGTCATGAGATGCTTTCTAGATCCACGCTAACGGCAACACCAGCTGTGACCATGACTACCAACAACTGTGGCCTAAATCAATTTCATTTCTGTATAAAATTCCAACATCAGGTATTTGGTTATAGCCACAGAAAAGAGACCAATACACTAAAATTTCACTTGCATTTTTAAAATATGCAAATTAACTAGGAAGAAGAGTGAATCCAAAATAGCCTTCAGAAGTTAAAATACAATCTTCTGTTGTTTGATTCCCAACAAATTATATCTAAGCAAACTTCTCCTCATGGATAAATGTAGTATGGAAAGTTTAGTGTAAGTATTATCTTCAAGGTCTTTAGACTTATTTCATGTTGTTTTCACGCTTGTTTTCGATATTAACTTGTACCAAGTTTTGTAAAATTCCAAGGCATCCATGTTCTATCACATCAGAGAGCTGCACATAAACATCACTGCCAAGGCACTTTAAATAGCTCGTCTTCACGCTGTTTCTGACATCCTGCATCCTGCTGGCTGCTGAGATTCCCAAGGTGGAGTCTCATACTCATTCCCATTGCATTTTATCAACTAGATTTAATGCCATCTCTGAAGCCTGTTAAAATCTTCTAAAATTCCCAAACTATTACCAAGATTAGGTGCTGATGGGTCATCTGTAAATGTGTTGAGTAAGCCTTCTCTATCTGTGTCTGAGCCACAAACAAAAAGTTGAACAGAGCTGAGTGCCTTCTGTATTGATATCAATTATTAAGTGGGTACTCTTTCATTGTACAAATTATAACTGACCCGACTCACACAACAGTGCCCTGTATTCTGCCAACTGGGCTCCATTTTATTCACTAGGATACAAGGGGGAAGTCATCAAACAATTTTTTGAAGTTTAGTACCTTCTATGAATTAGTGTCCTGCACTTGCTGTTTGGCTGAGAAAAGTGTCTCTAGTGGTCTCTCTTATCACAGAGGTCAATTGAAGTCTGGCTTCATTTGTGCTCTGGCTGGCTTAGGACTGATCACTGAAAAACTGCCAACATGTCACTCTAAGTGGCATCTAGAGAAGGGGAAACAATAACAAGCCAACAAGGTATCGTCTGTCATAATTTCAGTCCACAAGCAAAAGTGCTGGATGAAGTTACAGCATCATTTATGTAGAGGCCACTCATATCCTTCTTAGCTAGGAAAAGCAAGGTGTATTAAGATGAACCAAAGGTTGTATTATATCATTACTCTGGAAAAAAAATAGTGTTTTGAGCCAAGCACTGTCTACACTGTTCAGTGACTAATTAATATAGTGTCTCTAGTTGGCCTAAAAACAAGAACTACTAAAATGATATACTCTGAACTTATAGTACCTTGCAAAAGTGGGATGGCCAAGGAGATCATCATTAGTTCTTTGTATTAGGTTTCCCTCAATCCCTGTGCTCCAATCTACAACGTGAGTGTTCTAGACCTCTAGGCAATGCTATCATGTAGAAAAGCAACATTCTCCAATGTTGGATCCCATTGCAGCGAATTTTATTGACATCAAATAATGAGTTTGGGCCTTTTGCTTAAAAATTCTTCATAAAGTTCAAATTTAGATTAAAAACTAGGAAAAGAAATCACAATCAAAGAGATCTATTGTTTAGCCATGTTAAAACTCTTTATAAGACAGCCCTGATAATGCGAGCCTTTAATTTCATCTATTCAAGAGGCTGAGGCAAGAAAATCACAAATTCAAGGCTAATCTAGAATAGAAGTGAGTTCGAGTCTTGCTCAGACAATTTAGTAAGATTGTGTCCCAAAGTATAAGAGACAGGAACTTTTTACTTTAAAACATTGTTGAATGTGTTGGAAGAAAGAATCAACAGAGAAGAGAAAAGAATCTACAAAGAGTCACTTTTCCTAAGACACAACTTAACAAAAAGTGTTGAAATCTCAGCAAGTCAGCAGGGCTGGTTAACATGAACTGGCACCAGCATTCTGAAGAGCAAAGGTGGTTACAAATCAAAGGTTAGAACTTTGGCCCAGAAGTTCTGTTTCTGAAATTTTGTTTGGGGACATAATATGCTAAATAAGTAAAAAAAAATAATGCCAAAGATAATACTCTAACAACTTAGAAATATGGTCAATTATAACCAGGAACATTTCTAACCAAAGTGTGTGTTTGATGATAGAGTGAGAGCTAAATTATGCTGTTCCACAAAAGCCTTTCATTTATACTATCATTGTAAATACTGATTTTATATATCAATGTTTATATATAAAATAACAGAATAATACATAATAAGGAAGAGTACATATATACATTCAATGTGTATACATATATAATTTGTACACATATACATGAATATGTATAGTGTAGGAGTTTTTGCCTTTAGATTTTCCCATGAATTCTAAATTTTCTTCAATGAGTCATAACTGTCACAGTTAGAAAAAATCTTCTTAAAATAGCACCTGAATCAATGCGAGAAGAGGCCCTTAGTCTTGTGAAGGTTCTATGCCCCAGTATAGGGAAATGTCAGGGCCAGGAAGCAGGAGTAGGTGGGTTGGGGAGTAGGGGAAAGGGGGAGGGTATAGGGAATTTTCAGAGAGGAAACTGGAGAGGGAGATAACATTTGAAATGTAAATTAAAAATAATATCTAATTAAAAATAAATAAATAAATAAATAAAAATTGCAAAAAGATGTATTTATCCAGATTCATAGTTTAAAGAGATTAGGGAGGGAATATGGGGGAGAGACAGCTAAAATTAAAGGCCACTTGAGGGTAGTATGAAAACCTAACACAATAGAAGCTTTGTAAAATATATACTTATGTGAAGGCAAGCTAGATGAAGTCACCAAATAACCAATGGGCAATAGTGGCCCACTAGCCATCTCTTGTCATCAAATTAAGCTTCCAAAACTGGTATTGAGTTGTTGTCCAAAAGGATACCATGGCAACCCCTAAACAACCCAGGCTGTTGCTAAGGCTGTAGTGTAGATCGCTCCCCACAAACTGACTTCAAGGTCCCATATCACCTATACAGCTCATTAAACATGGAGAGAGAAGCTGAGCTGGTGTCTATATAGAACCTTCATCACTACATGCTAGCATCTTTGGTATAAGAAGATGTCTGCATACTTCCAAAGGAGAAACGTAAACAACAGCCCAGCTGCAAACCTTTTTGATCTACATTGGTGTGCAGCCTGAAATATATGCTACTGTAATAGTGGCACAACTCTTGTGGGAGTTACCTACCAATATCTGATTTGACCTATGGCCTATTCCACAAGATGAAGCTCATACCCACACTGCTTGAGTGATCAAGAGCCTGGGACTAGGTAGCTTAGAAACCTAGGATAAAACCAAATACCATTGTTCAAGTCAAAACAAACAAATTAAAAAAAATGGAGCAATAAAATTTTTCCAATGTCTTTCTGCTATAATTGTAGATTGACTGAGCTTGCTTAGGCATCACTAGGGAAGCATCATCTTGAAGCAGATGAGAACAGAAGCCCACAGCCCGACACTGCAGAATGAGAGACCTTGGAGCACTTATCCCTAAACAGAATGTCTCCGTCAGATCCACACCCCCCCACACACACCCCACTACCACACCAGGGCTCATGGAATCCCATTGAAGAGAAACTGAAAAAAAGCAACAGTCAGAGGGCATGATAGACACCAATGAAACCAGAGCCTCTAAGTCAATGGGAGTGACATACATATGAACACACAGAAAATGCAGCCCTTGGTGTATACGTTATGGCTTACAGTGTAAGGTTTGAGGAGATTCCTGGATACATGCATGAGTAGGGTTCTGTTTCTTATGCCTTCTTTTCTTCCTTTCCCTCCGTTTGTTTGTTTTGTCCAATTCTGATGTGCCAATTTACTTTATTCTATTTTATTTTAACCCCATAGAAGCCTGTTTGTTTACTAACCAGGAAAAGAGATGGCTCCAGATGTTTAGCAGAGGTGGGAAGGAGATGGGAGGAGTAGAGGGAGGGGGAGCTATAATGAAGATACATTATGTGAGAAATAAAAGGAAAAATAATATAAATATAAGAGGAGAGAGAGAGAGAGAGAGAGAGAGAGAGAGAGAGAGAGAGAGAGAGAGAGAGAGAGACTATATTTAGGTTAAACACTGTGTTTTTCTTAGAGTTATACATTCTTCTGTACTGCAGTATGTGCTACATGGTGCGGCCAGCTCGTTTCCACTCGCGTCCTCAGAACTGTTGTTCTGAATGCTCAGGGGCCTTCACATCCAATCATCTCCACCCTACCCCAGCCATACAGTCATTTCTTCCTCAGAGCCACTGTAGTATTTCCCTCATCACACCAAGGAGACAAACGTCTTTCAGTTAGAAAAGTATCTCAATTGGTCTGCCTGTCCCATAAGGACCCCAAGTCTCCTTAAACACCAGAGCCCTCAGCATCTGGGAGTGGTCCACACTGCAACAGGTCCTCAGAAAAGTGCCAGAAGAACAGGTGAACGGATAAAGGAAGAGAAACAACTCTGGCCCTCATGGTGCAAAATTAGTTAGAGAAAGGCACCTCCAAACAGCCATTTCCTCTCCCTGAAACTCAGAGAGCCTACAGGAAGGCCTCTTCTTATCACTTAGGTAACAGTTCCGGAAAAGTGTAAACTACCACAAAAATACACCAGTGTATTTACTCATCAACCTCTCTCTCAGATATGTCTCATATTACTAAAGGAGACATAACTAAATAATTGCTTACAGTGAGAAAATATATCTGAAAATACCTTAAGGATAAAATAATTTAGTACTAATACCCATAATTATATTAATAATCTTAGCTACAGTAATACTTAAATTAGCAATAGTGTGTTGTAATCCCCAAAATCATAGCCCAGTATCTTTGTAATAAAAGATACAGTTGAATTTTACAAAGTAATGTACCTTTTGTTTTGTTTGTTTTAATGTAGAGGAATAGGTTTTTAGACAGTCTCGTGTAAACTCGACTGTCCTCAAACATGGTGTTCAGCTGAGGCTGTTCTTCAATGGACTCTTAGGTATCAAACTCCCAAATGAAGGTATTAGAAGCATGTGCTATCAGACTCACCTGTACTACTTATTTGAAGGTTAAAAAAACTCATAGAAGTGCTGAAAGTTATTTCAGTTATCAGTTTTTGCTTTTCTACAATTAATGGTGACTTAGATGTTCATTATGTTTTGGGCAGACATGCATCTCCTTCCTGCCAGGCTTGTTATCTCCCTTTCTGTCTTGGGCCCACTGTCTCGTCCTTTTTGTAATGTCTGAAAACTAGCCAGCTGTCACAGGTATACATGGTATACAGACTGAATTAAGGACACCTCCTGTCAGACTGTGCCTAACATGAAGCTGAAGCTGGAGATATGAGGTTCAGTGACTATGGTGTTAATGTGCTTGACTTTTCGGAGGTTGCTTTAAGTTTAGGCTATGGAACAATTAACACACAGCTTTAAGGACCAGGCACTGTTCAATACAACCTGTCAGTCTATTTACAAAATGTATACAATGTACTTCCTGGCTTGGCACTTGGAGCAGTTTGGATGAGAAAGGTTCCCCCAGACTTATGTATTTGAATACAGGTCCCAGGTTGGTGGCTCTATTTGAGCTGCTGTAGAATCTTTGGGAGGCGTAGCCTTGCTGGGGATGGGAATCACTGGGGGCAGAACTGAAGAGTTTATGACTCTGCCCCACTGCCAGGTCACTGATTTTTGAATGTGGTTGGAGATATGATTTCTCAACTCCCTGGTTTGGTTATCTGCCGTCATGCTGTCGTGGACTCTCTGGAACTATAAGCCATAATAAACCCTTCCATTTATAGACTGACTTGGTGTTTTACCACAGCAACCGAAAAGGAACCACTTAACTGTTTAACACAGTTATCGAGAAAGTTCATTTGACCAACTGTGTTTGAAATTTATTTGTTAATATTTTAGAATAGGAAGAAAGTTTTGCTTTGTAAAATACATAGCAAAATGACTAACTTGAATTTTAATCACTATATAAATTTTCTGCTCACTAATAGAGTCTGGCTAAGAAGTCGAATTTTCAGAAATCTTACTGTATTGATTTCAAGCTTTGCTAAGTACTAGAAGCAGTGTGCCTACATTTGCTTTAAAAATGTTTTGTAATTCAAACATGCCCACCAAATTTCTCATGTCATTCAAAATAGGGGACAAATCAACATAAGAATGCCATGTACTCTGATAGAAAGTGAGTTTCAGAAGAAGGCGTACAACGTTCTTTTAAACATATACATTGAGTCCCTTCTTTTACATTCAAAAAATAAAAGTAGCAGGGCGTCACAAGGAGCAGTTCTGGTAAAAAAGAAATATGCCTCTCACATTTGCAAATGAAATGGTAAGAATAATAACTTCAATATGCTGAAAGGTAGCATGCAAGCAACTTCTTACTCCAAATCCAAAGCCACTCTGGAAAGTTCATGTCCATCAGCACTGGAATATGAAGTAAAATGTCGATGTGTCCATGTAGTGGGAGGCCTTGTGGCTATAACCACACAGAGACACTTCATCTCTTTGTAATGGTGTGGTCTTCAACCTCATTCTTCACTTCAACAACTGAATTAAAGGACTCGCTGGACTCATCGGACTCAAGAAGATCCTTCTCATGTAGATAACCATTGAAATGAATCCATTGGTCATTACAAGAAAGACCATGTCTTAAAATTCACAAAAAGGAGACACAAAGCAGAACACAGAATAATTACACAAAACGTTCCAGCTCTCTTTTCCCTATGAAATTCCACGGGCGACATTTAATTCTCACAGGAGTGAAATGGACAACACCAGGGAAGTTCAATGGGGTCTTACTGTCGTCACTGGTGGTCACTCAAGTAGGCTCAGAGTATTCTACAATTCAGTAAAGATGTCCAGCAGCCCATGAAAAGCCAGTACTGAAGATCTGTAACATGGGCCACCTCTAAATTTATTGGATGAACTCTTTGGTGCACAGTTTTATTATTTTTAGTCTGTAAAATATATCACAAATAATACACCTCCACCATAAAAAATTATCCTTGTAGCATAAATTGCAACTTACCATGTGGATAAGTGAGAATCTGGAAAGGCAGAAAATGGAGGTGGGTGGAAAGGCCTGGAAAACAGGAGCATTGCTGGATGGGTAGTTATTTGCTTTGGAAAATTGCCTGTCTCACCTCCTTCCTAGATATCTTTAAAACTTAATTTTATTGTACTATATGGTATAGAAGCATTTTTGTCTGTGACACAATGTAAGCTCACACATATATACATGCAATTAAAGCCAATTCCATGAAAAAAATCTGACCTTTAATGTATTCCATGTATTATTTACCATCCATTTCATTGTCCCAGTATATCCTATATCCTCATAGAATATTATATATATACATATATACATATATATATGTATATTCAGATATACATATATACATGTATACTTATATACATATAAGTGCATGTATAAATATGAAGGAGGTTGTTAATTAAAAGAACCGGAATGTTTAGTATAACAGTCTTAACAGTCTGTGATGAGGTAGAGCACATTAAGAATTTTTTTATTTACAAAAAGTAGAGGATAATTTTTAAACCTGAAATTTCTTGAGCTATCATAGATTAAAAGATAAGTAATAGTCTTCATTAAAAGTTAAAATTTACCAGATCAATCAGAACTGTCAAGATTTAAAGCCAGTATTATTTCCCACACAATTGTCCACATTACTGGCAGCGAATTTACTGGCAGAGAAGTGAGAAACAAACTGCCCTTTTAATCACTGTCTGAACATTTAAAAATCTATCCTCGTAGATGCCAAAGAATCCTTTTCTTTCCTTTAGTTCCGTGTATATTCAAACCCATATAAGATAATCTGTGTTATGGTTAAGTAAATAATGAAAATTAATAAACTCTAGTGACCATGTAACTCCATATTGTTCACACTTTGTTATCTAGCAAAGGGAACTGATTTTTTATAATGATAAATGTGGATGGTGATCATTTGTAAAATACTTAAAAGAAAGATTCTTATTTCATTCAGATATCAAGTGTCAAAGAGTGCCGTAACTCTTACGAAATGAGTAAAATTTAAAAATTAAAATTTTATTGTATTTTGGAAATTTTTGTGTTTCTGACCCTACCTTTGTAAAAAATGAAGCTCCTGACATTTACATTACTATTCTGTATTAGCTTAACAAGAAGCAAGCCACCTTTTCCTTTTCATAACTGTACCCAAGCAATGGAGCTCACCTGGTCTTGAGGCAAACTCAGACACCAGGCTAGATGATCCATCAAGTGGTTACAGAATTAGCACACCCATGTGAGGAAATGGTGCTCGATGCCCCAGTGACAGAAATCCCATCCATAGCAAGCACTATAGCTTCCTTATCTTTCTGTTAAGGTTTATTTTACTAATTTATGTTTCTCTGTCTGCCAGTGTCTTTCTCATGTGTACTTGTGCCACAGAAGGCCCAAAAGGGAGTCAGAGTCCATGAAGCTGGAGTTACAGGCAGTAGTGCCCACCTGAAATGGGTCCTGGGAACTCTACTCTGGTCCTTTAGAAGAGCAGCAAGCACTCTTAACCCCTGACCTATCTCTCCAGCCCTACTGTTACTTTCTTGATGGAGCTTCAAGTGGCCTTAAAGATATCCTCTTGGGTGGCGAGGCCATGCCAGGAGCAAGCTCATTTTTATTTAGATAACTACTTCCTACAAGGCAAACAGTGCAAACGAATAAAACCCTGATATCCATGTAACAGATTGAAGTTTTTCATTTCTCCACACATTAACATTTTAAGCCTGAAAAAGTGAACATGATTGTTGGTATCCAGCTGTAACACATTTGTTTGTCTTCAAAGGCCAGTATTCACTCAGAATTTATATGAATTTCTCTTCATCTTTTGATGATCTTTTTGTTGTGTAATTAAGGCTGCCTATAGCCAAACAAACATCTAACTGAATCTCATGGGAATTAATAAGCATGATTTCCCAATGGCTTGGGATTAGTGGAAGTTTCTGAAGAATTGGTCTTAAGCTTAATAATGAAAATGTAGGAGTGTAACTGGATTACAATATTAAATGACCCAAGAGAATAAAGAAAGACCACATAACCCTGAGCTGTATGTCATATTAGGGCTGTGATACCTGCAGTCCAAACCACAATATTGTCTTGAAATTTTGATTAAATTAAAAAAAGTATTCTTAAGAATCAATATCAACATAAAAAATAATTTAATCATTGTAGTAACTATTCCCATGGAGACCATCATAAAATCACAGGCACAAGATTATGGAACAAAGACTGAAAATCACTCTGTCATGAAGACGGGTTATATCAGTTCATGTGGAGCTCAATTTGAAGTGTTATTCCCCCATTCATCCTGTAGATACAATTACCTTAAAAAATATAAACAATCTACCATTGTATGCCCATGCATTATATAATTTACTCTGAATATTTAGTGATCTGTTCTTAAACTTCTCAGTTTCTTTGAGTGGCGAATTGATAAACATGTTCTAAACACTATAACTGAAGAATTCAAAATAGACTATCTTTTAAAGTACAATTACAGCTCTAAAATGATAATAAACTTATGAGCCATATGCCTGGAACCAATGGATTTTGTTTCACCTTTGACTCAAGATTTTTTTTAAAAAAAGAGGGAGAGAGAGAGAAAGGGGAGGTTTGAGGTTTTGGTCACACCGTATTTAATCCAATTTGCTTTGGGTTTAATCTCCAAAACAAGGCTGGTCTGCTAATTCCCAATTATAATGGCACATGTAATCAGAGTCCTCATTAACAAAGACTGACTATATTGTCTATTAGGAATGAAAATTTGAAATGCAAATTCAGTGAATCAAAACATTAAATGAGCTGCTACCCAAGATGCAGAGAGCTCAGGGCAGAGCGTGTTGGCCGACACCTGCCCTGGATTTTCCCTCCAGCCTCGATTGCCTTGGGTTCCAGTCTTTGCTTCCTAATTGACCTGCTTATGATCTTTGCAACAATTAACATATGCTTATTAGTAATGGCTGGTTAAAGATATCAACTGCTGTGGTTTACAAAGTCTAATAGAGATGACACACCACAGGAAAGACAGAAAAATCTCATCAGCAAAGACACAGTGGTTAGAGTGCATGTGTTAGAAACTGTAGGGCAGTTCACAGTGTCTGAAATTGCAACCAGGAGTAACTGATACTAGAAACCAATGCATATAAGACGGCAGGACTCACCAGTTCTGAGAATGAAAGTATGGAGTGAGTCTACCTTTCCTCTGAGCAGACTATGTCTAGCATGGTTGTAGGAGGAAGGGGAACTGAAGTGCTCTGAGGAGTGGAGAAATGGCTGATGACACTTGCTTTATTTTGAATCTGAACTCATAATCTTTTCTTAAAAGTAATTACCATCAAAAGAAAATAATTGGCACATGACAAGAATTTTACTTAAATCATAAGAGGGCGATGGTGCTTTTGCAAAAATTATGTTCAAAGTTTGCAGTGTAGTCATTGGATACCCATTACTGTGGCTGCTAGCTAGCCCCTCTTCACTTTATAGCACTGGACTCCTGTGGGCTTCCTTTCTGATGAGAGCCACATATTTTGATGGAAGAGATATTCCATTTACTCTGGGGTAGATTTTTTTAAAATTCAGAACGACAATTTGAACATTTACAAATATCAATTTTCTTATTCTCTTATTGGTTGGGAAATGGTAGTTTGGTTATTCAAAACTCAGTGGGCTTGATTTTGTTGGTGGTGCATCAAATTTGTGTTCATATTACTGTTTACCACTTTTTCTTGTAATACAAAGTGGAGGGCTGTCTTGCATTATAGGGAGACATAAGTATCACATATGACAGAGACATGAGATATGTAGAAGAGGTTTCTATTATTAAAGAACTGATGAACAAACTTAGAGCCTTCTGATATCACACGTTTATTGGTACTGGCTTTCATAAATTCTGCCAGTTAGATAACTAGGAATGGCATAACTAAATTTCTGCTTATGGTGTCAGTGGCTAAAATCAAAATGTTGTCTATGGTTTCAGGCTTATTGGATTTAAAATTAATTTTAAGATCAATACTTATTAGCAAAATATGTTTCCTTTTGTTGTAAGATTCAGATTTCAGGAACTACAGAGATGATGGCTCAGTGGTTAAGAACTTTTGATGCTCTTGCAAAGGACTTGAGTTTGGTTCCCTGAGCTACTCTCAAGTGTCTGCAACCCCAACTATTCTTCTGGACTTCAGAATCCATGCATGCATCCATACATGCAGACACAAGCACACATGAGGCACACATCCATACATGCAGACACAGACACACATGAGGCACACATCCATACATGCAGACAAACACTCACACACATAAAATAAAAAGAAATCAATCTTTAAAAGTATATCAGACTCCAGATTTATTTATTTTTTTTGTCTGTCAGCAAAGGGCTTCTCCCAGCTCCTGGTTGTCTCTCATATTATGGGCCAAATGCCTTCTTCCTCTTCAAGCCAGCAACAATTCATTGAGTCCATGTATTGCTTTATACATCTGACCTCCACATCCATAGCCAGCTGAAGAGAACTTGCCTTCAAAGTACTTAGCTGATTAATTCCCATTAAGGAAATTAATGCTTTGATTTTAACGTTACTTCCCTCCATTTTAGTTGAATTCATGATATAGTATCTGTACGTCTTTCTAGAAATACTTGAAAATATGTTTAAGTCTGTGTTTGCTTGTCTAGACTTTATTTCTAACGCTTTCCATGCATTGTACAATAGAGATGGGACTAAGAAGATTGTTCAGCCGGTAAAGGCTGGGCTCACAACCAAAACCATAAGGAATACAGCAGGTTGTGATAAATGAAGTAATGCACAGATAATGTACGTGAACAGAAACTGATATGTTTAAGTTGAACAGCATTGTTTTTTTAAGTTGTCTCCCTATGTACATGATTTAAAAAACTTAACAACTGCAAATGATTTAATTTTCCATCAATGAAGATGTCTTTGAGTTTTAATAGCATGTCTGAAATACATTTTAACTTTCCTTCTAATAAGAGTTTCTTTTGAAACTAAGCCAACATATATATAGAGAGATATAATGCAAAGGTTTAATTGTAAAATTTGGTGAGCTGTGTAATTCAGAAACTGGATGACCACAGGTGGATAGTTCCTTGTTAGTATGTTAGAAATAATGAATAATAGTGACACCAGTATAAAGTTTAGTATTTCTAATACTTCATAAAACTAATAAACTATTAAGCATCTACCAGAGGGCTCCTACCTCTTAACTTTTAATTTAAATTGATTTTATGTTTAATTTATGAATGCTCAAAATATTATGAAATATATAGGAGAAATGCAGCCTCATAAATCAATGTGTTCTAGATTGCCAGTTTAATTTCCATATTGATTTAGTGCCCAGGCTGGCAGTGTCTACTAAAAAGCATGAAACATCATAGTCATTTCTAGATAAAGAGTCGGATAGATAAGACAGGAATAACAGCCAAAAAGCTTCTAAATATTCTCCATAGTAGGAGAACTAGGCATATCAGAAAACTATAGTTCTAATTTTGAACTGTGCCCAGTCTTTTTGCCACTTATGTAATTGAGTATTTTGCTTTGTTGTAGTTGATATCATAACAGAGTGAGTCATAGTGAAGACCTCCTGATAACATTGTAGCACATTTATGTGTGAAGGAATATACTAAACTTATAATTGCAAAATAGAAACTTCACAAGTTTCATGTGTTTTGCAAATTGTATCTTGGGTAGTCTAAGTTTCTGGGCTAATATCCCCTTATCAGTGAGTACAAATCATGTGAGTTCTTTGTTATTGGGTTACCCCACTGAGGATGATGCCCTCCAGGTCCAACCATTTGCCTAGGAATTCATAAATCCATTGTTTTTAATAGCTGAGAAGTACTCCATTGTGTAAATGTATCATATTTTCTGTATCCATTCCTCTGTTGAGAGACATCTGTGCTGATTCCAGCTTCTGGCTATTATAAATAAGGCTGCTATGAACATAGTGGAGCATGTGTGCTTATTACAAGTTGGAACATCTTCTGGGTATATGCCTAGGATAGGCATTTGCTGGATCTTCTGGTAGTACTATGTTTAATGTTCTGAGGAACGACCAGACTGACTTCCAGAATGGTTGTACCAGATTGCAATCCCACCAGCAATGGAGGAGTGTTCCTTTTTTTCCACATCCTCACCAGCATCTGCTGTCACCTGAGTTTTTGATCTTAGCCATTCTGACTAGTATGAGGTGGAATCTCAGGGTTGTTTTGAATTGCATTTCCCTGATGATTAAGGATGTTGGACATTTTTTCAGGTGCTTCTCAGCCATTTGGTATTCCTCAGTTGAGAATTCTTTGTTTAGCTCTGTACTCCATTTTGCAACAGGGTTATTTGATTTTCTGGAGTCTAGATTCTTGAGTTCTTTGTATTAAGGAAAAGTAATTGTTGCTTCCTGTTTCTTTTTGTTGTTAGAGTTGAGATTCTGTTCTTTGTTTTTTTTTAATATTTTTATTACATATTTTCCTCAGTTACATTTCCAATGCTATCCCAAAAGTCCCCCATAGCGCCCCCCAATTCCCTACCCACCCATTCCCATTCTTTTGGCCCTGGCATTCCCCTATATTGGGGCATATAAAGTTTGCAAGTCCAATGGGCCTCTCTTGCCAGTGATGGCCGACTAGGCCATCTTTCGATACATATGCAGCTAGAGACAAGAGCTCCGGGGTTCTGGTTAGTACATCATGTTGTTCCAACAATAGGGTTGCAGATCCCTTTAGCTCCTTGGGTACTTTCTCTAGCTTCTCCATTGGGAGCCCTGTGATACATCTAATAGCTGACTGTGAACATCCACTCCTGTGTTTGCTAGGCCCAGGCATCGTCTCACAAGAGACAGCTATATTTGGGTCCTTTCAGCAAAATCTTGCTAGTTGGTGTCAGCATTGGTTAGTTGCTAGTTGGTCTTGCATTGGTGTCACCGTTTAGAAGCTGCTTATGGGATGGATCCCTGGATACGGCAGACTCTAAAGGGTCCATCCTTTCATCACAGCTACGAACTTTGTCTCTGTAACTCCTTCCCTGGGTGTTTTGTTCCCAATTCTAAGAAGGGGCACAGTGTCCACACTTTAGTCTTCATTCTTCTTGAGTTTCATGCGTTTAGCAAATTGTATCTTATATCTTGGGTATCCTAAGTTTTGGGCTAATATCCACTTATCAGTGAATACATATTGTGTGAGTTCTTTTGTGATTGTGTTACTTCACTCAAGATGATGCCCTCCAGGTCCATCCATTTGGCTAGGAATTTCATAAATTCATTCTTTTTAATAGCTGAGTAGTACTCCATTGTGTAAATGTACTATAATTTCTGTATCCATTCCTCTGTTGAGGGACATCTGGGTTCTTTCCAGCTTCTGGCTATTATAAATAGGGCTGCTATTAACATAGTGGAGCATGTGTCCTTTTTACCGGTTGGGACATCTTCTGGGTATATGCCCAGGAGAGGTATTGCTGGATCCTCCGGTAGTACTATGTCCAATTTTCTGAGGAACTGCCAGACTGATTTCCAGAGTGGTTGTACAAGCTTGCAATCCCACCAACAATGGAGGAGTGTTCCTCTTTCTCCACATCCTCGCCAGCATCTGCTGTCACCTGAATTTTTGATCTTAGCCATTCTGACTGGTGTGAGGTGGAATCTCAGGGTTGTTTTGATTTGCATTTCCATGATGATTAAGGATGTTGAACATTTTTTCAGGTGCTTCTCTGCCATTCGGTATTCCTCAGGTGAGAATTCTTTGTTCAGTTCTGAGCCCCATTTTTTAATGGGGTTATTTGACTTTCTGGAGTCCACCTTCTTGAGTTCTTTATATATATTGGATATTAATCCCGTATCTGATTTAGGATAGGTGAAGATCCTTTCCCAATCGGTTGGTGATTTTTTTTGTCTTATTAATGGTGTCTTTAGCCTTGCAGAAGCTTTGCAGTTTCATGAGGTTCCACTTGTCAATTCTCGATCTTACAGCACAAGCCATTACTGTTCTATTCAAGAATTTTCCCCCTGTGCCCATATCTTCAAGGCTTTTCCCCACTTTCTCCTCTATAAGTTTCAGTGTCTCTGGTTTTATGTGAAGTTCCTTGATCCACTTAGACTTGACCTTAGTACAAGGAGATAGGAATGGATCGATTTGCATTCTTCTACATGTTAACAACCAGTTGTAGCAGCACCATTTTTTGAAAATGCTGTCTTTATTCCACTGGATGTTTTTAGCTCCCTTGTCGAAGATCAAGTGACCTTAGGTGTGTGGGTTCATTTCTGGGTCTTCAATTCTATTCCATTGGTCTATTTGTCTGTCACTATACCAGTACCATGCAGTTTTTATCACAATTGCTCTGTAGTAAAGCTTTAGGTCTGGCATGGTGATTCCACCAGAGGTTCTTTTATCCTTGAGAAGAGTTCTTGCTATCCTAGGTTTTTTGTTATTCCAGATGAATTTGCAGATTGCACTTTCTAATTTGTTGAAGAATTGATTTGGAATTTTGATGGGGATTGCATTGAATCTGTAGATTGCTTTTGACAAGATAGCCATTTTTACAATGTTGATCCTGCCAATCCATGAGCATGGGAGATCTTTCCATCTTCTGAGATCTTCTATAATTTCTTTCTTCAGAGACTTGAAGTTTTTATTATACAGATCTTTCACTTCCTTAGTTAGAGTCACGCCAAGGTATTTTATATTATTTGTGACTATTGAGAAGGGTGTTGTTTCCCTAATTTCTTTCTCAGCCTGTTTATTCTTTGTGTAGAGAAAGGCCATTGATTTGTTTGAGTTAATTTTATATCCAGCTACTTCACCGAAGCTGTTTATCAGGCTTAGGAGTTCTCTGGTGGAATTTTTAGGGTCACTTATATATACTATCATATCATCTGCAAAAAGTGATATTTTGACTTCATCTTTTCCAATTTGTATCCCTTTGATCTCCTTTTGTTGTCGAATTTCCCTGGCTAGGACTTCAAGTACAATGTTGAATAGGTATGGAGAAAGTAGACAGCCTTGTCTAGTCCCTGATTTTAGAGGGATTGCTTCAAGCTTCTGACCATTTACTTTGATGTTGGCTACTGGTTTGCTGTAGATTGCTTTTATCATGTTTAGGTATGGGCCTTGAATTCCTGATCTTTCCAAGACTTTTATCATGAATGGGTGTTGGATCTTGTCAAATGCTTTTTCCGCATCTAACGAGATGACCATGTGGTTTTTATCTTTGAGTTTGTTTATATACTGGATTACGTTGATGGATTTCCGTATATTGAACCATCCCTGCATCCCTGGGATGAAACCTACTTGGTCAGGATGGATGATTGTTTTGATGTGTTCTTGGATTCGGTTAGCAAGAACTTTATTGAGGATTTTTGCATCAATATTCATAAGGGATATTGGTCTGAAGTTTTCTATCTTTGTTGGGTCTTTTTGTGGTTTAGGTATCAGAGTAATTGTGGCTTCATAGAATGAGTTGGGTAGAGTACCTTCTGTTTCTATTTTGTGGAATAGTTTGTGAAGAACTGGGATTAGATCTTCTTTGAAGGTCTGATAGAACTCTGCACTAAACCCGTCTGGTCCTGGGCTTTTTTTGGTTGGGAGACTATTAATGACTGCTTCTATTTCTTTGGGGAATATAGGGCTGTTTAGATCATTAACCTGATCTTGATTCAACTTTGGTACCTGGTATCTGTCTAGGATCTTCTCCATTTCATCCAGGTTCTCCAGTTTTGTTGAGTATAGCGTTTGGTAGAATGATCTGATGGTGTTTTGGATGTCTTCAGGATCTGTTGTTATGTCTCCTTTTTCATTTCTGATTTTGTTAATTAGGATGCTTTCCCTGTGCCCTCTAGTGAGTCTGACTAAGGGTTTATCTATCTTGTTGATTTTCTCAAAGAACAAGCTCCTTGATTGGTTGATTCTTTGAATAGTTCTTCTTGTATCCACTTGGTTGATTTCGCCCCTGAGTTTGATTATTTCCTGCCATCTACTCCTCTTGGGTGAGTTTGCTTCCTTTGTTCTAGTGCTTTTAGGTGTGTTGTCAAGTTGCTAATATGTGCTCTCTCTAGTTACTTTTTGGAGGCACTCAGAGCTATGAGTTTTCCTCTTAGAAATGCTTTCATTGCGTCCCATAAGTTTGGGTATGTTGTGGCTTCATTTTCATTGAACTCTAAAAAGTCCTTAATTTCTTTCTTTATTCCTTCCTTGACCAAGGTATCATTGAGAAGAGTGTTGTTCAGTTTCCACGTGAAGGTTGGCTATTATTTATTTTGTTATTGAAGATCAGCCTTAGTCCATGGTGATCTGATAGGATGCATGGGACAATTTCAATATTTTTGTATCTGTTGAGGCCTGTTTTGTGACCAATTATGTGTTCAATTTTGGAGAAGGTACCATGAGGTGCTGAAAAGAAAGTATATCCTTTTGTTTTAGGATAGAATGTTCTGTAGATATCTGCCAGATCCATTTGATTCATAATTTCTGTTAGTTTCACTGTGTCCCTGTGTAGTTTCTGTTTCCATGATCTGTCCATTGGTGGTGTGTTGAAGTGGTGTGTTGAAGTATCCCACTATTATTGTATGAGGTGCAATGTGTGCTTTGAGATTTACTAAAGTTTCTTTAATGAATGTGGCTGCCTTTGTATTTGGAGCATAGATATTCAGGATTGATAGTTCCTCTTGGAGGATTTTACCTTTGATGAGTATGAAGTGTCCCTCCCTGTCTTTTTTAATGACTTTGGGTTGGAAGTCAATCTTATCAGATATTAGAATGGCTACTCCAGCTTGTTTCTTCATACCATTTGCTTGGAAAATTGTTTTCCAGCCTTTCGTTATGAGGTAGTGTCTATCTTTTTCTCTGAGATGGGTTTCCTGTAAAGCAGCAAAATGTTGGGTCTTGTTTGTGTAGCCAGTTTGTAAGTCTATGTCTTTTTATCGGGGAGTTGAGTCCATTGATATTAAGAGATATTAAGGAAAAGTAATTGTTGTTTCCTGTTATTTTTGTTGTTAAAGTTGGCATTCTGTTCTTGTGGCTGTCTTCTTTTAGGTTTGTTGAGGGATTACCTTCTTGTTGTTTCTAGGGCGTGGTTCCTGTCCTTGTATTGGTTTTTTTCTGTTATTATCCTTTGAAGGGCTGGATTCGTGGAGAGATAATGTGTGAATTTGGTTTTGTCGTGGGAATACTTTGGTTTCTCCATCTATGTTAATTGAGAGTTTGGCTGGGTATAGTAGTCTGGGCTGGAATTTGTGTTCTTTTAGTGTCTGTATAACATCCGTCCAGGATCTTCTGGCTTTCATAGTCTCTGGTGAGAAATCTGGTGTAATTCTGATAGGCTTGCCTTTATATGTTACTTGGCCTTTTTCTCTTACTGCTTTTAGTATTCTATCTTTATTTAGAGCATTTGTTGTTCTGATTATTATGTGTCGGGAGGTATTTCTTTTCTGGTCCAGTCTATTTGGAGTTCTGTAGGCTTCTTGTATGTTCATGGGCATCTCTTACTTTAGATTTGGGAAGTTTTCTTCTATAATTTTGTTGAAGATGTTTGCTGGTCCTTTGAGTTGAAAATCTTCATTCTCATCCACTCCTATTATCCGTAGGTTTGGTCTTCTCATTGTGTCCTGTATTTCTTGGATGTTTTGAGTTAGGATCTTTTTGCATTTTCCATTTTCCTTGATTGTTGTGCCGATGTTCTCTATGGAATCTTCTGCACCTGAGATTCTCTCTTCCATCTCTTGTATTCTGTTGCTGATGCTCGTATCTATGGTTCCAGATTTCTTTCCTAGGGTTTCTATCTCCAGTGTTGCCTCATTTTGGGTTTTCTTTATTGTGTCTACTTCCCTTTTTAGGTCTAGTATGGTTTTGTTCATTTCCATCATCTGTTTGGATGTGTTTTCCTGTTTTTCTGTAAGGACTTCTACCTGTTTGATTATGTTATCCTGTTTTTCTTTAAGGATTTGTAACTCTTTAGCAGTGTTCTCCTGCAATTCTTTAAGGTATTTTTGTACTTCCTCTTTACTGTCTTCTACCTGTTTACCAGTGTTCCTTTGTATTTCTTTAAGTGTGTTATTAAAGTCCTTCTTGAAGTCCTCTACCATCATCATGGGATATGCTTTTAGATCCGTGTCTAGCTTTTCCGGTGTGTTGGGGTACCCTGGACTGGGCGAAGTGGGAGTGCTGGGTTCTGATGATGGTGAGTGGTCTTGGTTTCTGTTAGTAAGATTATTACGTTTACCTTTCGCCTTCTGGTAATCTCTGGGGTTAGTTGTTGTCGTTGTCACTGTTTAAAGATTGGAGCAGAAGCTGTGTTCCACTCACCAGCAGTCTCAAAATCCTGTGGCGGGGGTCCTGGGTAGCTGGCGGGTGTCAGCCGATCCTGCGCTCTAGCTACCCCGGTGCTGGTCTGGCCGGAAGAGGCCCGTGGTCCTACTCAGGCAGGTTTTCTGCTTCCCTAACTAATGCAGTCTCAGGTCCCGCGTGATTGGACTGGAGCAGAAGCTGTGTTCCACTCACCAGCAGTCTCAAGATCCTGTGGCGGGGGTCATGGGTAGCTGACGGGTGTCAGCCGACCCTGTGCTCTAGCTACCCAGGTGCTGGTTCGGCCGGAAGAGCGGGATTCTGTTCTTGTGGCTATCTTCTTTTAAGTTTTTTGAAAGATTAGTGTATTGCTTTACTAGGGTGTAATTTCCCTCCTTGTGTTGAAGTTTTTTTTTTTTTTATTATCCTTTGAAGGGCTTGATTCATAGAAAGACATTGTGGGAATTTGGTTTTGTCATGGAATACTTTGGTTTCTCCATCTATGATAATTGAGAGTTTTGCTGGGTATAGTAGCCCGGGCTGGTATTTGTGTTCTCTTAGGGTCTGTATAACATCTGTCCAGGATCTTCTGGCTTTCATAGTCTCTGGTGAAAAGTCTGGTGTAATTCTAATAGGTCTGCCTTTATAAATTACTTGACCTTTTTCCCTTACTGCTTTTAATATTCTATCTTTATTTAGTGCATTTGTTGTTCTGATTATTATGTATTAGGAGGAATTTCTTTTCTGGTCCAGTCTATTTGGAGTTCTGTAAGGCTTCTTGTATGTTCATGGGAATCTTTTTCTTTAGGTTAGGGAAGTTTTCCTCTATAATTTTGTTGAAGATATTTGCTGGCCCTTTAAGTTGAGGATCTTCATTCTCATCTATTCCTATTATCCGTAGGTTTGGTCTTCTCATTGTGTCCTGGATTTCCTGGATATTTTGAGTTAGGATCTTTTTGCATTTTGCATTTTCTTTGATTGTTGTATCCATGTTTTCTATGGAATGTTCTGTACCTAAGATTCTGTCTTCCATCTCTTGTATTCTGTTGCTGATGCTTGCATCTATGGTTCCCGAACTTTTTCCTAGGATTTCTATCTCCAGAGTTGTCTCCCTTTGGGTTTTCTTTATTGTTTCTACTTCCATTTTTAGATCTTGGATGGTTTTTTTCAATTCCATCACCTGTTTGGTTGTGTTTTACTGTAATTCTTTAAGGGATTTTGTGCTTCCTCTTTAAGTACTTCTACCTATTTAACAGTGTTCTCCTTTATTTCTTTAAGTGAGTTATTAATGCCCATCTTAAAATCTTCTACTAGCTTCATGAGATATGATTTTAAATCTGAATCTTGCTTTTCCTGTGTGGTGGGGAATCCAGAACTCCCTGTGGTGGGAGTACTGGGTTCCAATAATGCTGAGTGGTCTTCGTTTCTGTTAATAAGATTCTTATGTTTGCCTTTCACTATCTGGTAATCTCTAATGTTAGATGTTCTAGCTGTCTCTAGCTGGAGTTTGTTTCTCCTGTGATTCTGTTAGCCTATGTAAGCACTCCTAGGAGTCCCACTCTCTCCTGAGTCCCAGGGGTCAGAGCACTCTCTGTAGGCAGCTCTCCTCTTTGCAGGGAAGGTGCCCAGAGGTCTGGGTCTCAGCTCCACCTCTGGTTGAGGATGACTGCAAAGGGCCCCTGTCCAAGAAGTTCTGTTGCTTCTGCAGCCTGCAAGACTGGACTGGTCTCTGAGAGCATAAGATTAGTTTTATTTTATGTTATGCCAGAGTACTATCGTGAATCACATTTAAAATTCTTTTTAGAATTAATGAAATAAAAACTGTTAAATGTTTTGCATAAATACTAACATTTATAAATATTTTGAACTGTGTCACTATGGTTTTTTTTTTTATCTTCACAAATCAAATGTAACACAAGTTTACTGAAGAGTTGCTATGCCTCAAAAGACAAGAAGTATTTTGTATGCAGAGTTCCCAATGTAATTTATCCCAAGAAGAGCAGCTCTTAACCAGTAGAGTCAAGAGAGAAGTTAAGACTATTTTAATTCCAGGTTATCCACTCTTTATTGAATTATTTGTGCTACTCCATCTCTAAAAAGGAGTGTGTGCACGTTTGTGTGTGTGTGTGTGTGTGTGTGTGTGTGTGTGTGTGTGTGTGTGTGTGGTACATGCATGGGACTATGTAAGCTAGAATCTCACTTATAGGTCAAGCTAGCACATGAGTGCTTGAAGTCATTCAATCTTTGAGCCCCAGTGCTAGGACTATGCCCATATTTATACATGTGTGCTGGGATTCAAATTCCTATGCTCCTGGTTGCACACTTACTGAGTAAGTCATACACTGAAAACCATTACCTGTGTCCTGCTTACTTGAACATTTAAATATCTTATGAAAATTGATGCTACTTTATTTTTTTATTTTACAGAATACTATTCATATTTATACAAATTAAATGTCCTGATCAAAGCAGTAAAACTGTAAAACGGAAACCCTTGTTACTACCTGCCTCTCCCTTTGATCATCTTGGTGGTTAAGGTACATTTCCTTCAACCTTTGATGTACACTGGCTGATGGCCATGGCCTTATACACATATAACTGGACATGCCCTTTTTTCTTGTTTTGTGCCCTTCTGTAGCTATCAGTTTCCTAAATGTCAGCTGACTTATTCCTACCTGATTAAAGTAACTGTACTTGTCAATATTGGCACATTACCGAATTGTTATCTAAATATCACTAAAATAGCATGAGGTGAGAAAATACAGAAAAAAGCCTCCATGAAGACTAACTTAAATCTTTTATGAATCAATACTTATGCTTTGGGTAAGTAAATGAAAATACAAACAAAATCATAAAAGAATATTTATACTAAAGTGGTATAAAGACTACCCAGCTATTTTAAAGAATCACCATGGGACATAGAGTTAAAGAAGCACTCAACAGCAGATTCAGTCTCAAAGAGAGGGATTGCTATTATACCAGAGAAAGAAATATTAATGTACATAATACTTTATGTGCCATTATAATGATTTCCTGGTTTAATCAACTTTTCTAATTCATAAGCCAACCATACTCCTCATTTTATCAGATTAGACTCTGATATATACAAGGATTCACCAAGTTACATTTGCAGGAATAGCTTGGTGGAATAGCTTCTTTTTTCTGGTAGAAGTATTATGTCTAGAGTGAGCAGATATGTTCAGTTTTCCAGAAAAAGCAATTGGCATCTGAATGAGTACCAAAATAATCAGAGAACACCTATCTCATGGGAGGATCAACTAGACAACTCCTTCAGGGGGTGCTGATATACAGACTGATACTCATACTCCTTAGGACTGGGTAGAAGACGTCCTGATCAAAAACAAACAAACAAACAAACAAAACAAACAAACAAACAAAAACCTGTTCCTATCATTCTTTTGCTTCTCCACACCCTGCATCCTGACTTGGTTGTTAGAAGGGGTCATTTGTTAACATTAAATAAACAGTATCATGTTCTTCCTTATGTTCTCATATTCTTGTTTGCCATGCTATACATTAATTCAACAATATATATCAAGTATCAACTGTTATCTTGCTTATCATGAGGTGAGGTTCTCGGACACTATGTTAAGCCTAATGTAGCATCGACTCATTCAATCACCCATACTTCTGTCTTTACTCATCCCATCTGTCCTACCATTTTAAAATCACCAAGTCTTTGACACTGACTAATTCCAAATGTGAAGATGCTATGTACATAACTATTTCCTTTGAACTGTAAAATGTTCTCCAGAATCAAGAGGAAGGAGTCTTACTAAGACTTAAGAAGTAAATAACCCTTCTGGTCAACACCAGCTCTGGAGTAGCTTGGGTGCGGAGTCTGTGGACAACCGCAAGGTACCCACAGGACCCTCCACAGGATCTTAAGACCTCTGGTCAGGGGAACACACCTTCTGCTCCAATCCAATCGCGTGGGACCTGAGACGGCAGTAATTAGGGAAGCAGAAAAACAGGCCTGATCAGGGGCACAAGTCCCTTCTGGTCCACGCCAGCACCAGTGTAGCTTGGGTGAGGAGTCTGCGGACACCTGCAAGGTACCCACAGGACCCTCCACGGGATCTTAAGACCTCTGTGAGTGGATCACAACTTCTGCCAGGAGGCAGGTTCAAACAGCAGATATCTGGGCACCTTCCATGCAAGAGGAGAGCTTGCCTGCAGAGAGTACTCTGAACACTGAAACTCAGGAGAGAGCTAGTCTCCCAGGTCTGCTGATAGAGGCTAACATAATCACCCTAGGAACAAGCTCTAACCAGAGACAACTACAACAACTAACTCTAGAGATTACCAGATGGCAAAAGGCAAACTTAAGAATCTTATTAACAGAAACCAAGATCACTCACCATCATCAGAACGCAGCACTACCACCCCACCCAGTCCTGGGCACCCCAACACACCCGAAAAGATAGTGCCTGATTTAAATGCATATCTCATAATGATGGTAAAGGACATCAAGAAGGACTTTAATAATTCACTTAAAGAAATACAGGAGAACACTACTAAACAGGTAGAAGACCTTAAAGAAGAAGCACAAATATCCCTTAAAGAATTGCAAGTAAACATGACCAAACAGGTGATGGAAGTGAATAAAACCATCCAAGACATAAAAAGGGAAGTAGACACAATAAAGAAAACCGAGAGTGAGGCAACGCTGGAGATAGAAAACCTAGGAAAGAAATCTGGAACCATAGATGCAAGCATCAGCAACAGAAAAAAAGAGATGGAAGAGAGAATCTCAGGTACAGAAGATTCCATAGAGAACATTGGCACAACAATCAAAGAAAATACAAAATGAAAAAAGATCCTAAGTCAAAACATCCAGGAAATCCAGGACACAATGAGAAGACCAAACCTAAGGATAATAGGAGTAGATGAGAATGAAGATTTTCAACTTAAAGGGCCAGCACATATCTTCAACAAAATTATAGAAGAAAACTTCCCTAACTTAAAGAACATACAAGAAGCCTACAGAACTCCAAATAGACTGTACCAGAAAAGAAATTCCTCCCTACACATAATAATCAGAACAACAAATGCACTAAAGAAAGACAGAATATTAAAAGCAGTAAGGGAGAAAGGTCAAGTAACATATAAAGGCAGGCCTATCAGAATTACACCAGACTTTTCACCAGAGACTATGAAAGCCAGAACATCCTGGACAGATGTTATACAGACACTAAGAGAACACAAATGCCAGCCCAGACTACTATACCCAGCCAAACTCTCAATCACCATAGATGGAGAAACCAAAGTATTCCACGACAAAACCAAATTCACACATTATCTTTCCACGAATCCAGCCCTTCAAAGGATAATAACAGAAAAAAAAAAAACCAATACAAGGATGGAAACAACGCCCTAGAAAAAGCAAGAAGATAATCCCTCAACAAACCAAAAAGAAGACAGTCACAAGAACAGAATGCCAACTCTAAAAACAAAAATAATAGGAAGCACCAATTACTTTTCCTTAATATCTCTTAATATCAATGGACTCAATTACCCAATAAAAAGACATAGACTGATAGACTGGCTACACAAACAGGACCCAACATTCTGCTGCTTACAGGAAACCCATCTCAGGGAAGAAGACAGACACTACCCCAGAGTGAAAGGCTGGAAAACAATTTTCTAAGCAAATGGTATGAAGAAACAAGCTGGAGTAGCCATTCTAATATCTAATAAAATTGACTTCCAACCCAAAGTTATCAAAAAAGACAAGGAGGGACACTTCATACCCATAAAAGGTAAAATCCTCCCAGATGAAATCTCAATTCTGAATATCTATGCTCCAAATGCAAGGGCAGCCACATTCTTTAAAGAAACTTTAGTAAATCTCAAAGCACATATTGCACCTCACACAATAATAGTGGGAGACTTCAACACACCACTTTCATCAATGGACAGATCGTGGAAACAGAAACTAAACAGGGACACGTGAAACTAATAGAAGTTATGAAACAAATGGACTTAACAGATATCTACAGAACATTTTACCCTAAAACAAAAGGATATACCTTCTTCTCAGCACCTCATGGTACCTTCTTCAAAATTGACCATATAATTGGTCACAAAACAAGCTTCAACAGATACAAAAATATTGAATTTGTCCCATGCATCCTATCAGACCACCATAAACTAAGGCTGATCTTCAAGAACAACATAAATAATGGAAAGCCAACATTCACGTGGAAAATGAATAACACTCTTCTCAATGATACCTTGGTCAAGGAAGGAATAAAGAAAGAAATTAAAGACTTTTTAGAGGTTAATGAAAATGAAGCCACAACATATCCAAACCTATGGGATATAATGAAAGCATTTCTAAGAGGGAAACTCATAGCTTTGAGTGCCTCCAAAAAGAAACCAGAAAGAGCACACACTAGCAGCTTGACAACACACCTAAAAGCTCTAGAAAAAAAGGAAGCAAATTCACCCAAGAGGAGTAGATGGCAGGAAATAATCAAACTCAGGGGCTAAATCAACCAAGTGGAAACAAGAACTATTTAAAGAATCAACCAAACAAGGAGCTGGTTCTTTGAGAAAATCAACAAGATAGATAAACCCTTACCTAGACTCACTAGAGGGCATAGGGACAGCATTCTAATTAACAAAATCAGAAATGAAAAGGGAGACATAACAACAGATCCTGAAGAAATCCAAAACACCATCAGATCCTTCTATAAAAGGCTATACTCAACAAAACTGGAAAAACTGAGTTAAATGGACAAATTTCTAGACAGATACCAGGTACCAAAGTTAAACCAGGATCAAATTAACGATCTAAACAGTCCCATATCCCCTAAAGAAATAGAAGCAGTCATTAATAGCCTACCAACCAAAAAAAGCCCAGGACACGATGGGTTCAGTGCAGAGTTCTATCAGACCTTCAAGGAAGTTCTAATTCCAGTTCTGCACAATCAATTCCACAAAATAGAAGTAGAAGGTACTCTACCCAACTCTTTCTATGAAGCCACAATTACTCTGATAACTAAACCACAGAAAGAGCCAACAAAGATAGAGAACTTCAGACCAATTTCCCTTATGAATATCGATGCAAAAATAATATAATTCTCGCTAACTGAATCCAAGAACACATTAAAGCAATCATCCATCCTGACCAAGTAGGTTTTAGTCCAGGGATGCAGGGATGGTTTAATATATGGAAATCCATCAATGTAATCCATTATATAAGCAAACTCAAAGACAAAAATCACATGATCATCTCATTAGATATGGAGAAAGCATTTGACAAAATCCAATACCAATTCACGATAAAAGTCTTGAAAAGATCAGGAATTCAAGGCCCATACCTAAACATGATAAAAGCAATCTACAGCAAACCAGTAGCCAACATCAAAGCAAATGGTAAGAAGCTGGAAGAAATCCCACTAAAATCAGGGACTAGACAAGGCTGCCCACTTTCTCCCTACCTATTCAATATTGTACTTGAAGTCCTAGCTAGAGCAATTCGACAACAAAAGGATATCAAGGGGATACAAATTGGAAAGATAGAAGTCAAAATATCACTTTTTGCAGATGATATGATAGTATATATAAGTGACCCTAAAAATTCCACCAGAGAACTCCTAAACCTGATAAACAGCTTCGGTGAAGTAGCTTGATATAAAATTAACTCAAACAAGTCAATGGCCTTTCTCTACACAAAGAATAAACAGGCTGAGAAGGAAATTAGGGAAACAAAACCCCTCTCAATAGTCACAAATAATATAAAATACCTTGGCATGACTCTAACTATGGAAGTGAAAGATCTATATGATAAGTATTTCAAATCTCTGAAGAAAGTAATTAAAGATCTCAGAAGATGGAAAGATCTCCCATGCTCATGGATTGGCAGGATCAACATTGTAAAAATGGTTATCTTGCCAAAAGCAATCTACAGATTCAATGCAATCCCCATCAAAATTCCAACTAAAATCTTCAACGAATTAGAAAGAGCAATCTGCAAATTCTTCTGGAATAACAAAAAACCTAGGATAGCAAAAACTCTTCTTCTCAAGGATAAAAGAACCTTTGGTGGAATCACCATACCTGACCTAAAGCTTTACTACAGAGCAATTGTGATAAAAACTGCATGATACTGGTATGACCATAGATAAGTAGACCAATGGAATAGAACTGAAGACTCAGAAATGAGCCCACACACCTACGGTCACTTGATCTCCAAAAAGGGAGCTAAAACCATCCAGTGGAAAAGAGACAGCATTTTCAACAAATGGTGCTGGCACAACTGGTGGTTTTCATGTAGAAGAATGCAAATTGATCTATTCCTATCTCCTTGTACTAAGGTCAAATCTAAGTGGATCAAGGAGCTCCACATAAAACCAGAGACACTGAAACTTATGGAGGAGAAAGTGGGGAAAAGCCTCGAACATATGGGTACAGAAGAAAAATTCCTGAATAGAACAGCAATGGCTTGTGCTGTAAGATTGAGAATTGACAAATGGGACCCCATGAAACTGCAAAGCTTTTGTAAGGCAAAACATACTGTCAATAAGACAAAATGGCCACCAACAGATTGGGAAAGGATCTTTACCAATCCTAAATCAGATAGGGGACTAATATCCAATATATATAATGAACTCAAGAAGGTGGACTCCAGAAAATCAAATAACCCCATTAAAAAATGGGGCTCAGAGCTAAACAAAAATTCTCCCATGAGGAATACCAAATGGCTGAGAAACACCTGAAAAATATTCAGCATCCTTATCATCAAGGAAATGCAAATCAAAACAACCCTGAGATTCCATCTCACACCAGTCAAAATGGCTAAGATCAAAAATTCAGGTGACAGCAGTTGCTGGCAAGGATGTGGAGAAAGAGGAACACTCCTCCATTGTTGGTGGGATTGCAAGCTTGTACAACCACTCTGGAAATCAGTCTGGCAGTTCCTCAGAAAATTGGACATGGTACTACTGGAAGATCCTGCAATACCTCTCCTGGGCATATATCCAGAAGATGTTCCAAGTAGTAAGAAAGACACATGCTCCACTATGTTCATAGCAGCCTTATTTATAATAGCCAGAAGCTGGAAAGAACCCAGATGCCCCTTAACAGAGGAATGTATACAAACAATGTGGTACATTTACACAATGGAGTGCTACTCAGCTATTAGAAAGAATGAATTTATGAAATTCCTAGGCAAATGTTTGGACCTGGAGGGCATTATCCGAGTGAGGTAACCCAATCACAAAAGAATTCTAGTGATATGTACTCACTGATAAGTGTATATTAGCCCAGAAACTTAGAATACCCAATATATAAGTTACAATTTGCAAAACACATGAAACTCAAGAAGAACAAAGACCAAAGTGTGGACACTTTGCCCCTTCTTAGAACTGGGAACAAAACTCCCATGGAAGGAGTTACAGAGACAAAGTTTGGAGCTGAGAAAAAAGGATGGACTATCTAGAGACTGCCATATCTAGGGATCCATCCCATA
The DNA here is from genome assembly GCF_978045245.1 of Mus caroli. NCBI lineage: Eukaryota > Metazoa > Chordata > Mammalia > Rodentia > Muridae > Mus > Mus caroli. The sequence continues at coordinate 100,906,407 of NW_028227267.1, read as the reverse complement.
ATCAGCCTCCAAACACTGACACCATTGCATACACTAGCAAGATTTTGCTGAAAGGACCCTGATATTGCTGTCTCTTGTGAGACTATGCTGGGGCCTAGCAAACACAGAAGTGTATGCTCACAGTTAGCTATTGGATGGATCACAGGGTCCCCAATGGAGGAGCTAGAGAAAGTACACAAGGAGCTAAAAGGATCTGCAACCCTATAGGGGGAACAACATGATGAACTAACCAGTGCCCCGGAGCTCTTGTCTCTAGCTGCATTTGTATCGAAAGATGGCTTAGTAGGCCATCACTGGAAAGAGAGGCCCATTGGACTTGCAAACATTATATGCCCCAGTACAGGGGAATGCCAGGGCCAAAAGAATGGGAATGGGTGGGTAGGGAAGTGGGGGGGGGGTATGGGGGACTTTTGGGATAGCATTGGAAATGTAATTGAGGAAAATACATAATAAAAATATTAAAAATTTTTAAAAAAGTTCTAGAAGCGATAAATGGGACCTCATAAAGTTGCAAAGCTTCTGCAAGGCAAAAGACACCGTCAATAAGACAAAAAGACCACCAACAATTTGGGAAAGGATCTTTACCTATCCTAAATCAGATAGGGGACTAATATCCAATATATATAAAGAACTCAAGAAGGTGGACTCCAGAAAATTGAATAACCCCATTAAAAAACGGGGCTCAGAGCTGAACAAAGAATTCTCACCTGAGGAATACCGAATGGCAGAGAAGCACCTGAAAAAATGTTCAACATCCTTAATCATCAGGGAAATGCAAATCAAAACAACCCTGAGATTCCACCTCACACCAGTCAGAATGGCTAAGATCAAAAATTCAGGTGACAGTAGATGCTGGTGAAGATGTGGAGAAAGAGGAACACTCCTCCATTGTTGGTGGGATTGCAAGCATATACAACCACTCCGGAAATCAATCCGGCGGTTCCTCAGAAAACTGGACATAGTACTACTGGAGGATCCCGCAATACCTCTTCTGGGCATATATCCAGAAGATGTTCCAACTGGTAAGAAGGACACATGCTCCACTATGTTCATAGCAGCCTTATATATAATAGCCAGAAGCTGGAAAGAACCCAGATGCCCCTCAACAGAGGAATGGATACAGAAAATGTGGTACATTTACACAATGGAGTACTTCTCAGCTATTAAAAACAATGAATTTATGAAATTCTTAGGCAAATGGATGGACCTGGAGGGCATCATCCTGAGTGAGGTAACCCAAACACAAAGGAACTCACACAATATGTACTCACTGATAAGTGGATATTATCCCAGAAACTTAGGATACCCAAGATATAAGATACAATTTGCTAAATGCATGAAACTCAAGAAGAATGAAGACCAAAGTGTGGACACTTTGCCCCTTCTTAGAATTGGGAACAAAACACCCATGGAAGGAGTTACAGAGACAAAGTTTGGAGCTGTGAAGAAAGGATGGATCATCTAGAGACTGCCATATCTGGGGATCCATCCCATAATCAGCTTCCAAACGCTGACACCATTGCATACACTAGCAAGATTTTGCTGAAAGGACTCAGATATAGCTGTCTCTTGTGAGACTATGATGGGGCCTAGCAAACACAGAAGTGGATGCTCACAGACAGCTATTGGATGGATCACAGGGCCCCCAATGGAGGAGCTAGAGAAAGTACCCAAGAAGCTAAAGGGATCTGCAACACTATAGGTAGAACAACATTATGAACTAACCAGTACCCCGGAGCTCTTGACTCTAGGTGCATATATATCAAAAGATGGCCTAATCGGCCATCACTGGAAAGAGAGTCCCATTGGACTTGCAAACTTTATATGCCCCAGTACAGGGGAACTCCAGGGCCAAAAAGTGGGAGTGGGTGGGTAGGGGAGTGGGGGGGGCTATTGGGGGACTTTTGGGATAGCATTGGAAATGTAAATGAGGAAAATACCTAATAAAAAATATTAAAAAAAAAAAAGATGGCCTAGTCGGCCATCACTGGAAAGAGAGGCCCATTCGACTTGCATACTTTATATACCCCAGTACAGGGTAACACTAGGGCCAAAATGTGGGAGTGGGTGGGTATGGGAGTGGGGTGGAAGGTATAGGGGACTTTTGGGATAGCATTGGAGATGTAAATGAGGAAAATCCCTAATAAAAAAATTTTAAAATGAAGTAAATAAAATTTATAACATTCAAGAAATAAACCACTCACAAGTCTAGGAAGTTCTTGCCAGACTATATACAAGGTCCTTCCCTAAGATTATATAAGCAATAACAATTGCTAGAGAGAAGACAGTCGTCTATAAATCAAGATGTCTGAAAGTCATGGAAGGAGCCCCAGGGATAATGCTTTCATAACTTATTTCTGACTTTTATATGGGCTTTTCACTGAAACAACTGCATTTATTCTCCTGTGCATACCCTTCAGACCATAGATCCTAGAATGGACTTTTTAGTATAGGATCATTACCCTAATTTGCATTCCTGTTGCTCATGCCAATGAACTCACTGATTCACCAAGTTATACTTGGTGGAATAGCTTCTTTGTTCTGGCACAGGTATTGTTTAGAGTGAGCAGATACTTCTTCAATTCTTCACAGGGAAAGTAACACAAAGCAATTGGTACCTGAATGAGTACTGAAAGAATCAAAGAACTCATATCTCAGGGGAGGAGTGGTAATAAAATTTCTTCAGCAGGTGCTGGTACACAGAACTGAGGCTGTTCCTTGTGACGATAGATCACCAGAAGCAAACCTCAACCTTTTTACATTTCTCCCTGGGATATGTCTTGCTGTAGTTGTGGTCGCAAGTACGGTGACATATTTGTTAGGATATACAACTAAGATTGAACTGTCTAAGAATGGAATATTCTTGGGGCCATCATTGGAGTAGCCATCTTCCAAGTAATGACATGGACTGTTGTGTATTCTTAATGAGTGGGAATCACCATAGAAATGCAGGTGTACCATGAAAAAATGGCTAAAAGACTAGAAGTGTAGTTTCTGGAAGTAAAATATGCACAACAAAATGGTCTGCAGGCCATGCTATGTGGTGTGTAGTCACAGAGGTATATAATAAGATGTGTAACCAAGGATTAAAAGGCTTGCCAGAAGAAAAAGTACCATGGAACGGAAGGACAATATCAGTAAAAAGATGTTCAGATAGTATCTTTATATTAACTTATGATTTTCTGTGGACACTGAAAGAAAGAATGAAATGGAGCTGCTTCCTTGACATTTATTACTGTTGAGAAAACAAAGGAGACAATACAAATTAGTTCTACACTAAAAGTCCCTTCTAGGATCTAAAATGTTGGAACCCATGAGACAAACTGGCTAGCAAAGAGAAAAAAGTAAGGTAGAAGTAATAGAAGCTAGCTATCAGGTCAACCATTTATAGAGATAAATAGTAAATTCATTATTCAGAATAATGAAAAAGACCTTCCTGAAAATCCAGTACAAAAATATGTGACTATCAAGGACTAAAAAGCATATAACTGCTTGAATCTGGAAAGTCTCTAAAGTAATAAAAACTGCCTCTCCCAGCTTGGTTTTCTGATGATGTGGGGCATAGGGATGGTGGGGTCAGTATGAGGTCTAGGAAAGCAGAGAATCTAAGTAACAGCCACCACTCTTTGAGAAAAGACTACCAAACTCAAAGTAATATGAGAGAAAACAGTTCCTGTTGGGCTGGATATATGCAGGACATTAAGCACAATTTGTTATTGCAAATCCAAGTTCTTTCGAGCAAAAAGAACTGGAAGGTGATAGAGGGATGGCAGGAATTATGGAGGAAGCTGGATGTATGAGGGGCAGTGTTTGATGCCCTATTTACTGAGCTTTGTAGAACTCTGCTCAGAGTTGAGAAAGATGTTGAATACGTAAGGACCTTGGCCTTGGTAGTGGGTTTTAGTGGCTTCTTGAGCTCTGTGGTGGTATGCAATCTTTATGAAGTAGAAAAGGCTGTAGCAAATCTGATTGGGTCAGACTGAATCTTGACCTAGGGGTGGGGAATTATCTTCTCAGAATATGCAGTCTACCTTAGCTCTGCAAGAAAATATACTCAAGGTAAAGATTGCTCACCCAGGCCAGGGCTCTTAGAGTAGCAAAATGTGACTAAAGGAAAAGCCAGTGTCTCAGTGTTGTCTCAGCACTAACAGAAACAGAGAATGTGGACCTGATCCACTTTGGGCTTAAGCCAGGCTAATTAGCAAAATGTTGGTCTTACAAAGACTGTTAGGGATGGGGAGATTCACAGTGGTCCTGGGTATAGAAAAACCAGATGGCTTGTGGAAAATATGGAGTATGATGATCTGTGATGTGCTGCTATACTCAAAATTGTCCTGATGACCAAAAAATGACAGATGTGATAGATTTTTTGATAGCTATTTAGAACCTTTGATAGTATGATTTTAAAGGAAGGCATCTTGCATAAATGTGTAGGCTCCTGTTTCTGTGGCATAGTGAACTAACATTTAGTCATAGGTGGGAAGAAAACAAGATATGCATCATCCCCTCTAAGACATAGGGAATAATGTAGAAGAGAGGACAGGAAGAAAGTGAGCGCTGGAGAAACGATTGTAGTGTAGCCATTTCCTCTGACTTGCAACATTTTGGGAGAGAGACATGTTAAGACTTAGGAAGTAAACAACTCCCAAGTCTCAGGAAATTCCTGAAACTTACAACATCCACAGGAGTCTTTCTCTATGTAATTCCAGTGTAAGAATTTCTGGCAAAAAGATCCATTCTGACCAGTCTAGTTGCCTGAAGTTTATGTAGGATGCTCTAGGGATATTTTCATGAGTTATCACTCTTGGAATATTTTCAGTTATTCAGCTCTTTGGGAGCATCTATAATTTTGGTATCCTCTCATTCCTTCTCTTGCAAATAGTCCCCAAATGCCTACTGCTTCACTAAACCAGGCTTGGGTGGAATCATTTCATTGGTCTACCATTGGAATTCCATCTAGGGTGTACAGATAACTTGTACATGTCTCCGAGTAAAAGGCACAAAACATCATTTGGAGAGGAAGGGAGTTGTATTATTATTATTATTATTTATTAAATAAATGATCATGAATAAGTGAGTTTAAAATTATTTACTCTTTAGCTCATATTTATGTAGATGCAAATTCTGACATGATTTGAGTGGAGTCCCTGCTCAGTCCATCAGAGCCCAAAGCAAGGTTTAGTTAAGACTCTATAAGTTTCTGAGAACTGTAGGGAAAATTTCTCTTCATAACTTCATTCTTATTTGTAGGTTTTGGTTTCATGACACTGAAATACTTAAGTCATAGTAGCTATGATGAATGTTTACAGATATTCTTAAGTTCTAGCATTAACTCCTGTACTGTGATGTGACCCTCTTATGTTCAAAATGTATGAAAACCTTGATATGCTTAAAATCTCAGGTTCCCTTCTCTTTTTTAAAAATTTTTATTGATTATTTTACTTATTTACTTTTCAAATGTTATCCCTATTCCCAGTTTGCCCTCCATAACCTCCCGACCCCATCCTCCCTCCCCCTGTCTCTGAGAGTGTTCCCCCACTGCCCTCCCACTCCCGCCTCAGCACATTTTCCTATTCTGGGGTATCCAGCACCCACAGGACTGAAAGACTCCCCTCCCAGTGATGCCTAATAAGGCAGTCCTCTGCTCCATATCCAAATGGAGCCATTTCCTTTTCTACAACCAGAAAAAAAGTATATATTTCATAGGAAACCTCAAACAGTATCATTTTTAAAAATTCATGTGTTTCATTTGTCATAGCCTAATACTAAGAATAATGTCCATGAAGTTTGCATCCCTAGGTATTATTAAGGGTATGAACATCATTTGGAGAGGTAGGAGGGTTGTATCCTAAATCCTAGTACAACAGGTTATTGCATTAGTTGAATTCTTTAAATTCATCTCCCTGATTTTTCATGTTCTGGCTTTTGTTGTTATGCTCTCCTTACTTTGTAATTCTCCATAATGCTCTTTCAAGTGTGTGTGTGTGTATAAACATAAATATATAAATACGTATAAACACATAACATATAAATTCATAACAAAAAATGGACATGGACATTTTCTTTCTCTTTTTTTTAAGAAACATTTTATTTTATTTCATTTTATTTTGAGTTTGAGTGTTTCGTTTCTATGAATGTATGTGTCTGACTTACACACCTGTTGCCAACAGAGTATACAAGGCTTTAGCTCCCCTGGAGCTGGAGATATGTGTGGTTTTTAGCCACTCTGTGATGCTGAGAATCAAACCTGGGTCTTTTCTAAGAGAACTATATAAACTACTGAGCTATCTCTTCAGCTTCTATGTACATTTTTGTTTAAAGATTATTATGTTAGTAAGTGAGTGTGGGAGTTTTTCCTCTGGATGTGGAAACATATGTAAAAGGTGAACAAATAGGACTTAAAATGTGGGGTTGAGCCTAGGCCAATTCCAAAATATACTGAGAAGAGAAAACCAGAGGTTGTAGGAGGGTTAGTCAATCCTACTTGTCTACCAATTGGACTGAACAGTTATCTAGGATAATATCTAAACCTGTGGTCTCCATAACTGGATAGATGATAAGAGCTAGCATATAGGTATAAAATAATAAAGGTAAATAACTTAGGGGTGGCAGGAAAGAAACTGCCTCTACTTCATTCTCGCCATGCTGAGAGTCGGCTGCCTATGGTCCGTGGTGCTATAGATGTCTAGAGAATCTTTCGGAACTTGGGTCTTCCTTAGGGTCAGAGGAAACCACAATTTTAGGAAAAGTTTCAGAATAAGAGATTAAAGAAAGAGTACACTTGACTAGTGATAAATATTTAGATCTAGAGGATGCTTGAATTAGAATGGGAGAACTTGGAGCCTATCTAAAAGTGTGGTAGTCTAAGAACAGGAACGACAAAGGATAAATGTGCAGAAAGACCAAGGGTGGCATCCATGCGAAACAGAAAGAGAAAAAGATTATCCAGGCTTATGAATGCACTAGAAATTGTTACAATGATATCTCCTCAATGTTTTCAAACTTTTTATTTACTTTCCCTTGGATATTTTTTACAACGAAACTCTTTGAAACGTAACTCACAATGTCAAATACATGTAGATTAGTAGCTATCTAAGTAGTTGAGTGTCTGAAACATGGAGGCTGTTTTTTATCATATTAAAATCATTAGTTCTTACAATATCTTGAAATGCTATCATTCTTGTGCTATAGATAAATAAATTAAGGCCACAGGAGCTACCACATTTGACCACAGATTGATTCAGATCCACATTCCAATGATTGATTTAAAATCTGATAAATTTGATGTTTTAACACTCTTTTAAACTAGTTACACAACCTACTTACTGTTGAATCAAATGAGACTAGTAAAAGGATGTAATTTACAAACTAAGAGAAGATTTTTTTCAAAAAAAAGTGGATTTTTCTCTTTTACATTTTTCTTTTACTGAAAATAAATTATCTCATAAAACATATCATATACACTCTCACCCTCTCTACTTATAGTTCCTTCCCACCTTCCCTCTCCTCTGAAGTCACTCACATTCTGTCTCTAATTAGTTAAAAGAACAGGCTTCTAAGAGATAACAACTAAACATGAAAAAATAAGATCTAGTAAGATGAAGCAAAAGCTATAGTTTGAAGTTGGACACTGCAACCCAACGGGAGGAGGAGTTTCAAGAGCAGGCATGAGAGTCAGAGATCCACTTATTCTCACACTCAGAAGTCCCATACAAATACTAAGCTAATATATTTATTCACAGAAGATCTGGTATAGACCTGTGTCTTTCCTGTGCTTGCTGCGTCAGTCTCTGTTGAATTCATATGCATCCTTCAGAGGGCCTTGTTCTCCTGGGGCCTTTCATCCCCTCTGGCTCTTACACTCTTTCTGCCTCCTCAGCCATGGGATTCCCTGAGCTTTGTGGGGGAGGAATTTGATGGAGACATCCCATTTAGAGCTGTATATTCCAAGGTCTCTTTATTTTTCTGCATAATGTCTGTCTGTCAGTGAATCTCTGTATTTGTTTGTATCTGCTTCTGAAGGAAGCCTTTCTCATGATGACAAGACAAGGCACTGATCTATGAGTATAACAGAATATAATTAGGAATCATTTTATTGATTTTTTAAGGAAAAAATGGCTATTTAAAGCACCTTGGAGTCAATCTTGTTTGCACAAATGTCTGTGTTGTGGGCTTCAACTATCTGGCTGTGGCTGCTTTTGAAACACAAATGTAGAGCAAATAAATACTTTGACATTGCGAGTTATGCTTCGAAGTGTTTAGTTATAGTAGGTGTCCAAAGAGAGTCCGTAAAAGAAGTTTGGAAACATTAAGTTAAAAAGTATATTTTAATTATTTCTATTAGTGCTGTATTTTTATTGTTTTATGGTATGCTGAGGTATTGTGTTCTGGGGAAAGTTCATGGAGTCTGAACTCACATGCAATTAGGGCTAGTCACGCACGGCTAACACTCCTGTGGCGTTTCCTACATATTACTTATGGCTCTGGTCAGTTTCCCTTTATAGTAGATATAATAACATTGGCTCCATGGTGCTGAAGGAAGTATGAGCAAATGTACTCACATGATGCGTAAAATGCAATGGTAATAATAAGATGACTACCCAACATTTTGAAAGATGTATTTCCAAGCTTTGAATTTGTGAGTGAAAGGATGACGTGGGACCAGGATGTATTGGCTCCTGTATATCTCTTCTGTGATAATGATGGGTGATTTCTTTCTTCTGAAAGCAGTTTTCTCAAGAGCTATACTGTTGAGTACAGAATGGAGACTCTATAAAGGTTATCTGACTTACTTAATGAAAAGCCAGGAGTAAGATTAATATCACATTGAGTATTAGTCATAGATAATAGGTTTATCATTGTTCTGGGAATTAGATAGTTACACTGAAAATAGATGAACTAGATACTCAGAATGAAATGATTGATTCTAGTCAGGGTCTAATAATGTTTAGCTCTTTGTGGATATGTAAATATAGAGGGAGATGGCTATTACTGATTTCTATTGTTTGCTTTATATGTAGAAATTTAACTGAAAATATAACTTTGAAGTCATGGTCAAATCAGGAGCAAGGAAGACATTTGAACATTCAAATTTGATCCATCCCTCTGAGCATCAGCTGTTAGATGTCCAGTGAAACATGCCCACATTACACATGAGACCCAATTATTGAACTATGGGGAATTGGGACCATCAAATCTTAGGGTCAAGTTCAATTACAGCGCACATTAGAAGATATGACTGACTTTGCCAGGGAGAGACAAGATGAAACACACTCAAATTATATGTCAGTAAGTATACACACTTACACTTTTGTCTATGCGTCATCTTTGAAAATTATGAATAATACAAATAAAACTTACTTATGAAATCATCCTTTGGGTACACATATCTTTCAGGATTTTATTTACATATAAAAGAGTTCAGTGATTTCTTGGTCTTTAACTATCTTTTAAGATAATCACTTTTATTGCTTATCAGTTTCATACATTTATATAATAAATTTTAGTCATTTTCATATCCCATCCTCCTCTCACATCCCACTAAAACTCGCCTTCCCAATAAGTCTTCTTCATACATTCATGTCTTGCATGTGTGTGATCCATTGGGCCCATCAAGGTGTCATCCTGATTGGTCAGAATTTTATATTAAGATATCACCATTAGCTGCTCTTGGGTTTTTAGGATTCTTTATTTCCTTAAATCCTACATTTCAATATGTAGCAGGTCATTTTTTTTATTCTTTGAGAATTTACTTCATGTATAAAATGAAATATGATCATATGAACTTCCATTTCCACCCCCTTCCCCAGTATCCCAATAGTTCCCATCCCAACTTCAGATCCTCATCTTTTTAAAAACATGATCCACAAAGTCCACCTAGTTTTACCTCTGCCCCTGAGTAGTTTCTTTGTGTAGTTTTGAGGTCAATTATGTGGTATAATACTCCCAGCACTTCTATAATCTGCCACTTCATAGGCACAGAGTATATATGAACTGAGGGCATTACTCATGTCTTGTCTGCCATCTGGCACTGCCATTGTCCCTATCACAGTGTGTTAAGATCAGTGCAGTCACTTAAGCAGTCTTCTTTCTCCATTCTAACTTGAGCCACTCCATCTTTCTTTGGAAGCCAGAATGGCCTTCTTAAATACTAATTTGATTCTGCCATCCTCTGCTATCAATCCTCTTTGATAATGTCCATTATTTATAAGAGAAAATGCTAACTTCATTAAATGACATGTGAGGTTCTTCCTGACTAAATCCCTGCCCAGTCTTGTTTCTTTTCTTATCACTTCCCTTTATATATCCCATTTCTCATCCCACCCAGAGTCCTGGGTTTTAACTGTTCTGAAAAAAAATATTTTGAACGTTTTCCACGTTCCATATTGACTTATCATGACATTCCTGGACCTCACAGATCTTACTGCTCAGCCTAGACAAGAGTGAGTTACTTTGAGTCTCACTTCTCTGAAGTACATTTTATTCCCGAATCCTCAGAAAGTTATATATCTCCTCTGTGTCTTGCTCAATGTTCTACCAGAATGTTTGTAGTAGTATTTTTGTCTTAAGTTCTACTACTTTTTTGCTTGCTAATATTCAGGGGGTTTTTTTGTTTATATTCTGCTTCCCTTACTATATTGTAAGTGATAGGATCACTTGCAAGTCATATAAATCAGTTAAAGAGACTCTGCATACTACCAAAGGAGAAAAACAGTCATCAAGATCACCCGTCGACTAACCTTGCAATGTTCAACCTGCCTGGGAGAGATACTTGTGCAGTAATGGCACAAAGGTTATGAGGGTAAACAACTCCTGTCTGATTAGGTTCACAGCCCACCCCTTGAGGTAGCTCTCATCCCTGACACGGCTAAAGTTGCCAAGAACCTGAGACTAGATAGGTCGGGGCTCTAGGGAACTCTTACTATTACTCTTCTTAAAAATCACAGCATTAAAGCGACTCTAATGATAGATTGCTGCATCCTTCAGCCCTCACCAGAGAAGCTGCTTCTTGCAGTAGATGAGCCGTAACACAAAGACTCACGTCTGAGCCATGTGCAGAAACCGAAAGGCTCTGGAACACTTAGTCCTAAATGAGATGGCTCTGTCATCTCACCCACACTCAGGGACACTATGCAGAAGATGATATAGACAACTTGTAAGAGCCAGATATGACGTTTGCCTTCTAGATCCAACAGTTCTGATGTACTTGTGAACTCACAGAGATGGTGACAGCATGCACAAGACTTCCTTAAGTTCAAGCCAGGCAAAACCCCAGCCCAGAGAAGGGGAAGTGGGCCCCAAGCCCCACCTCTAACTAAGAAGTTATTTGCAATGGATACTTTCTGAAAAATAAAAAATTAAGTTTTCTTCCATGGAGGGTAGTGGGTGTATCAGCCACAGTCTAGATCGGGCTCCATGCTCAGAAGTAATTAACTGGTCAACACAAAACAGATTACATGATTTTTTGTGTGTATTTTGTTTGTTTTATTTTGCTATTATTTTTGTTGTTTTGATTTATGTTTTGTTTTTGTTTTTGTTTTTTTTTTTTTTGAGAGAAAAACCATAAAGTTGGATGGGTAGGGAGTGGAGAGTATCTAGGAGGAGTTGAACAACAGGAAAGAATATTGTTAAAAATATATGGAATTTAAAAAAAATAAGTAAAAAGACTGCTGAATTTAATTTTGCATTAACAGCATCTAATACATTAAGCACATAAGATATATCTAAAAGTAGTGTTACTCAGTTTATTGTTTATTTCTAGGTTCTGACTATTTCTTTTTTCTAGATTTTAAGATTACAAGCATATAGAGTACCTAATAACATTTAAAATTCCCCAGACATAGTACTATTTTTGCATATAATAGTTGCTGATTAGTGTTAATCTCCAATGATATTAAAGTTAATACTGTTCCTATGTAACTCACTGAAGGACCAAGAGGATATCTCGCTCAGTGGTATATTTGTGATCTGATCATGAAGACCTAATTCATTCACGAGAATCATGGTTTTGTTTGTTTTTAAATAGAGCTGTTGTGGTACATGCTTTTATTCCCAGTGCTGAGAGGCATATCCTGGTAATTCACTGCTGACTATTAAATCTGAATCAGTGAACATAAGGTCAGTGAGAAGAGTCCTGTTTCAAGAAAGGATAGATGGAGTCCAGAGGAATGAATGACACCACAGCTTCATCTCCTGTTTCCACATGTACTTCCGTGTGCGCACATGCGCGTACACACACACACACACACACACACACCATCTCTACCACCACCACCACCACCACCATCATCATCACCATCTACTTAAGCAGCATGATCATTTTCTCAAAGGGCACAGTTAAATTGTTTGTGCATCTCAGGGACCTAGTGAAGTTTCTAGCATAACATGAAGAACTTAGAATTATACTGATACATAGCAGAAGAGCTGCGAAAGCCACTCCAGGTAACCAGACGACATAGGACTACTTTATGTAATGGCGAGTGGAGTGGGTGCTAGGCATAAGCTTGACGTTCATTGTCAGACTTTATTACGTTTAGTTTTAAGACAAAGTTCACAGTTTCTGTCAACATTCTAAGACAAAAAAACTACCTAAAGAACAAAATCCAAAACATTTTGGAAGATTAAATGTATTTGTAAATCAATTTCAGTTTCTTTCAAGGAAAAGAAGGAGAATATACCATTCATACCCTTAAATCTCAAATATGTGACATGCTTTGGTCAACAAAATAAGAACAAGACAAGCCTGTGAATTTGTGAATCCAGGAACTGGGCTCCATGCCTTCTTGGCACACCACCCAGATATTGGAATGTATAGGATCTCAAAACGACAAGTCAAAGAGAGGTGAGGATGGAGGGAGGGGAGGGGAGGGGAGGGGAAGGGAAGGGAGATTAGGGGAAACAGATGAGAAAAGAGAGACCGACCAAGGGTTCTAGTCCCAACTTCACTAGCTATTATCAGCCTTATGAAGAAGTCCAAGCCAGACCAGTGCATCTCTTTGCCAGTCCTCAGAAGAGTGAACGTTAAGTTTCCAAATTATATATTTTTCTATAATGATATATGTTTTATATAAATATGTATTTAGTATATATATATATATATACATATATATATATATATATATATATATATATATATATATATATATATATATATATATATTCCTTCACACAAACATACATAATCTGATTGGAATAATGAAAGCATTTCTGGTTAATGATGACAAGTGACAGAAATAGAAATAGTCACCAACAGTAACTTTGTGAATCTCCAGTTCCCGGCAAACAAGGGTAAAAATACATGGTCGCTGGGACCAACATGAGAATTTCCCATGTGTTACGATGGTCCAGCAACTAAAACAGTGGAAACTCAGTTAAAAAAGTTCAAAATCTACCAAGTAGAGCCTAGAATTTTTCAAACAGAAATTCTGAGAACAAAAATTTATTAATATTAAATAACCTCCCCTCAGCCTCTCTGGGTCAGTACTTCCCTTGAAGCAGAATTATGGTTCATACAGATACTGCATCAAAAACAAAACCAAAAACATTCTGAGAAAAAAATTAAAGCTGGTCAAAGTTGTAACTATATTTACAAGACTACTCTGAAAGTTCTGTCTGCCACATTCTCTCCTTAGGCTGTATAAAACATGCATAATGAAGTTTAACATTTTTCATGGGCTCTGTCTTAAGCTTTTTGTTTCTGTAGTTACATTGAATCAACTATAAAATGTTTTTTAAAATATAAGAAGTGAGAGGAGATTTTGTAAGTATTTGTGAATTCCAGTGTGTTTAAAGGTGATGTGGGTCTAGAGCTTAACTAATTACAAAGTATTGGTGCATGTTTGACTTCATAATTTTATCACGGAAAAAATGTTCTTAAAAAAGTAAAAAAGGGGGGAGGGGGAGAGCTCTAGGGTCCAGTGGTTTGTTCAAATTAAAAGTTATTAATCAGGTTAATGGTTAGTACAGTGATTATTCTTCATCCACGAGAAGGTTACATAATAAAAATAAAAATACTAATATTTATAGCTTTTATACTCTCAGATTTTTTGCAATGATTTATTTGCTCAATTGTACAACGGCTCTGTGGGGTAGACAACATCACCTCACCCATTTTACAGATAAGAAGGCTAAAGCAGGGCCAGCAAGACAACTCAACATGAAAGAGCACTCAAGATGCAAGAGACTGACCTGAGTTCAATCTGTCAAGATCACATGGTGGAAAAAGAGAGAGAACCAACTCCAGAAAATTGTCCTCTTGACCCTATACATGTGAAATGACCTGTGTATGTGTGTAGTATTCACATACATGCTCTCTCTCTCTTTCTCTCTCTCTCTCTCTCTCTCTCTCTCTCTCTCTCTCTCTCTCTCTCTCTCTCACACACACACACACACACACACACACACACACACACAGAGGCATGCTTATACAGAGAAATAAAATATACTAAAATAATTTCTAATTGAGAAAATGAATAAAAAGGCAGATGAATTGAGTTGTCTGTGCTTAGATGGATAATGCAAATAATAAGATTATTGGAATTTATGCCTGTTTTAGAGTGTGTGCCCTTAACTATTCTGTTAAGTCTTCTCTTGGAAAAATGAGGCATAAGGCAACAATCTAATTTTTTCCCTGGGCCCATAAGTCTACGTTTAGTATTTCAGTAGGCCTAAGCCCAATAATAGTTGAAATGGACTGGCTGCTGTAGAATGCATAAAGACAGTGCAGACTGTTTGGAATCACAACGGATGGAGGGCAGGCTTGATACAGATCCCTGTATGAGTTCATTCTGGCAAAGAGAGATCTAGGTATCACAGCACTATTATGTGCGTAGTAATAGTAACTCAGCTTCCATTGGAACCCAGAGACCAAATGACCCGGATAAAGACTTTGTTATTGATCACTAAGCAACAATTGCCAAGACATTCAAACTTCACCTTCCCACTTTTGTGGCTGAGTCGGTTCTGTCTCTTTGAAATGTGTCTCGAAAACAGATTTCTCTCAAGAAGCAATGAAAAAAATAAGTGTGCCGACTTCATATTTGGCTTTCCTTGATCTTTAAGAAGACCATTCAAATTAAAAGACACACTTTGGAAAACACTGCTGCTCAGTAATCCCCCTGCCTTAGGGTGATGAATGAAATTTTATGTGTAAAATTTACTTTACCGGGGACTTTTAGAATCTTCAGCTGAGGGTGACTTTAAGTCAGTGTGCTATCTTACTCCTTAAAAGCACTTGAATTTTTTTTCTAGTTTTCATACAATACATTGTAATCATATTCTTTCCCTTCTCTAGCACCTCCCAGGACTTGCCCACCTCCCTACCCATTCAAATTAATGTGCCTCCTCTCTAAAAGAAAAAAAAAAACAGAATAAGTCAATGAATTTTTTAAAATCAATCAATGATTCTCTTAATTATTATCCTTACTTCATCATCTTTGTTCATTGACCTGGAATAATCGGAAATGTAAGACACATCAGTGAATACCAGCAAAGGCGACGATTTTAGCAGCGACACTAATGACCACTGGTGTTTGTCTCCGATATAACACTACCCACTCAGTGGTTAGGTGTACCTGTATCCAGCTACCATCATTTCTCATCAGAAACACAGAGAGTAGGAGGGGTTAATTTCCTCCAAGCAAATATGAATCCAGGTTTTGAAGCTGAGGAGCACTGTTATACACACCCTACTTACTCTCCATGAAGCCAATTAGGGCATTGCAGTGTTCACTATGATCATTAACCACAGCTATAATTGGAATTATGATTTAAACATAAAGGTAAGAACATGCCTACCACACCAGCAAAGTTTTCTTTTTCCTGAATAAGTCGAAGTAAAAATTTCCCTTTGATTTAATTATTGTCTCCTTTCATTCTGGGTTTTTATAGTTAGCTAATGGATCTTGTCGACCATTATATGTCTTCACCTCCAGCTGGGGACGCATAACTTTTATTGTGGTCCATTATCTGGCCATTAGAGGCCACAAGTGTGTCCCCTGACCCTCTGCCTCGCATTATGCTGAAGAAAAGGAGCTGAAAATGTGGATACAGCAGCTTTCCCAGCACAAAAGCCCAAGAAGCCTCGGCGCCTTCTATATTGAGACCATTCATTTTCCTTCTGCTGCAAAGTCCATCTCACAAGACCCGGGGATAGTGATCCATCCAGATTCCACCTCCAGCCTGGCTGCCCTGCTCCATCACTTCAAAGTGTCAGCTCCAGCAATGGCTAAGCTCTGCACAGTTTATTCTGTTTCTTTTTATTTGAGCAAGAACTTTGAACTGCTTACAAGTTTGATACACGTGTTTTACTAAGTGACTTTATTTTTGTCACACTCACCATGGGCTTTCAAAACGCAAATGTTCATGCTGGCCGTGGTAACTATGTTTTTGTTTTGAAAATTAGGGTGAAGTTTAGGCAGGTCCAATTAGAGAGTCATATTTCTGAGCCGCAACCCCTCTGAAATAATTGAAAGCATTATGTGATGCTGGGATGCGATAGAAAAGAAGTGGAAACCACCCACAGGTATTTGCTGACAGAATCTGCTAAATCTGTCATGGTTATCTTTATTCACACCTGGAGACATGAGAACCTCTGCTTCAGAACATTGGACATCATTGCTAGGGGATCCTGGGTTTGCCAACTGCTTCAAAGTCTGCTTCACTGTTTTCATTTTTAAAAAAGAACAAATAAAATGGGAAAAACACGTCTTTTCCCATTCTAACATGTGGTGCCTGTTTTCTTTCCAGGCCGCCTCTATTTCCCATGTTATCATTTGTTCATTTCACAACTTGCCTCTCAGTTTATTCTACTCACAACAAAACTGTTAATGGGTTTAAACTTGTTTGCAGTTTATGGTTTTTTTTTTCTATTAAAAAACTATTGCCAGGTAATAGTGGTGCATGCTTTTAATCCCAGCCCTTGGGAGGCATAGGCAGGTGATCTCTGAGGGTGCAGGGCCAGCCTGGTCTACAGAATGAGTTCCATAACAGTCAATGCTACACAGAGAAATCCTGTCTCAAAATAGCAGCAGCAGCAACAACAAAAAGTCCCCGTTATTTGCTATTGGGTGTTCATGAGTGTATATGTGGGTGTATATACATGTTATATGGTTGGTTATGTGTGTTTGTGAGTGGATTTGTATGTGAGCTAGTCTGTGAATTTGTGAGTATGAAGGTATGACTGGGTGTGAGTATCTGAGTGTGTAAGTGTGCTACTATTTAACTGTTCGTGTGAATATACATTAAATGCTATGCGAATGTTTGTGTGCAGGTGTTAGTGTGTGTGAGTATGTATGTGTTTGAATGTGTCTGTGAGTTTATATGTGATTGTGGGTGGCTGTTATTTGATGTGTGAGTGCATTGATGTGATTGTGTGACTGTGTATGTTTGTGTCTTTTTCTGAGAGGATGGTCTGTTTCTTACTTTTTAACACACAATACAGAAAGCGTTTCCTATATGTTCAGAATCTTAAAACAGCGAACCATGTCCTAAACCACACAATAGAGTTCTTGAGGGAGAAACATAAGAAGAAGAATAAGCTTGTTGGAAAGATAATGGGATAAGCTTTGAAAATACTTGAATTTAAGGAGACTGTGGGATATCAGGAGGAAAATATTGAAGCTATTGGAATATGTGTTAGTGATGCAAGGTAGAGGCCAGGTTTGAAAGAACTTGGATGTGAAATGCCATGAAATAGTAGACAAAGAAATGGCAAACACCAACAATAACTGTTTGAGCAACACATGCATTAAGAGAATAAAAATGTAACCCAGAAACCATAAAGCAGGAGATGTCAAAGGGCTGGAAAGACAGAAGCCAATAAGAATGAGATTTCTGTGACATAATTTCATTTGCAACCTGAAAGTCAGATTTAATTAATTACTGTAAGTACAGATTAATTACTGTAAAGTCTGAGATGATCAGATCACCAGGAAACAGAGAAAGCAGCCATGATCTCCAGGGATGATCAGAGTAGGTCACTGGGAAAGGCTGCAGGATTCAGTATAACATTGTGACTGAGGAGAACAGCTTTAGTAGCAAGATGGTGATGTGAGTGAGAATAATAGGAACCATGCAGTGAGAAGGGAGGAGGGACCTGGAATATAGACTTCCTTTTCCCTAAAAACAAAATCTATGTTGTAATTTGGCAGTGACTTAAAGGAGAAGAAAGATTGCTGGCTTAAAGAGTTACAAGGAAAATGAAACTGTCCTTTTTGTGTGTGTGTGTTGTTTTATGCTTGTTTGTTTGTTTTTATTTTTGTTTTTGTTTTTATATCAGCTTGAAAAAAAATAATTGTTCAAAGATCATAGGACTATACCACAGGAAATAAAAAAAAAAGAGCTTCTTGAGAAATCAAGGCTAGAGGCAGAATGCCAAGATATGGGTTTGACCCAAGAGCTTGTCAGGACAAGAAAAAACATACTTGGCCACTCTATGGGAGTCTTTTAACTTTCCTTCTAGAGAGCAGAGCTTTGCAAAAGAGCTCGCCTGAAGGACAAGAGAGGAGAGACAGAAGGAGTGAGAGTGTGTCCCTTGAAATGAGGTCATAAAAGGAAATTCGGCTTCCTGTTTGTTCTCTTCTGCACTACTTGCTGGAAACCCAACCGCCACATGTAAGATGTCTGGGGGAGTTACATATTTCCAGAAGACAGAGGCCTGACAAAAGCTGCCATGGACTTGTTAGGGATATGAAAGCATCTGAAGGCTGTGGTGCTACCTATACCTTCAGATAACCACAGCCATTCTGATATCATGGATATTTTAAAATCCAAGCCATAATCATCCAGGGAACACAGAGGGGACAGAACACAAATTCTCTCTATTATGATATCAGTTTATGAACTTAATGAAAAAAGCCTTTATACCTAACCAACTCCTTTGTGTTTCCAGTTATTTGTAGAGCCTGGACAATATTCTCTAACACAAGCTATTCTCTCTCTCTCTCTCTCTCTCTATCTCTCTCTCTCTCTCTCTCTCTCTCTCTCTCTCTCTCTCTCTCTCTCTCTGTGTGTGTGTGTGTGTCCTTGTTTCTGTCTCTCTCTGTCTGTCTGTCTGTCTGTCTCTCTCTCTCTCTCTCTCTCTCTCTCTCACACACACACACACACACACACACACACACACAAACGCACACACACACACACATGTTTTGAAAGTAGTAATGCTTGGACATGTTCTAAAAGGAAAAGGACAACAATTGTTTTATTTGAAAGTAAATGAAGCACCTGATCACCTAGGGTATGGAGTCAGCAGACACCCGCATGGTCCTAGAGGTCTCTCCACGCAATCTTAGGATCACTGGTGAGTGGAACACAACATCGGTTCCAATCCAATCACACGGGACCTGAGACAGCAGTAGGGAAGCAGAAAACCGGCCTGACCAGGGGCACAAGTCCATTCTGGTCAGCACCAGCACTGGGTCACCTAGAGCACAGAATCGGCGGACATCCCCACAATCCCCAGAGGACTCTCCACGAAATCTTAGGATCACTGGTGAGGGAACACAACATCAGTGGCAATCCAATTGTGACAGGCATGTGACAGCAGGAACAAGGACACCAGAGCCCTTCCTGACCAGAGGCTCGGGTGTCTTTTGATCAGTTCTGGTTTACCTTGCTTTCAAACAGACCAGACAGCTCAACAGACCTCAAAGGAGACACGACTTCCAGGCACTGTAATACGCTAAGGATCTTAGGACAACAGGATCCCAGGATAACAGTAGCTGGGTCACACCGGTATTTCAGGGTCTCAGAGGAGTTTGAATGCCAAGAACTCTGACACATTCAGAATCTCAGGTTTACAGGAGCCCACAATCAAAGGATCACAGAGAAAGCTGGACTCTGAGGAGTCCTGAATCAACTGGGATTATAGGAAGGACAGGCTCCAATCAGATATATTGAGGGCAGTAAGCGCTTGAGATGATCAGATGGCAGGAAACAAGCATAAGAACAGAAGCAACAGAAACCAAAGTTACTTGGAATCACCAGAACCAAACTCTCCCAACATAGCAAGTCCTGGATACACCATCACACCAGAAAAGCAAGACATGGATCTAAAGTCATTTCTCATGATGATGATGGAGGACTTTAAGAAGGAAATACAGAAAAACACAGGTAAACAGCTAGAAGCCTTTAAAAAGGAAACACAAAAATCCCTTAGAGAATTACAGGAAAACACTGCCAAACAGGTGATGGAATTGAACAAAAAGATCCAGGGTCTAAAAATGGAAGTAGAAACAATAAAGAAAACCCAAAGGGAGACAAGTCTGGAGATAGAAACGCTATGAAAGTAATCAGGAACCATAGATGTGAGCATCAGCAACAGAATACAAGAGATGGAAGAGAGAATCTCAGGTGCAGAAGATTCCATATGGAACATGGACACAACAATCAAAGAAAATGTAAAACGCAAAAAGATCCTAACTCAAAACATTCAGGAAATCCAGGACACAATGAGAAGACCAAACCTACGGATAATAGGAGTAGATGAGAATGAAGATTTTCAACTTAAAGGGCCAGCAAATATCTTCAACAAAATTATAGAAGAAAACTTCCCATACCTAAAGAAAGAGATGCACGTGAACATATAAGAAGCCTTACAGAACTCCAAATAGACTGGACCAGAAAAGAAATTCCTCCTGACACATAATAATCAGAACAAAAAATGCACTAAAGAAAGACAGAATATTAAAAGCATTAAGGGAAAAAGGTCAAGTAACATATAAAGGCAGGCCTATTACTCCAGACTTCTCACTAGAGACTATGAAAGCTAGAAGATCCTGGACAGATTTTATACAGACACTAAGGTAACACAAATGCCAGCCCAGGCTACTATACCCAGCAAAACTCTCAATTACCATAGATAGAGAAACCAAAGTATTCCATGACAAAACCAAATTCACACAATATCTTTCCACAAATCCAGCCCTTCAAAGGATAATAATAGGAAAACACCAATAAAAGGACAGAAACTACTCCCTAGACAAAACAAGAAAGTAATCCTTCAACAAACCTAAAAGAAGACAGCCACAAGAACAGAATGCCAACGCTAACAACAAAAATAACAGGAAACACCAATTACTATTCCTTAATATCAATGGACTCAATTCTCCAATAAAAAGACATAGAATGACAGACTGGCTACACAAACAGGACCCAACATTTTGCTGCTTACAGGAAACCTACCTCAGGGAAAAACACAGACACTACCTCAGAGTAAAAGGCTGGAAAACAATTTTCCAAGCAAAAGGTCTGAAGAAACTATCTGGAGTAGCCATTCTAATACCGAATAAAATTGACTTCCAGCCCAAAGTTAGTAAAAAAAGACAAGGAGGGGCACTTCATACTCAACAAAAGTAAAATCTTCCAGATGAAATCTCAATTCTGAATATCTATGTTCCAAATGCAAGGGCAGCCCCATTCATTAAAAAAAATAAAAAACAACAAAAAAAAACTTTAGTAAATCTCAAAGCACATATTGCACCTCACAGATTAATAGTGGGAGACTTCAACAGCACACTCTCATCAATGGACAGATCCTGGAAATAGAAACTAAACAGAGACACAGTGAAACTAACAGAAGTTATGAAACAAATGGATTTCACAGATATCTACAGAATATTTTATCCTAAAACAAAAGGACATACCTTCTTCTCAGCACCTCATGGTACCTTCTCCAAAACTGATCATATAATCAGTCACAAAATAGGACTCAACAGATAAAAAAATATTGAAATTATCCCATTCATTCTATCAGATCACCACCCACTAAGGCTCATCTTCAATACCCACATAAATAATAGAAAGCCAACGTTGACTTGGAAGATGAACAACACTCTACTCAGTGATAACTTGGCCAAGGAAGAAATAAAGAAAGAAATTAAAGACTTTTTAGAGTTTAATGAAGATGAAGACACAACATACCCAAACTTATGCGACACAATGAAAGCATTCCTAAGAGGAAAACTCATAGCTCTGAGTGCCTCCAAAAAGAAACAGGAGAGAGCATACACTAGCAGTTTGACAGCACAACTAAAAGCTCTAGAACAAAAGGAAGCAAATTCACCCAAGAGGAGTAGATAGCAGGAAATAATCAAACTCAGGGGCAAAATCAACCAAGTGGAAACAAAAAGAACTATTCAAAGAATCAACCAAACCAGGAGCTGGTTCTTTGAGAAAATCAACAAGATAGATAAACCCTTAGCCAGACTAACTAGAGTGCACAGGGAAAGCATCCTAATTAACAAAATCAGAAATGAAAAAAGGAGACATAACAACAGAACCTGAGGAAATCCAAAACTCATCAGATCCTACTACAAAAGGCTATACTCAACAAAATTAGAAAACCTGGATGAAATGGACAAATTTATAGACAGATACCTGGTACCAAAGTTAAATCAGGATCAGATTAATGAACTAAACAGTCCGATATCCCCTAAAGAAATAGAAGTAGTCATTAATAGTCTCCCAACCAAAAAAAAAAAAAAAGCCCAGGACCAGATAAGTTTAGTGTAGAGGTCTATCACACCTTCAAAGAAGACCTAATTCTAGTTCTTCTCAAACTATTCTACAAAATAGAAACAGAAGGTACTCTACCCAATTCATTCGATCACAATTACTCTGATACCTAAAACACATAAAGACCAAACAAAGAGAACTTCACACCAATTTCCCTTATGAATATAAATGCAAAAATACTCAATAAAATTCTCCCAAACTGAATCCAAGAACACATCAAAACAATCATCCATCCTGACCATGTAGGCTTCATTCCAAGGATGCAGGGATGGTTTAATATATGGAAATCCATCAACGTAATCCATTATATAAACAAACTCAAAGACAAAAACCACATGATCAACTCGTTAGATGCTGATAAAGCATTTTACAAAATCCAACACCCATGATAAAAGTCTTGGAAAGATCAGAAATTCAATGCCCATACCTAAACATAATAAAAGGAATCTACAGCAAACCAGTAGCCAACATCAAAGTAAATGGAATGAAGCTGGAAGCACTCCTACTAAAATCAGGGACTAGACAAGGCTGCCTACTTTCTCCCTACCTATTCAATATAGTTCTTGAAATCTTAGCCAGAGCAATTAGACAGCAAATGGAGGTCAAGGGGAAACAAATTGGATAGGAAGAAGTCAAAATATCACTATTTGCAGATGATATGATAGTATATATAAGTGACCCTAAAAATTCCACCAGAGAACTCCTAAACCTGATAATCAGCTTCAGTGCAGTACCTGGATATAAAATTAACTCAAACAAATCAATGGCCTTTCTCTACCCAAAGGATAAACAGACTGAGAATGAAATTAGTGAAACAACACCCTTTACAATAGTCACAAATAACAAAATACTATGGCATGACTCTAACTAAGGAAGTTAAAGATTTGTATGATAAGAATTTCAAGTCTCTGAAGAAAGAAATCAAAGAAGATATCAGAAGATGGAAAGATCTCCCATGCTCATGGATTGGCAGGACCAATATAGTGAAAATGGCTATCTTGCCAAAAGCAATCTACAGATTCAATGCAATCCCCATCAAAATTCCAACTCAATTCTTCAACGAATTAGAAAGGGCAATCTGCAAATTCATCTGGAATAACAAAAAAACCTAAGATAGCAAAAACTCTTCTCAATAATAAAAGAACCTCTGGTGGAATCACCATGCCTGACCTGCATCACAGAGTAATTGTGACAAAAACTAAATGGTATTGGTATAGTGACAGACAAGTAGACCAATGGAGTAGAATTGAAGACCCAGAAATGAACCCACACACCTTTGTCAAGGGAGCTAAAACCATCCAGTGGAAAAAAAAGACAGCATTTTCAACAAATGGTACATGGTACAACTGGCAGTTATCATGTAGAAGAATGCGAATTGATCCATTCCTATCTCCTTGTATTAAGGTCAAGTATAAGTGGATCAAGGAACTCCACATAAAACCAGAGACACTGAAACTTATAGAGGAGAAAGTGGGGAAAAGCTTCAAAGATATGGGCACAAGGGGAAAATTCCTGAATAGAACAGCAATGGCTTGTGCTGTAAGATTGAGAATTGACAAATGGGATCTCATAAAATTGCAAAGCTTCTGTAAGGCAAAAGGCACTGTCAGTAAGACAAAAAGGCCACCAACAGATTGGGAAAGGATCTTTACCAATCCTAAATCAGATAGGGAACTAATTATCTATATCTATATCTATATCTATATCTATATCTATATCTATATCTATCAAGAAGATGGACTCCAGAAAATCAAATAACCCCATTAAAAATGGAGCACAGAGCTAAACAAAGAATTCTCAACTGAGGAATATAAAATGGCTGAGAAGCACCTGAAAAAATGTTCAACATCCTTAATCATCAGGGAAATGCAAATCAAAACAACCCTGAGATTCCACCTCACACCAGTAAGAATGGATGAGATCAAAAATTCAGGTGACAGCAGATGCTGGCGAGGATGTGGAGAAAGAGGAACACTCCTCCATTGTTGGTGGGATTGCAAGGTTGTACAACCATTCTAGAAATCAGTCTGGTGTTTCCCCAGAAAATTGGACATAGTACTACCGGAGGATCCAGCAATACCTCTCCTGGGCATATATCCAGAAGATGTTCCAACCGGTAAAAAGGACACATGCTCCACTATGTTCATAGCAGCCTTATTTATAGTAGCCAGAAGCTGGAAAGAACCCAGATATCCCTCAACAGAAGAATAGATCCAGAAAATGTGATACATTTACACAATGCATACTACTCAGCTATGAACAATGAACAATGAATTTATGAAATTCCTAGCCAAATTGATGGATTTGAAGGGCATCATCCTGAGTAAGATAACACAATCATAAAAGAACTCACATGATATGCACTCACTGATAAGTGTATATTAGCCCAGAAACTTAGAATACCCAAGATATAATTTGCAAAACAAATCAAACTCAAGAAGAAAGAATACCAAAGTGTAGACACTTCCCCCTTCTTAGAATTGGGAACAAAACACCCATGGAAGGAGTTACAGAGACTAAGATGAAAGAATGGACCATCCAGAGACTGCACCACCCAGGGACCATAATCAGCCACCAAATGCAGACATTGGTGCATATGTCAGCAAGATTTTGCTGAAAGGACCCTGATAGAGCTGTCTCTTGTGAGGCTATGCCAGTGCCTGGCAAACACAGAAGTGGATGCTCACAGTCAGCTATTGGATGGAACACAGGGCCCCCAATGGAGGTGCTAGAGAAAGTACCCAAGGATCTGAAGAGGTCTGCAACCCTATAGGTGGAACAACAATATGAAGTAACCAGTACCCCCAGAACTTGTTTCTCTAGCTGCATATGTAGCAGAAGTTGGCCATAATTGGGAAGAGAGGCCCTTTGGTCTTGCAAACTTTATATGTCCAGGTACAGGGGAACATCGGGGCCAAAAAGTGGGAGTTTGTGGGTAGGGGAGCAGGTGAGGGAAGGGTATAGGGGACTTTTGGAATAGCATTTGTAATGTAAATGAAGCAAATACTTAATAAAAAATTGGGGAAAAAAAAGAAAGTAATTCAAGCACATTGTCTATGTGAGTCCCATCAACTGAGTCTTCCTAGGGCATGCATTTTAGAAAACTTTTCAAATATAAGGAGTGGGATGATGTGAAGTTGCATTACTGCCCAGAGGTCTAAATTATCACTTGATAAACAACCAAAAGGCAGGGGTGGGGCACATATTTCAGAATGCAGAAAGGAAGGCTGTTTTTTGTTGTTGTTGTTTTGTTGTTGTTGTTGTTTTGTTTTGTTTCTCAGCAAATAATACTCAAGAGCCAATATTCTTAACAGGATCAAAAAAGGAAGAACCTCACAATAATCAAACCAGTCTGGTAGAAAGCTGGAAGATATTACAAACTAACAAGGTCCAGGTTGGTTTTATAGGTTTAGCCTAAAGCAGGGCAGTTGTCTATTTGGGCTCTAATAGATAGAGGCTAAGAGGTCAATTACTCTTCAGGAGCAGTGTAAAGATTAAGAGGTGAAAAGTGAATTTTGTCTTAAGAAAGGGCCTCTGAATGATAATACAAGAAGCAACTGATCCAGGAGGCAGTGAGCAAAGCACAGATCTATAATCTCAGAAACCTCACATAATAATAAGTCATGGCCCTTTCAAGTGTCCCTGCTCAGGCATCAGTAATGGGGACCAGAAGAAATAATTCAGGAAAAGTAGATGAATATCATGAATGTTGTCTACAGAAAGGCTTGCTGTCTATTTTCTCAGAATTCCAAACCCACTATGAACGTTCTATGCTACACACTGTGGAGTGTGTTAGGTATCATAGATATGACTGCCTTTTCTGTATAAAACCTACAGAACAGAATGAAATCTTCAGTTTTGGGTGTTATCAGAGGTCAGCAGAGGGCTATGGATCCTGAGTCCTTTGAATCCAGTGGAGAGCTTTATCAGGAATTCCGTTTTACCTACATAGACAGCAGACTCCCTTCTTATCAGTGTGTTTTCTTCCTTTAGTGAGAGTGGTCCTGACTCTTGGTGTGACAGTAAACTGCTCCTTGTTCTTCTCAGCTAAATTTTTCTACCACATTGAGTCCATTCTGCACGGTTGATAGAGGTTCTCAGTGGTCAATTTATGCAGTGAGTAACATGTCAACCCGAGAGAAGGAAGTAAGACTCTCGTTCTGGCACTAGGATAGCACTCATGCTGAAGTAGTCTACTGAATCAGAACCATTCTAGAATGGACAGCTCAGTGTGTTTAGCAGTGTGTCTGAAACAGCAGACTAAATCTGATATTCCAATTCTAATTCTTTATGTTCTTCAGAATTCTTTATAATACTATGCTTCTTGTATATAAAAATAAAAAAAGCTATTGTGAACGTGAACTCTCTATATCCAAGGCCTTGACCTAGATACCAAACAGAAAATTGAATAAAGTACCCCCTTCTCCTACTCTGGATCTGCCCTTTCTACTTTTTCTTCCTTATTTCATCCAATGGATAGTTCTTCAGCATGCATTGAGGTAAGCTCATAGTGTCAGGATAAATCACAAACAAATTTACATTGCACATTCATGAAGAGCTCATGTCTTTTGAGTACATCACATGTTAATAGAATAACTGGACAATCAAATGTCAAATAGGCAGTGTGCTGAATGCTGTGTGGAAGACTACTACATGGAACTATAAGAGTAGATATTGAATATTCGTTCTCCCTAACTATGAGAGAAAGAAATCCTGATATATGATAAATCTAGCTTGAACTAAGAGCTAAAGATGAATCATTGTTCACAGGCAAAGTGAGAGTAGAGAACACTACAGGGGTAGACAATATAATATGGCGAACTAGCCACACAACAGAAAAATCTTCATGAAAAAGTTTACACTGAAGAGGTCAAGGAAAGCCTGTATGGGGTGGAGTTGAAAAGGCTTGGAGAAGCTAAGGTTTAAGAGGTTCTGCACAATGGAGTACTACTCAGCTATTAAAAACAATGAATTTATGAAATTCTTAGGCAAATGGTTGGATCTAGAGGATATCATCCTGAGTGAGGTAACAAAATCACAAAAGAACACACATGATATGCACTCACTGATGAGTGGATAGTAGCCCAGAAACTTAGAATACCCAAGATACAATTTGCAAAACATATGAAACTTAAGAAGTTCTGCATGCCATTGAAGGGCAGTAGGGAAATCATTGGGATGTGGGAAAGAGGGACATTATAGGATTGTCAGAGCAGTAATATTATATGGGATGTCATTGTGGGGGAAAAGGAAAGAATGGTTGTACCCAAGCCACCTAGTAGTAGAGGTCTTAAAAAGTAGGTGAAACAAGCGAGATCTGTGTAGGAAAATCTGACAGCCGGAGAGGAGGGGAATGGAATTTTTATAATGAAGGGAAGAAAATATCAAGATTGACAGACAATTATTCATAATTGTCATTCTCATATTTTTATATTTATTTTATCTTTTATTTTTGGGAGCTTCATGTATGTACCAAATTTACATGATTTCCACTCCACCCTATGATGAATCTTACAGGTTGGTCAGGAAGACGGACATTATATGAGCAAAAGTGCAAAGATGAATTTAGTAATAAATGTCATTATGGAAAATTGACAGATGTCAATGGGGGTTAAAGAAACATGCTCCAGCCAGAAGAAGGATGCCATGCTAAGCGGGAGTTACTCTGAGCAAATCAAAGGGTCAAAGACAAGTACAGCTAAGCCAAGGAAAGGGAGCACAGCATTTTGGCGAGAGGTAGGTGACATGGCAGGGAAAATGTAGGTCTAATGATACTACAACCTGAAGGACAGAGGCCGGATTTCCACATTAAAGGGTTTGATGGCCATCCCAGGGCAATAACAACCTACTCTAGGATTTATCTAAAGCTTTTAGAATTTCATACATAAGTTTTGTATTTCATTTGCATTTCTTCCTTTCCACTTCCAACTCTTTCTGTGTGACCCTCCCAACTCAATCTCAAATTCATGACTTCATGCATACACACACACACACACACACACACACACACACACACACAATTTTATTCTCTCAGATTTTGATTCATACACATGTATATATATATATATATATATATATATATATATACATATAGCCTGTTGAATCCATTTACTTTTGCCTGTATATGTATGTATACAGGCTGACCATTGGGAATTGATAACCTATCTAAGGGCTTGTTCCTGAAGAATGCAGATTCTCCCTTTCTTGAGAGTTAATAATTTCCCAATTATAAGCAAAAGGATTGTTTTGTGACAGTGGATTTGCATTTAGAAATATAACTTGGACAACACTGCAATGTTGATTTGACATAGGGACCAGATGCATCATCACTACACAGCCCAGGAAACCAACAAGCTTTCTCCCAAGTGGAACCATCGATGCTGTGTGGGTCCATGTATGTTTCTCATTACTCTGTCATTAATTCCAATTCACTATCCACTCACTGTGTCCCAGATGTTGTCTTATTTCACCCTTGTAAGCCAGTCTTAGAAACAGACCATTGTTCTTTTAATACAGCACAATACATCTTTCAAGAGAAGAGCCCACCTCTGCTGGAGCATACAGCCAACAGGCAGAGGGGGTACAAATGGTGGCTTGGTGTTTGAATGTGTATTTTATGCTCTATGCTGACTCTGCAAGTCAGCAGTGGCAAAGTAAAAGAGAAACTGTTTATATTTGAGATTAGAAGCAGGCAGAATGCAGTGGACACACTCAAATATCACCTGAATCGTGTGGGTCAGTTAGGGGATGTCCTCTGTCCAAGGCAAGTCTAAGTCTAAGTCTAAGTCTAAGGATATTATCATGTGCCAATAACCCCCCCTTTATAACAAGCCTCCTCTCATGGGAGAACCAGTTAAAGAAGATTTTTCTGATGCTCTTGGGTAATGATGAATTCTTACTTCCTTTGTTCTTCTTCAAGTGTAGAATTTAGCAGGAAATTTGAAATTGGCAGGATAGACTGGCTAACAATTCCTGGGAACTTTATAAGTGTCTCATCACTGGTAAAACAAGAAGATTCTTCACTGGGAAGGTGATTCTGGGAGTAAAAAAATCACTTAATATAAGCAGTAACTTAAATACTTAGCACTATGAACCAGCAAAGTTAGTTTCTAATAATAGATTTATGCTATAGCAATCTCTTATTATTTCTACCCATGTTCATATGCTAGTTTCTTTTTCCAATTTGTGTATTAGCTCTTATTCCTAATGATGCTGATTAAAATTTGAATACTCCAATTTAGAGAATCTTCACCATTGCACAAAGAAACCTAATTTGCTAGCCAATTTATTATACAAAGCTGTCCAACTACAGGCCAAAAGAGCCCTGGCTCTGTTTACAGCTATCTCAAATTAAACACAGATCTAATTTGTAAATTATTATCACCCTTGGACTTCAGAATTCTTTTATTCCCTTTCCTGGGAAGAACTCATTTCATTTTTTTTCTTGCATGTAATCATTTACATTTTTGAAGGCCAAGTTTCTTTTTATGTAGATAGTTCTAACTTCTTTGGATTATATTTCTGATGTCCCTGGTGTTTGGTGCGTTTCCCAAGCTAGGAACATTTTAAAATTTTATGAGTATGTTTAGAGATCTGCATCTTCCTCCAATACATTAAAAAAGATGTTGAGCTAGTATCTCATACACTCCCTATGGTACCACACTTACTATAGCTTATCAGTTCAACAAAGACTCTGTAAACATTATTCAATTCATTTCAACAAATGTCTCGATATAGAGATAATGTGAATAAGGTTATGGGTTCAATCCTCGTCATCATAAAAGGACTGTCTATAAAATATGGGTTGCCAAAAGTCCCCCATACCCTTCTCCCCACTCCCTACCCACCCACTCCCACTTCTTGGCCCTGGTGTTCCCCTGTACTGGGGCATATAAAGTTTGCACGACCAATGGGCCTCTCTTTCCAGTGATGGCTGACTAGACCATCTTTTAATACATATGCAGCTAGAGACACGAGCTCCAGGGAGTACTGGTTAGTTCATATTGTTGTTCCACCTATAGGGTTGCAGATCCCTTTAGCTCCTTGGGCACTTTCTCTAGCTCCTCCATTGGGGGTCCTGTATGGGGGACTTTTGGGATAGCACTGGAAATGTAAATGAAGAAAATGCCTAATAAAAAAATATGGGAAACAAGTAAAGCTCTGAATAAGGACATGTCCAAGGTTTTTAAGGATTCCTCTGTCAACTTACTCACATGAAACCACTGAGTATCTCAGAAGCAGCTGATAAATTTTGGTCAGTACAAGAATGAGAAAAATGATCTCTCTTGCTTAGATTTAACACCATTTAAATTGCTACTAAGTTACTATTGACTCACAAATATGGACATTTTTAGACAATGGCTATGTGTTTGCGCTTTTGCATATTATTTCTAGACCAATTTGTGGATAAAGAAGCAAATTATTTGGGAATTGAAATCTACTGGGGAGAAGTTAGTTTTCGGTAAACTAGAGAGAATTCAGTTATTCAAACCCGGTCAAAGTGGGTTAGCGAGGCAGTCAGCAAGGTTACATTTGCTCTTTCCCCTCTTTGCTGCCTTGAAAATCGCATCTGTGTTATATTTGAGTATGCTTCCCTTTTTAGATCTGTACTTATCAATCTCCCCAATGCTGCAGCCCTTTAATACATTTCTTCATGTTGTGCTGACTCCCAGTCATAAAATTATCTCATTGCTACTTCATAGCTGTAATTGTACTACTGTTATAAATCATAATATAAATATCTCTTATGCTGAATATCTGTTATGTGACCCCTGGGAAAGGGTCAGCCGACCCCCATGCATTGAGAACCACTGCTTTAGATGATAAGCCCCTAAAAGACTAGGTTTCTATTAGGGATAATTTTTGTCCTGATCTCATTATACTTTGGTTATTAAATATGACTTAATTGCATTTTCAATTTCATTTTAAATAATAAAGATTAAGGTTTGCATTTTTAGCTGTTTCATAGAAAAGCCTAGTAGTCTATTAAAGACTCATTCTTCCTATTCTGTATGTGTCCAGTTGTTGCTTGAGACATTGTCAAGCCAGAAGTAACACATCCCAGTATCCCTCTCGGTCCAGAAGGTGATAACTCTCCTCTATCTAATGGAAATAAAGTGTGTTACTTCTTTGCCAGGCAGTTAAATGGCAAACTTGATATATGTAAATGTATTCATAATAGCAACAATCTGGTCATGTCTTGTAAAAGATTCATTTACTTAATTTATATGCATGTATATTTGCCTGAATGGGTTTATGTGCATGCAGAATCCAACAGAGGCCAGAAGAGGGTAATGGATCCCCTGGAACAGCATTGATAAGAGGTTGTGAACTGATGGTCAGGTGATGGGAACAGAACCAAGGTCCTTTGCAAGAGTCGTATATGTTTTTAATTACTGAGCCATCTCTATAGCCTACCTACTTATGTTTTACAAATTACTTAAGGGCTTGAGAAAACTTAGTCAGTAAAGTATTTATTAAACAAACATGAGGACCTGAGTTTAAATCTCTGGCACCTATGCAAGAAGCCAGGCATTGAGAATGACACCTGTAACCCCAGTGCTGGGGAGATGGAGAGAATTCCTGGGGCTTGATGGTTAGCCAATCTATCTAGTCCATGGGCTCTGAGGACAGGGAGAGATGTCTCAAAAGAAAATGCAGAGAATAAATTGAATAAGACACTTGAAGTGACTCTTGGTCTCCAAGTTAGGCACAAACACAAGAGACTACTAAAGAAAATTAAAGTGACATATGTCTCTGACACCTAAAACCTGCACATCAGGGGAAGACATGCTTCCAAAAGACCATTTTTTGTCACTTCTGTTATAACAGAAGTGTCTTAGATAAATGTCAAGCTGGAGCCATCACACAGTTGATGGAGAAGAGAGCCAAACAGCAGATGTCATTGCTTCAGGGCTACGCCTGTGCTGTCTGTGGTACACCCCCAGGACCACTGCCCTGTATATGGCTTTAAAGCTGTAACCTACAACTTTCAGAGAAACGGAAGGAAGGAAGGAAAGAAGGAAGGAAGGAAGGAAGGAAGGAAGGAAGGAAGGAAGGAAGGAAGGAAGGAAGGGAGGATAAGTTAGAAAGGGAAGGAGACACTCTCCATCTTTCAAATAGCCACCAATTCTCACTACAGTTTAAGATTTGCCTCACGGCCATAATGGCTGAAGATAAATGTGTGGCTTTCATAAGACTGTATCTATTCAATTTGACATTAAGTGGAATTCATTCAGAAATTATGACTCACTGTGCTTCCCTTTTGCTAAAGTCATTTCTTACTGATTTCTTAAATATTCACAACTTTTATTGCCCTGCCTTGGATATTGCCCAGTGGTAGAGAACTTGCCTAGCATGCAGGAGACCACAATCCCCCACTCTCTGTCTCTCTGTGATTCTTTGTCTCTCTTTGTCTCTTTGTCTCTGTATCTCTCTCACATACACACTTCTTAATTTCATACGTAAATATACAATTTCATGATAGAGTGAAAATATTTAGATTGATTTATCTTATTTTATGTGCATGAGTGTTTTGCCTGCACATATGCATGTGCACCATGAGTGTGTTTGATGCCCTGGATAGCAGAAGAGGGGGCAGATACCTTGGAACTGGAGTTATGGACAGTTGTGAGCTGCCACATTAGTGCTGGCAAACCAAGCCTGGGCCCTCTGCAAAAGCAACAATTGTTCTTAACAGCTGAGCCATCTCTACAGCCCATTAAAACTGTTATCTATTAACGGATGGTCAGTTTTTCATGTTTCACTAAAAATAATCAAGTAAATTAGATTTTTCATATTAACCAAAAAATTTTTCTCAAGAAAGCATGAAGGAGTTGTTAGTGCTTTTCAAACAAGCGACTACTGTGTTTGCTCCCTTGTATGTGTGTGTGTGTACTAAACTTTTAACTTTAACTCTTGCCTCAGCTTCACAACCCTGTTTTCCTAAACTCCAGCCACATCTTTCCTCAGCCAAGATCCCTACCCAGTTAAGGAAACTACGAACACATCGGCCTTTATCTCACTGCTGTTGTTATACATGACAACACTCTGCCAGTGCAGCGTCTGCACATTTATTTCTCTATGCGTGGCATCAGTAAGGGCTTCGCTGCTCTTTGATACTATTTATTTTGTGAGTCTAAAGGTTCCTTATATTTTTCCAGTGCCATGTTACTCCTATTATTAACAAGTGCGGTTTGGTGCTGTGTACTAGTATTTAGGGATGATTTTTCTCAGTGCAAGTGGCTTCATAGATAGTATATTTGTCTTCTAAAAAAGAACAAACTCAATTCTCTAATGCAGTTACCTCGCCAGCTCGACATATCCTCAGGCTCCTCTGGCAAGGGGCTGTAAAAGATTGGTATTGATATTCTGTGGCATTCAATTGTCAAGCTTCCAACAGGAGGAAGCACATTTCGCAAATCTGGCCATGTGGCAGCTAATTACACTATAACAAAGTAAATTTACAACAGGTGACTTGTAGGCTATGCATCGACAGCAACCAGCCAAGCCTTGCTTCCCTTGTTTGCCCATAAATCAAGAGACAAAAGCTGCACTGTTATGTGATTAAAGAGGGGTCTCTGCAACACATGGTAGGAATCCCACCCAGATTCTGTGATCTCTCATACAATTTCGCTTGTTAATTTTAATGGTTTTCTTATAAGTCCTATATGGTACATATCTTGTGTATATGAAGGACACAGGGCTAGAGAGTCATTCAACTCATTGGAATATAACTAACAGAGATGAAACATCTTTGACTAACATAGTAGTCAAAAACACAATGTCCTTCAACAGTAGTCCTATACACCAAAGTTTTAAACACATATAGGGTCTCTAAGTCTGGTGTTTAAAAGTAATTTCAATCTTTAGACTTTTCACAAAGTCTCAGGAAACATGCTTGGTATTCAGACATGATCCGTGTGTCATTGACAACAAGGCTCCAGTAAGTGTAGAAATGTTGTAGTCCACACTGTACGAATTTGGTTTGTTGTCTTGGCTGCACACTCCTGCCTCGTTGGGCCATTTTGTCTACTGTGAAATATCTGGGCCTACAATATAATGTAAGAGTGGGCAAAAGTGCGGGGTGATAGGCATATTCAATGTTCCAGGATATCTCAAGAAAGTCAGTGTGTGAACAAGTTTCCATGGCAAGTTCATTATGATTCTGCATTTCATCTTTCCACTTTTATGCTGAGACCTTGTGATAGTGTCACTAAAATATATTCTAGCTAATTCTTTGAATAAAAGAATAAATGTTGGCAGGTTTATCTGCTTACTCTTATACATGTTGGAATAAGCATATTTTAAAGTAAAAAATTGGCTAATATATCTTACTTTCTTTCAGAATTAAATACACACTCCTTTTATTCTTCAAGTCACACAACCAAGTATGCCAGCACAGACTTTATATATAGGGAAGAGTTTATGAAAAGCTGTAATAAATTTGGTAAGAAATCTTTCACTATGGTATCCATTATGTGAAGCAGATATCCAGGGCAAGCTAGAGCAGTTCTTTTAGGGGTATAGTTTAATTATCTAGTCAGAGACAGCTTTGAAATTTCATTACAATATGATGAGATAATTGATAAAGTTAGTGTATGATATGGTAACAGCAAGCTCTAACAGGCTTAATGGATATTGGCAGCTTCTAAACATTCAATATGACATATAATAATTAATAATTATGTGTTTTGAAAGTTACTCAATGCTTGTGTCCTGTAAATAACATATTTTTATTATTCATTTACATTTCAAATATTATCCTCCTTCCTGGTTCTCCCTTCACAACCCCTCCATCCCATCACAACCCTTCCATCCCATTCTCCTCTATCCCCTCCTCTTTGCTTCTTTGAGAGTGCTCACCCATCTACCCACCCACTCCCACCTCATCAGTCTAGCATCCCCTTACACTGGGGCATCAAGCATCTCTCCCCTCCCATTGATGTCCTATAAGGCCATCCTCTACTACATATGTATCTGGAGTTCTAGCTCCCTTCATGTGTACTCTTTGGTTGGTGGTTTAGTTCCTGGGAGCTCTGTGGGTCTGTTTGGTTGATATTGTTCTTCTTATAGGGTTGTAAACCCCTTCAGCTCCTTCAGTTCTTCCCCTAGCTCTTCCAATGGAGTCCCTGGGCTCATTCTGATGGTTGGCTATGAGTATCTGCATCTGTATCAGTAAGAGTCTGGCAGAGCCTCTCAGAGAACAGCAATATCAGGCTCCTGTCAGCAAGCGCTTCTTGGCATCAGCACTAGTGTGGGGGTTGTGTGTTGGTAACATTTTAAGTTATTGCTATATCAAAACTTTCACACTGATGAGTTGGGGCTTAGGACATATCCTCCTCCCCCCTCCCCCACTATTGAGAAGAGTCTACAAGGAATTCTTCCCTGGATGTGGTGAGGCTCCATTGCATCCTTTCCTGTTACCTTCCAGCTGGCCATTGCTTCCCTCATTTTCCCAACTGTGCACAATCACTGTTGCTCTACGTCATTTCCACTTCGAGTGCTCATCCTTGCCCGTGGCATGGGGGATATCCAACTTTCAATCCTGATAGACTTAGAAGTCAGATTCTTCATTGCAATAAACCTTGTGCATTTCCTCACTTGTTCTGAGTTTCTGTCTTCTTAGCAACACAGGAGGGAAGTTGAGCTCTGTGCTCTCATCTCAGATCTCTTACTTTCAAGTTTATTCCTTGAGGCGATCAGCGTTGTTCTGTTCCCAAATGAGTTTCAGAATGAGGCAATGTGCTCCGCTCTGGCCGGAATCTTCCAGAGTGCTTGGGAAACTCAATAGGTATTGAGGATATCGGGCATATCTTAAATGTATAGCTACTTATTTTGAATGCTCAACTGGTCATTTATCAAAACCAGAAGCAATTATATTTTCCAAACACAGCAATAGATGAAATATAATTTTATAAAAAAATATAAGAAAGAGGGGGAGAGAGAGAGAGAGAGAGAGAGAGAGAGAGAGAGAGAGAGAGAGAGAGAGAGAATGAGAACCTTGGCCTTCATTTAAGAACTTTTAAAAAGAAATAACTGAAATTAATTCATTCAGATTGAAACAGCCCCCCCCCCCCGACCCAAACCCGAAGGAATGGTGGCAAGACTTATGGGATGGGGAGAAGGAGAAAGGAGTCTGGAGGAAGTTTTATACTTCCAGCATGGTGTGTCAGTGTGGGTTATCACTGGAGCAATAAGTTGAAAGGGTAGGGCTTGGGAGAGGTGGTGGACAGAGATACCCTGCTCACCTACCTCACCAAATTACTGCCTTTGGATGTGTGTTTTCCAGCAGGCATTTGTTAGTTTAATTACAGTAAGTAAGGGAGTAAACACATTTTTGTGGTTTCATATAATGTTAAAAAGGTTTTCTTTCATTATTTTAAGAAGTTAAATTTATTTTGACTGATACATAAAAAATTGTGCACATTAATGGGATACTATGGACTACTTCTATATGCATGTACACACACACACACACACACACACACACATATATATATATATATATATATATATATATATATATTCACACACACATACATATGTAATTGTATAAGGCTTAAACAAGGTTTCTCAGATATTTTTCTTTTCCTCATGGTATAAAACTTCAAAATTCTTCCTCTAGTTTCCTCAGATACTCAGTACCTTATCTTGTCACTCCACTGTGTGGCACACAAGAATGCCTGCCATCTATTTAACTGTAACATAATTTCCACTGATGGAGCTTTCTAAGTCACCTGTGTGCCCCACTCTCCCCAAACTCTGGTAGCTATCATGTTACTTCCACCTATTACCTATCACACTGTTTCAACGAGTGCCCTTTATTAGGCATCTTTGTGCTGTATAAAACAGGCTGCTCTGAAAATAGAGAAACCCTTGCTTTGTGTTTTATCTTTTGAGTCTGAGACTTGGTATGATCTATGCTCTGGGACCTTCCTCCTCCATTGGTAAATAAAAAGGCATGTCTAAAACCTAGAGATCCTGTCCATCCAGTATCCTTGCTCTGTAATGTCATAAAAAGAGTGTGATCATTCACTGATATCAAGCTAATGTTTTTTTAGTATTTTTAAATTCAAATCTAATAACTTAAATGTAAAACAACCTTAAATAACATCAGTGCAGTTTCTACCTTAATTTCTTCAACAACATCCAATAAATATATAGTGATGCCTCGCCTGACCCCAACACAAAGAATTGTAACCCTGGCCTAGGATGGATAAAGTCCATCATCACCCTTTCTTGTTACATCCTCTCTTTCAAAGCAATAGCTGTTTTACAAGCAGGAGACGTTGAATTCCTCTACAATCATACACAAAAAGACAAAATTCAATGGTAATTTTGATTTTAAAAATCAACAAGCTCAACATGGATAACAAATGGCTCATGAGCTGTGAAGTAAAGTTAGGAGCCTGTGTCCTCCAGGCCCTGCCACTGTGCATTAGAGGTCGTCATGTTTTTGCCTTGTATTTGCTACGCATGAGGTTATATCCTGTTTCTCTTGGGTCCCTGTCAAGCATAATAAATAAAAATAACCTTGGCCTTCCATAGGCAAAATATTAGCTTGTGTG
Organism: Mus caroli; assembly: GCF_978045245.1. Classification (NCBI taxonomy): domain Eukaryota; kingdom Metazoa; phylum Chordata; class Mammalia; order Rodentia; family Muridae; genus Mus; species Mus caroli. Next base: position 100,868,326 of record NW_028227267.1, on the reverse strand, counting down.
GTGTTTTCAAGTATCTTTTTTTTTTTCTAGTTGTTTTTCCACTACCTGCGAGCCCAGACCCTCTGCCAGCTCTGGGAACACTTTGCCTTTGGAAGGCTAGGGGTGACCTCTCCAAGGTCATCCTTCGAGAGTAGAGACCAGCATACTTGGCAATGCTGCTAGCTCACAGTGGCCAGGAAGGAACCAACAAACAAGGAAATTCTCATGTGCACTCACTTAACTGCTTAGTGAGAGAGAAACGAAAGCATTTGTGGCAGCGAAATGGGGCTTGTTGGTTTTCACAAGAGGAAAACGGGGTCAGTGTGTAGGCTTGTATGTCTTTGCGAACCTCTGTATCTTGGTGTCTCCTCTGGGTTTCATTCAAACATTTGCATCTCAGGGCTACAATTGGTCTTTCTTTGTTCAAAATATTTTCTGGGACTCTACTGCAAACTTAACACTAACAGATATTAGATGGTGTTCATATTCATGGAAGAATATGGAAATGATTAAGCAAGTCAATCTAGAGTGAGGACACCCTCACATCCAACCCTTTTTAGTCCTAAGTATTATTGGGAATTCACAAGTCCTTTTTATTCTTGGAGGCCTTGCTATACTGATTCCCATTTCCACACAAGAGGATGGAGACAAAGCGTGACTTGGCTAAGGTAGTGAAGTCAGGATACAACACAGCTGCCACTTTTATGTACTGTGCTCAGGTCTGACCTACATGCCCTTAGTTTTCCTTTATCTAGAATCCTTAACATTAGTAGTCTTTGCCCTAGTATTTGAAAATTATGTAGAATCAACAAAATGATTATATGGTTTGATGCCAGTCAATCTACTCAAATCAGGATGTCTAAATATCCCTATTTGTCTAAAACAACACTTATTCCTTATTTCTTTTCTCTCAAGTCCTATTTACTCTCAAAAATATACTGAATTATATGGATGCATTATATTGAAACACAAATACACTTGGGAAAAAGTAGTGGATCGTTACTTTGACCATTGCATTTACCTCTAAAAATAGGACCTCATTGTTCTTGGCCAAATTCGTGGCTATGAATTCTAATTTGATGGCAGGTACACTTGCCTCGTGTGAAATAAATTCAGTCTTGTGTAGTTAAAATGATTGCTATGTTCTCAAGCCATATGTCTTGCTTGCATTGGTTCTTATACAGGAAAAGTTGCTCAGTGGGATTTTCTTGTGTTATCTTATCACTTAGGAAGGAGTGTGAAGTTGATTAAGGTGGAAGAAGATGCTCATGACTAAGAGGGAAATGCTGGCTATTCATCATACTCACTGTGGTGATTTGAAGATGATGTCCTCCCCAAAGGATCACATGTGCTGATGCTTAGTTCCCAATCAGTGGAACTACTTGGGAAGGATAAGGAAGTGTGGCTTTATAGGAGTAGGTTCGGCCCTGTTGGATGAGGTCTATCACTAGATTTGGGCTTTGAGACTTCAACAGCTTATAGCTTATACAGGAGCTTCTCTCTCTCTCTCTCTCTCTCTCTCTCTCTCTCTCTCTCTCTCTCTCTCTCTCTCTCTCTCTCTCTCTCTCTCTCTGCCAGCAATTTATGAGTCATATGTGATCCCTCAGCAATTGCCCCAGCATGGTGCCTTCCTGTTGCCATACTCCCCAGCATAATGGCCATGGACAAACATTCTTAAACTGAAAACAAACTCCTAACTAAATGGTCCCTTTTATAAGTTGACTTTTTAAAAAGTTCCTTTTATAAGACACACTCAGAAAGGGCGAAGTGTCCACACTTTGGTCTTCATTCTTCTTCAGTTTCATGTGTTTTACAAATTGTCTCTTATATCTCGGGTATTCACCCATGGAAGGAGTTACAGAGACAAAGTTTGGAGCTGAGACAAAAGGATGGACCATCTAGAGACTGCCATATCCAGGGATCCATCCCATAATTAGTCTTCAAACGATGACACCATTGAATACACTAGCAAGCGTTTGCTGAAAGGACCCTGATATAGCTGTCTCTTGTGAGACTAGGCAGGGGCCTCGCAAACACAGAAGTGGATGCTCACAGTCAGCTATTGGATGGATCACAGGGCCCCCAATGGAGGAGCTAGAGAAAGTACCCAAGGAGCTAAAGAGATCTGCAACCCTAAAGGTGCAACAACATTATGAACTAACCAATACCCCAGAGCTCTTGACTCTAGCTGCATATGTATCAAAAGATGACCTAGACGGCCATCACTGGAAAGAGAGGCCCATTGGACACGCAAACTTTATATGCCCCAGTACAGGGGAACGCCAGGGTCAAAAAGTGGGAATGGGTGGGTAGGGGAGTGGGGGGGGGCGAGGTTATGGGGGACTTTTGGGATAGCATTGGAAATATAATTGAGGAAAATACGTAATAAAAAAAAGACACACTCAGTATGTGGAAAGGAACATGCCATGAAAGCATAAGAAGAGTACATGAGAAAAGAAAAGCAATCTCAAACCCTCATGTGAACTATCTGGGTCAATTAGAAGAGCAAGATGCTCTGGGGAAAAATGAAGGAAACAAGGGATGCTAAAGAGAGGAATGCACAGGTAATTAATTGGCTGGCAGTATTTCTCATGGATTAGAGGAGAGAATGTTGAAGACACAGGAAGGTCAGAATAAACATGAAGAATTTGGACGATGTTATAATCTGAATAGATCTAGAGTGGAATGAAGTTTTATAATCTGATGATAAATGAATATCAGCAATACCCACATAGGGTTCTGAATATTAAAGGCAAAGGAATTTGAGACTATTTATATACTTCTAGATGAGAGCTTTAGATGTAAGTTAGCCCAGTTTGAAGTGGTGGTATTTCTGGAGTGATGGGCTAATAGTAGTATAATATATTACCATTTTTAGACTTTCTGGGTCTCTTGGTCTAAGTTGTAATTTCTAGTGTTAAAGAGATTTAGGCGAGCTTAAGGAATGACAAAGATGCTTATTGCTTGTGAGAAAAACCTTTCCTCTCTTTATACATTTTTTGTGGATCAATATTTTCCATCACCCCTACAGTATACCCACCCAAATAAAACCGCTAATGATCATAGCACTGGAATCTTAAATGGAAGACAGAGAAAAAAAATAAATTGTTATTGCTTTACAAGGAAATCGTCACCTGGATTTGCAAAAGTCATCTTAGAGGGAACCAGGTGCAGAAGCATAAGAGACAAATGCAAGGTGATGGTTGGTTCCAAAGCTGTTTGGGGATGGCCTCAGGGTGCTTCCTTAGGGATGTATGGGAAACCAAGGCAGAACAGTTTTCCCCAGCCAATGTATCTGCCATGTCATCCTAGTGACATCTTTCCCTGCGTTGTTTGCGATGGTAATTGCCGATTTCTCTGCATTTTGGAGCATATCACCCAGTACCACTGTCAGCTCTGCTGCATGACAATATTTCCTTAGGTGTCTGCAGCTTCATTCATTCATATATCTCAACATATCTGTATCTCTCTATGTGTCTTATGAGAACAAATACTTTTAAATTGTAAGACTAAAGTGCATCTTGAACCTTAAAATGAAGTTAACACATTTCTAGCATTCAGAATTCCAGTCTTCAAAACCAAGCATCTAATACGACTTTCTGCTATTGGTGAAAAATAGTGAAGAACTCATCTCTATAATTTCCTTGAAATTTTAAACAGGTAAAAACCCTCAGACATATTTCTCCAAAAGTCAATCTAGACCTTTGATCCACATGTACAAATCTCCCCTGCAGACTTTCCTAAAACTCTCGACCCACTTTCAATTTTTTTTTACAAATAATATTTTAAAGTTTGGTTACTGTTGGAATGATTAACAATAATTCTAAAACAAATTCACTATTTTAAAGTAACTACTGCAGTGTATTTTTCACTAGCGGAGAGTTTGAAAAATAAATAAGCCAAGGTTAAATAAATTTCCCAGGGACAATACAGTAGACATAGGGGAGAATTTTAGTAGACATTTATTAATTAGTACCTTTCCTACAAAGGCACATGCTGATTAGCATGTGAAGATTAATCCAGCATATTGTCCTAGCTGCAAACTAGCACCTCAGTAAGAATCCATAAAGCACTGTGTTAATGTAATCATGGGAAAAAATAATTTTAGAAGATGGTAGTGATGAGGCAGGAGAAAGCTATCTTCAGGGACTGGTTTAAATGAAAATTGCTTGAGATAAATAAATGAAGTAAGCAATTACAGGTAGCAGAATTGCCCCAACACAGATATATATGTAGTATCTTAAAATATGAATCCTGAAACTCATCTTCATAGTTTTTCTATAAAAATACATAATGTTTAATTAACTGTTGTGATTTGAAAGCAACAAATACTAATTCATTATCAAAACATTTAGTGTGTGCAACAAGCCAAACACCTGTAGCAGATATTAAAAGAAAATGTGTGTTTTCAGTGATGCTATTTATAGATGTTTCTATGAGAAATCTATACATCTGGAAACAGGGAACATCAACCTTGGTATATTGGAAAGTAAAATAGTCAAACCTTTCTGTTTACAGTTAAACATGCATTAAAAAATAGGTGTGTGTTCCCAGAATATATTTTCTATAGAGAAAAGCTTTTGAGAAGGAAGCGGCAGGTTTTAAGAACTTGGGTTTCATCTAGCTCAGCTGTTCGCCCGTGGTGTGGTGTGTGTTTAGGGATTTGCATCTGTCCATTCACTGTTCTGTACAGAGCATCATTTTCTATGACAGTGATAAAGCACGTGGAACGTTCCAGTCTACCATGTGTGCATCAGGGTCATTATTAACTTCGCCAGACCAATTTTTATTTTCACACCATCAGACAGGAAACCTGAAGTGTTCCAGATATTCATGTTTTCTTTCTGTCTTTCTTAAGCTATCAAAAGAAAGAAAGAAAGAAAGAAAGAAAGAAAAAGGTCGACATTCTACCTCACACTATATGAAAGAGTAAGATATAGAATAATTAACATTCAAATCTCATCTAAATTAAATTGAAGATAGTTAATCATGAAATTTTCAGATGTAAAGCAGTCACTTGCGAGTAAATGTAATTCTCCAAGTTTGTCAAAGTTTCCTCAGATTTGGGAGCATTAGCATGTAGTCACAGTGACACTTTGTGTTCAGTGTTGGGGAATGCACTCTAAAGAGTGGGATGGACAGGTACCATCATGGGCTCCAAGAGCTGCTGCAGAGTCAGCCTTGGCAGAACCAAGAGAGAAAAAGTGAACGAAAGTGAAGTTTAAACACTCAGACTGGATGAACATGAACATAATGTGCTTATTTCATTAATAACACCCGTACAAATTCAACAAATTTTCCCTATTGTATTATCTGACAGCATAGTCTCGATAATACATAATTGATTGACCTAAAAAAAAAATCTCTGAATACAAGCTACCTGGTCTATACTATTTACTTATATATTGGCGAATTACATCCATGGTTAAAATGTCAACAAATAATGGACCTAAAACACTTTAAAATAATCCATAGAAAAACTTATCTGGGTTCAAAGATCGATTTTTCCCCTGAAGTAGCACAGCTCTACTTATAACGGATGAAGTAAATGGTGGCAAATTTCACTAGAGACTAGTGAAACCCTTGTTAAGATTAAAATATCCCAATGTATGATCTGGGTCAGCTAGATGGCTCAGTGACTAAATGTGCTTACAGTTAAGCTTGCTGACCTGTGTTTGGTCTCTGGAACCCCTGTGGGTGGGAGTAAGCTGATGCCTATAAGCTTTTCTATGACCTCCATGTGTTTCAGATATATACAATTCCCCAACAGCCAGTTAAGAATACACATGTTCTCATTGATAAGTAGATATTAGCCCAGAAGCTTGGAATATCTAAGATACAATTCACAAACCACATAAAACTCAAGAAGAGGGAAGACCAAAGTGTGGGTACTTCGATCCTTCTTAGAAGGGGGAAGAAAACTACCATGGAAGGAGTTACAGAGACAAAGTGTGGAGCAGAGATTGAAGGAATGACCATCCAGATACTTCCCCATCTGGAGTTCCATCCCATACACAATCCCCAAACCCAGACACTATTGTGGATGCCAACAAGAGCTTGCTGACAGAAGCCTGTTATAGCTGTCTCCTGAGAGGCTCTGCCAGTGTCTGACAAATACAGAAGTGGATGCTCACAGCCATCCATTGGTCGGAGCACAGGGTCCCCAATGAAGGAACTAGAGAAAGGACCCAAGGAGCTGAAGGTGTTTGCAGCCCCATAGGAAGAACAACAATATGAACTAACCAGTACCCCCAGAGCTCCCAGGCACTAAACCACCAACCAAAGAGTACACATGGTGGAATTCATGGCTCCATCTGCATATGTAGCAGAGGATGGCCTAGTCGTTCATCAATGGGAGAAGAGACCCTTGGTCCTATGAAGGCTCTATGCCCCAGTGTAGGGGAATGCCAGGGCCAAGAAGCAGGAGTGGGTGGGTCGGTGAGCAGGGGGAGGGGAAGGGGATAAGAGGTTTTCGGAGGGGAAACCAGGAAGGGGGACAGCATTTGAAATGTAAATAAAGAAAATATCTAATAAAAAGAAAAAAAGAATACATGTGTTTCAAGATTTAAAAAAATTCTATTTTAATATTGTAACATTATTCATAAAGTTGGTATGATATTGATTTACTATTTCTTTAATAAGGCAATTAAATGAAATTTCAAAATATTTTATTAATTAAACTGGGGAATTGGGTTTTAATTGCCAACTATTAGTTAATATACCTAGACACCAAACAGTTACTTAGTCTGCGTTGTGAAAGGAACAAGTTCATTGCCTCAGCTGGAACGCCGAAGACTCAAAAGTATCTAGAGTGTCAGAAATACTACAGGAGGCCTGTTCTAGTCTTGTCTTGGCATCTTTCTCTGTATAATTCTTGTATGGGGGTGGGAAAGTATAGCTTCTGTGAGAGTGAATATGGACACTGGAACAGGACCTTTCCCTATATGATAACCGTGTGTGTGTGTGTCCCATGTAAGTTAATATGGACATCAGAACAGAGTGACACATGTCTTCCTCCGACACTGTTTACCTTGTTGCTTCATTGCCTTGAGACAGGGTCTCTAACTAAAGCGGAAGCTTGCTGTTTGGGGAAGCCTAGAGGCTTCTGAGATCTGCCTGTCTTTATCCTCCAATGCTGGAGTTATAGGTACCCGCATCCATCCGTATGCCTATATAGACGTTGTCTATGAATGCTTCGGTAGATTGTATGTAAATATAACGATATGATGTTCTCCTCCTTATTCCACACCTTGGCAGACATCAAGTCCAGCTTGGTGAATTAGTGAGCTTATTGGAGAGTATAATTGGTGCTGCTAAAAGGTCAAACTGACACACTGCTTAAGTTATATTAACCCTGGAAGCACAGGGCTCCACACCTAGTTTCTATTAGGCCAGAGCACCTGCGACTCAGAGCACTTCCTTACAGGAATGTGAGCGAGGACCTACTTATAGGAGAATAAATACCAAAGGCTGCTGCAACAGTAAAAGCCCCTCTAACATGGGCGAGTTCACGGAACTCAGGAACCCAGAGCACACTGCAAAATGAAGTTCAGTAGGCTGGAGTCTTCTTCCCAGCTGTCGGTCTGAGCCCCTCGCTAGCTTGGCTAATCTGCAGTTCTAGGGCGTTCAGCTGCTCTCTGCTTCTTTCTTGCAGCTTCGCTGATTTCTCTTCCTTCTAGGTAGCTGATCTTGTCTGAGCCTCTTCTAGGCAGCTCAGATGGTTTCTGTCTCTTACAGCTGGCTTGACGGCTCTGAGGATTTGGGTGTCTTCGTAGTCTTTACTGCTTCGGGAGGGTGGACCCTGGGTATCTGGTCAGGTTCAAGGACTTCCTGAGGCCTTTAAACCGCTTATTTCATGAATTTAAAGGGCTCCTCCGCAGGATGGAATGTTTCACCTCCCTTTAGAACATCCAATGTCTTGATTATGAGCCTTCCTACCAGATGGACGATTCTACTTCAGAGGAAAGTGTTATATATCGCCCACATATGTATGGGTACAACACCATTCTCTGGATTATGGGCAAATCTATGAGGTATTGTGGCTCTGAAAGGCACTGACTCTCCTTCCTCCAATAGCCATTTACTTCAGAAAACATCCCATTTAGGGGCGGGGCCTTATTTTGGGGAAAAAAAGTGGAGAGAGGGTCCTTCCAGGCAGAAGAAATAGTCCCTAGCAAAGTAGTAGAATTCAATATGCCAGAAGTATAGTGCAGTTGAAACTACAGTTGTAAGTCAGACCAAGAGATTATAGAGTATTTGGGGGGGGGGGGGGCTCCATAGTGTCTCCTTAAAAGGATTTTGAGCAAGAAAGCAAACCAATCAAAGGGAAAAATATATTCAACTAAAGTTACCACAAGAACGCAGCAAATTAAACCAATATTGAAGTCAATGTTGAAGGGGGGGAAATATCCAGGGCCATTAACTTGGTACTCAGTTTAGACCTCTCTGAGGAAGAAGATAACCTGTGATCCCTCTCTTAATGAAAAGAAACTAGAGGCAGACTGTTGTCCTCTTCTAACTGTAGGGATTAGGAATAGGGTGGGCTATAGGATGTAGAAAATAGGTAAGATAAGCCAAGAAATTTTTCAGAAGAATACATCCATTAGAATGTAAATGATCCATTTGGTAGCATTGGTCACAACAGTTGGATAATCTAAACTTTGTCTACAAGAAGGTAATTTGTAAACATCTGCGTGGGACAATGACAGTGGAACCAAGGTCACAGGCTCACCAAGCACAGATGACGACACTAAGAGCTGCATTTCACCACTTGTCTGTCATTATTTTCCCATATGTTAGTCTCCTGACATATTTTTTCACACCACATTGTTCAGAGTTGTGGGTGTTCTGGCTGAATAGAAACTAGGTGTGTAGCCCTATCCTTCCAGGATTAGAGAATTCAACGTGAACCACAGAGCAGAAGTCCTAGCGTAATCTAACTTAAGCAGGTATCAGCTTAGCTTTTAAGCATCACCAATTAATTTCATCAAGATGTTCTAGGGTACAAGGTTTAATCACAGGCCAATGGTAAAGTTTAGGGAATGTAGATATGTTTATCTTAGCATCTACTCGTCTGCCTGTTCCATGGCAGGGAACATAATGGATAAATGAATATGGTTTGGATGTGATTATACAGAGGAGGGGGGAGAGAGGGATGATTCCAGGGAGCAGATTGGCTGGCTGACATTCCCACTCTATACCTTGGCAGTTAGAAATTGCCATCTTTACTTGTGTGCTGGATGGTTGCTTTGCACGCATGGGACTCAGCTTTCCCTTTTTTGTCCGGTCATCTTTGCAAATCTGATTTCCTCATAGTGAAGTTCTGAGGGTAATTTAATAATTTAGCATATAGGAAGGTACTTTGGACATTTTGAAAGAAATATCTTAGAGAATGAATAGTACAGCATTAACAAGTCTGTGCATGGTTGTTCCTGTGCACATTTAGTCTCAAGAACCCGACTGGTTCTTCAACCATGGGTCTGAACACATACAAGCAGATGCACATGTGCATGCACACTTATAGGACTAACAGGGTAAGTCCAATAAACATATTCGAGAGAGGGAGATGAACATAATTTCAGGGAGAGTGCCTCCTCTCCAACTTCTTAGTTTGTTTCTTGAAACAAGACCTCCCTATGTATCTCAGCCTGGAACTCACTATGTATACCAGACTCTGCACATACATACAACAATTCTCCTGTTTCTTTCTTTCTATATGGGATTACAGGTGTATACGAACATAAGCGTGAGTTCTTAACTTTTTTATTATGCATGAAGCCTTTTCTATGAGTTCATAGGATACCAGAGGATCCACGTTTTTTCTTGTGAGACCTGTCCCATTCCTACATTAGTTTTTAATATGCACCTTGAATGCTTTGCTTGCAATTTATTTTTTTAACTTGTAATTGTATGTTTATTTGTCAGTGTGTGGGCATGTTCCTGTGAATACAGTTGTGCAAGGAGAAGTTTTTCAGTCCCTGGGAGCTGGAGTTACAGGCAGTTGTGAACTTCCCAGTGAGAACTGAAATTGTATACTCTGGAAGAAAGACAAGTGTTCCTAATCACCAAGCCACTTCTCTAGCCCCTGAACAACACGTAAAAGATAAAATTTGTTTGTTTCTTTGAACTGCTTTAAAATAAATGGCAACATATAATCAACAAATACATATTTGTAAAGAAAAATACCTTTGCAATTTATATAAACCAATACCAAGCCAGCAAGCTAGCCATCCTGTCTCTTATCACCCGGAGTCTTAGGACCATGGACTGTGTTCAGATCAGTCTTTATCTATGAGCAGGAAACATTTCTCCAGAAACTCAACATCATATAAAATGGACAAATCACCAAAGGAGATGAGTGAGAGCTGAATCGCATGCATTACAGGCCTGAGAAACATCTACTCTCTCAGCAGCTGCTCTCTGATTCCACCTAGATTCAAAGCCTATGACTCCTTAGCTTAATGCCTAGTGTAGGCTCACTAGTCAGACCTGGAATTATGCAGGTGATGGTTCCTCCTTTGTAGGAGTTAGAACTCAGCAGAGCTTGCCCACGTTCTGAGAGAAGGCTCGACTCTCTGGCTTTCTTTTTAACTCTAATTGAGGAAAACCTACTGGATTTTTGTTGGAAGGAAGGGGAAGAAAGGGAGGGAGGGGGGGAGGGAGGGAGGGAGGGAGGGGGGGAGGGAGGGAGGGAGGGGGAGAGAGAGAGAGAGAGAGAGAGAGAGAGAGAGAGAGAGAGAGAGAGAGAGAGAGAGAGTGTGTGTTTTGGAAGACAGTTTGTGAAAATGAATAAAAAGTTGAACTCTCTTCAGTTCCTCCTGATATAATTAGATTCTCATCTATTTATAAAAAGTAATTAGATTCTGATCCAAGGGAAGCATGAAGTAATTGGGTCTTGGACAGGCAGGGCAGAGGTGACTCTGTTAGGTTGGAGAGGGAGGTGTGAAGACTATGAGGGCAGTGCTGAGTGTGTTTGAACTTGTATCAGGAATTAGAACTGACCGTAATCAACAACCAAAGCTGGGAAGCAAGTTGGATTATAGGTCCCCAAACTTCATCTCATATAAATAAAAAGATATATCATAGTTCTTCTGGGGTGGATTTTGTAGATTTCACTTAACAGCGGCCATACACCTTAGCACCATCCCTCTAGCTTCCTGTTCTGAAGGAAAATTATGTAGTCCATCAGGGAGAGGGAAAAGGAGCGAGCCATCTTCTGAAGTTCTGGAATTTGAGCCTTCTGTGCTCAGAGAAGCAAGCCAGCTGTCACTGTATCTCAGCTGCCTATAACTAGACATACTGCTCAGAGCCAGGATCAGGAAAGTGAGTGACAGCCAGCCAGCTGGTAAGAGCAGCTCCTCAGGAGGGCTTCAGGCCACTCAGAACTGGGTAGGGATGCTCCTGGGAGAGAACACGGGAGAGCAGGACGTCACTGTGCAGCAGAGGGCAGCGCTGCTGGAGACCAGAGCTTAGGAAAGGCTTTTATGGGCAGAACTCTCAGTGATTTGGAGGAAGAGATGGAACCAGCAGGAAGTGAACTTAGTTTCTTTGTGTGTCTGGGGTGGTGACGCTGCATGAGTGCTGGACAGCAGGAGGAGTGGGCATATCCTGGGCTTTGGAGTTTACAGAAGGTTCTCTGCTCCTGTCTCATTGTATTTGGCAGGGAGGAAACCGCTTGCACTCTTGGTCTCTCACAGAAGCTGTGTGAGCACATGGGACAATATGCTGTTGAGATTTGCTGTTCTGTCTTTCAGGACAGCAGTCTGGGTCGTTGCAGCTGGAGCACAAGACTTTGGCTAAGCCTGGAATTCTAGCTGACCTCCCTCCATTTCCATCCACTTTTCCCAAGCCGCCAACCTCCACATACCCCAGACTCTCACAAAGTCATGTATCTTACTTACTCCCTCCTGGACCCCAAGTTATTGATTCTACAGTCTATGGTCAGAGAAAAGTCGGGTCACCGTTCAATAGACTAAGTAAATGTATACGTTGGCTGAAGAAAGCAGGTGTAACATTTGTCAGCTGAAGAACTCAATAGCCCAAATATTAGCAGGCCTCATATCCTCTTAATGGCCTCATGTTCAATACTCCTTGTTCTGGGAAAACTTTCATTTCCTTTGGCAAAGGAGCTCCATGTATAAGCAATATAGATCCTAAGCCTGAGGCAAATACTCAAGCTTAAAAAACAAATATATATATGTGTGTGTGTGTGTGTGTGGTTTATAGTTGTACAAAATAAACTATTTTCCAATATTGAAAAATACTATATTTTAGACGTCCTGTTAACCATTCACTCTCAAGTAAATTGCTTATTTATTCATTTCATCATTCAAAGCAATGTATTTGGTGGCTGGGCAATTATGATATTTCAGTACAGTGTAATCAACTTTCTCACTCATGTGAGCTCAATATCATATCAAGAATAGTGTTTCCAAGAAAATTAGATCAAAACTTCATTAAGGGATAAAAAGGAGCAAACTTCTTTGTCTTCTGCGAATTTCCTTTGAACCTTGACCTAGTTTAATAAATGATTATGTAAAGTTGGGCTGCCCAAGTTTTAAGGTTCATTCAAAGCAGAATCGATCACCAATTTGCCTTCATTTTCTGGTCCTGTTTTGAGTCACTGGTAGGGGAAGAATGTGCTTCTAATGAAGTTGCAGGATTTGGAGAGCACTTTATAGTTCTCAAGGTGTGTATTCAGAACCTGTTCACTGGATAGAACACCCCCCCTCACCCCCGAGTCAAGCGATTATAAGCAACCCCATTTCATAGTTGAGAAAAATGTGACTCACGGTTGGCAGACTCAGATGGAGTAAGCACAAGGCAGACATTACTTTTCCTTAACAATTAATTCTGAGCCACATTCAGGTTGTTCTCTGTCTGTCTGTCTGTCTGTCTCTGTCTGTCTGTCTCTGTCTGTCTCTCTCTCTCTCCTCTCTCTCTTTCTCTCTCATTTCTCTCTCCACTCTCTCTCTCTCCTCTCTCTCTTTCATTTCTCTCTCTTTTGTCTCTTTCTCTCTCCTCTCTTTCTCCCATTTCTCTCTCTCGTTCTCTCTCTCTCCTCTCTCTCTCCTCTCTCTCTCTCATTTCTCTCTCTCACTTCTCTCTCTCTCATTTCTCTCTCCTCTCTCTTTCATTTCTCTCTTTTTCTCTCTCTCCTCTCTTTCTCTCTCCCATTTCTCTCCTCTCTCTCTCTCTCTCTCTCTCTCTCTCTCTCTCTCTCTCTCTCATCACCAAATTGATGCTATTTTAATGAAAATGTCTTTTTATCGACTTTAGAGGATGTTTTATACTCTGACCTTTTTGTTGCAGGGTTGCAGGGGTGGGGCTGGACTCTGGGTTTGACTCCTTTCCAGATCTGGCTGGGATTCCACCTGGTGTTTCTTCTCTCTCAGCAGCTGAGTCTAATCACTTCCGACTTCAGTTGCTGTCCCTACTTCCCTAGTGAGGCCTCAACATTCTGGCCACAAATTCTAAGCTAAGTTTAGAGAACAATGTTAAACAGTAGATTTTTCTACCAGAACTAATAGGTATTCCCATGCAATTCCTTCCATATTTTTGCACAGTGTATGTGGTTCATAAATAATGTCAGAAGTAGGTCTCCGCTCTTTTAGTAAGGTGGCCATTTAATGTAAGTAAATCCACATTAAATATTGAAGATCGGGAAAAAGCAGCCTCTTCAAAGAGGTCACATTTAAGTGAAGGGGGGGGGGGGTGGGAGAAAGGGGAAAAAAAAAAGAAAAACAAGAAAACAATGTCGGTGGAGAGGACACCCTGGGCTGGGTGGCACAGAGTTAATGGCTCATACAGAGCACATACATATTTTTTAAAGATGTTTTATTGCTTACAAAAGGAAGTAGTCTTGAGAGACTGGATACATAAACTGGCTCCAGCCAGCTGCGGCTGTCGGACTAGGAAGGATCCTGTTCAATTAGTGTTGTAAAATAAAATACTTTGTAAAGGAAATAAACACGATGCGAGCTAAGATTCATGCTTTCAAATATACACAAGGTTTGAATTTTTAATTAGGGCTGCTAATTACAGTCATCAGAAAGCAGAACAGAATAGATTTTACCTTGCATTTAGCAGACAAGCCTTCAACCCCAGTGTATTTTTCAATTTCATTAATATTTTATGAAAATGGCCCTTGCAGCTTCAGCCTATTCCAGTCTCCTACAAAACTGCCCCACATTATGGATACCAATGCCTTTAAGCCATGTACATTAGTGTGATGACAAAATGCAGAAGAACATCTTGTCAACCACTGCATCAATTGATTCTATTAGGTAGTGTAAAAACAGTTGGGTGTGAGTTATAATACCGGTGACACTAATGATGAAGCAAGATGCTGGCTGAGAACAGCCATTAGCTAGAAGCCAGAAATTAATGATTCTAATATTTTTGAACAAATTAACCTTAATGAACTGGTCTTGCAAATACTGTACTATCTACAGATAAGTTAGATAGCAGAACGGCACTGTTCCACATAGCTATGGTGGATACATATGAATATGTGTGATAAGAAAAACAAAAATCTTTGTATAGACATTTTATGTATTTGCCATCGTTATGGAATCCCTATATTTATTTTATATTTAATATAACTAGGCCAAGACGTGTCCATGGTTATAATGTAATTGTTAGTGATTTAATATTTTGATAAAATCACTGTAATGTGGTACATTAAAGATCCTCTAAAGTTAGAGGAAAACTGTCAGAAAATACAATTTTTGTATTTAGTATTCAGGAGATCTTATTAAAAGTCTTATTGAAAAAAAAAAGATAAAGAAGTAGGTGGATGGACATTTGGAAAGAGGAATGGACCAACTGGAGGTGGGAGAGGACAGAGAGGACATTGAGAAAGTAGTAGGATGAAGGCAAATAGTATACGTACATTATTAGTTAAAGTAACACTCATTATCTTTTAAACTTATATATGCTAATAAGAATATAAGGAAAAAGAAATGTGCATCTTTTAACAAAGCAATTCATTTTTTTTAACCCACTGTGAATAGCATCAGTTGTCCATACTTGTTCGCTTCCTACTCTACTCGGATTTCATCAAGTAAATCCTGGCTATGCAACTCCCTTGACTTATTCATCAATTAACTGCCCATAGCTACTTTGGCAAAGTTTATTACAGTGATTCAAACTTCACACTGACGGGACAGCTTTGAGAAACAAAATAAAAGCATAGCTATCTCGTTATCAGTCACTCCACAGGAGCTAAATGATACGGAGAGGCTTTCCCCCAATTCATTCATCCTCTAGTAGAATCTCATTAGCTGTAATACATTTGACAGACTACAGCTCCCTACCAAATTCAACTGTAGCTTAAAACACAAACTTTTTATGAGCAATTTCAGACAAGTCATTTCTCTTTGCTTCCTCCACACAACACTCCAAGGGTCTTCTCCCTTTTCTCGTAAGTGATGATGTCACCCGACCACAGGATTCATCAGAGAGGACCCACTCTTGTTTCCTTCAGTGTTTAGTACCCTCTTAAATCTGGTGTCCCCAGCCCTGGAAACCCATTCACAGATGCCACAAAGATCCCAAACGGCTAATTTAAGGGAGAGGAAACAGCAGTAAGGCACTTGCCAAGAACAGTTTGTTGGCTTAACTTTGACTTGCTTTCCTGGGAAAGAGGAAAACAGAATTTTCAATGTGAACTGTCAGCCTGAGTTATGACAGCAGCTCACTAGCAAGGGATGCAGACCTGCCTTCCATTGGCAAAGAGGAGCAAAGAAACCTTCCAAACAGAATTCTTTCAAGCTTCCTCTACAACTCCACTTAAATAATTTACTTTTTATTTTTTTCTCAGACAATTCTTTTTAAAGTTGGCTGACAAGTGCGTTGACAAGGGTGCTTTACTGCAGAAGATGACTTGTATATTTTGAAAGAGAAAAAGAAAAATCACAAAACCACCTCCAAGTCTGAGAATAAGAGAACTACTATATTTACTTTGGGGAAATACTGTTAGCTTGTACTGTCTCAGGCAAGGGAACTAAATATAAAGTAATATGAGTAAAATATCTGCTACCATGAGAAAGGTTGTCTACCGACTTAGAAATCACACAGTAGCTGGGTACCAATTTTTGGCACCTCTGACTGGCCAGATAACTCTTATATTTAGGCAGAAAGACCCCAAGTCTCTGTGTTAGATATGCTTTTATTTAACCTGCTATAACTTCATTTTAAGATACATCATTGGAAAGTTCCGACAGTTGCCGCAGAACGGGGTAGATGAGCAAAATGATGTGGAAATAACACCTTAAGTGTAGCAACTGATTTTCCAGATCCTTAGCCTCACACTTCAATATTTATGATGATGTCAAGTAACTGAAATAGAAAGTGGAAAAACAACAGGGCTATTTAGGTCATTCGTATATATTTGGATTATAAACGGAATGCTTGACCTATGCTACCTAAGTGCCTGCACACAACTGGTCCAAAGACTCCTTTCTAGTTATCCTGCTGAGAAATGATCAAAACTAGCTTCTTTACAGAGAGGAACAATGTGTGAATTGATTAAAATAACCTTGTCTTTTTACCATAATAAAATATTCCTTCAGTAAGCAATTATTTCTTCCCCTCTAGCCCTATGATGTTCTCATGTAATATCTTTTAAAGTGTCTCATGCAAATCTACCTAGTTTGCAGTTTTGTGATACACCTAACACATAAAGCATTGAAGACACCCTATTTCTTCACTGTTATTAGTTCTTTGGAAACACCGTATAGTGCATGTATACTGACTTCATTCCTCAGCCATGTCTCTGAAAGATGTACATAGAATTTCAACCATATCTTCTTCCATCTGTAATTTTTACTGTTGTCAAAACTAAGGAAAACACCTTATTGTGGATAAGGTGTGGATTGTTTGGACATACATATTTGGTATGAGCACCTTCTACCTACAAGGTCTTCACTTCTAGATACCAGCATATAATTTATTATCACACCTAAAATTATAATCAAACCAAAGCAATCATTTCTATAATTTCTCTAGAATAAATTTCCTTGAAATATACTTTTAACTTGTAACTAAAAATATAACTAAAATTAGTTTGGAGTTAGGGTCAATAAAAAGCCCAAGAAAGCTTAGTTAGTATGTATATTATACACACACACACATAATACAATTATATGTTTATATATATATATACATATATATAAATATATATTACAATATGTATATATAAATATATATTACAATTATTTCTCAAGTTTGGGGCAATAAATATTTTGGAAAATAGTTACAATTAGCTGGTGACACTTTTTAAGACGAAGTAATAATTCAAGTCATGTTGTTCTAAAATTCAGATAATTTTGATGTTTCCCAACTACCATTTAAAAGATTTTGTAATAAATTAGAGGTTGTAGATTCTTTTCCAGTCACCAGGACTCCACAAGTAGTGAGTAGTTATTTAGGTTTGCAGTACCAGGTATGGTTCCATTCATGATGAACAGGTTTGTGTCAGAGAGCTGTTAGTTACCACCAAGGTATGTGTGCACTAGAACATCCTCAGGGTTACTGTGGCATGCTGGTTATTGCCTGTGTTTCATAGTTGGCATATCTGGGGAGAACTGTTAATTGTCACCCTCCTTTGGAAACTTGCATGATTCCTAACAACAATCTATAAATCTTTTTTCTTATACCCACAGATAAGTACAGCCTTCGTCCCTCATCAAGAAAATGTCTCTTTGCCATAGACAGAGACCATTGTGGGAAACTAGAACTAATCAAAGTGCAGAGCTGTAGAGCCCAGTGGATACATATAGAAAACACTCTCACATCCAAGGGTCAGGGAACTTAAGAGGTGGTGCAAAGAATATAAGAGCCAGAAAATCCGTGAGTTTGCTGTGACATCGTGTTCCCTAGGAACATCAAAAGCTACACCCATTAAAGGCTCACCAACACGTCTGCTCAAACATGAGCTGACCCAGGGTGGGACCAGAAATCATGTTAAACTGAACTGGGAAAAGCCCACAAGGCTCAACCCTATGTGAAGGACTACAGAAAAGAGAAGAAAGCTGGTAATAGGAGAGGTGGTCTTCACAAGCAGTAAGACACCAAATGGTTGATTGTCCAGTGCCAAAGGTCAGTCCTAAAGACATACATACAAATAGCATCATATGAACGGAACAGGTTACATTTAGAAATACAGAAGTATATGATACATAAGTGCAATCGCAATTAGTGTGACAGAGGTGATGAGTTTGAAGGGGATGGGGAGGGAAATATGGGAGTGTTTGGAGGAAGGAGAGGGAAGGGAGAAATTTGTAATTATATCTTAATCTTAAATTTTTAAAAACTATTTTTGAAAAAAAAAGTTGGCTTATTAAAACTCCACATATGTAATGATCTCAAAACAATCTTAAGTGTACTTGTTATTCATTTGACAATCTTTCGTGTGTGACTCCAGTACCCCATGAACTGGTCGTTCACAGCTGTGTGTTGTGGTCCACCTCTCTGTGTCCTGAGTGGCAGCACTGTGACCAACCTGAGCAGCGTAACTGAAAATAAACGTTGTCTTTTCTATTAGCACCGGTTCTTAAATTGCTTACATATTTTTGAGCTCTTGTGTTAAGTAAAATGTATGGGGTGGGGGGACATTACGCTTATGCATGTGGCTTGTATGATTTTCCATTGGGCAGTGCTGACCTGCAGGGTTGTAAACACGGGGATAAACTCAGGGGCTCTGCTCCCCCTCAGGGATGTTAGCTCAGTACTCACACGGAAAGTCTGCAGTGAACATTCCATCTGTAATATTTCCCAGTGGCTTGACAGCCAAAGCTAAATGCCTTTTTCATTGCTCTCCCTGCTGAGTCAGTATTCCCAATATGTAAAAGTCATTTAAACTAGCAGCGTTCGACAAAACTTCCTTTTCTGTCTTATTATCGCACTCTAACCTTGGACCACTTTTATGCTCAGAGAAAGTGGATTGTTATATCAACTGCTTTAATTTCTATGTTTGTGTTTATTTGAGGGTTTGGCCGGAATGGACTTATTTATGTCCACCCTGTGAATATCTGATACCTGCAGTGGCCAGAAGAGGGCATCTGATCTCCTAGAACCAGAGTTACAGATGGTTTTGGAAGCAACCGTACTTGTTGATATTGGGAACCAACGTGGAGTCTTCCGCACAATCAGTAAATATTCTTAAGGACTAAGCCATGTCTGAAGCCCTACAGTGACCATTTAATTCAGGAAAACTTAGTTACGTTCAGGATAGCTGCCTGTGATGGTGAGGTGGGTATGAAACCACCAGACGGGCTTTCTGACCTGATCCTCCCCCACCCCAATGGTTGCAATTACACTCAGCCACAGCGCTTTGTATAGGGTCCTTGACAAGTTCTCTCACAGACAGGAATATGCTCTGTTGTCAGTAGTAATCTCAAAAGTTGTAACTTTGTCTCTATTCAGCACGATGGAGCTTAAGTAATTGCAAGCACTGAACTGTGTCATCCTCTGAAAAGATGCCGCCGAAAAAAATCGCAACAACTTTCTTGTTCTATGAGAGGACACGTCACCCACACTCCAGCATGGTATTGCCTATCCCATCCTCAGGCTGGGAACTGTAATTTGGGTCAATAGCCTTATGCCTGCCGTGAAGAATAGCTTTGTCTTGTCCGTACAACAAAATATTGTTGTTATTCTAAGCAATGCTTTTTGGTGCTCACCTTCTACTCTGAAAAGCTTATACTATAAAAGCCAGTCAGTTCACACTTGGAAATATATGAAACTTAATTTCAAAGAAAGGAAAGAAAACTTCGGAAGTCCTAGCAATCACATTTTCTCTATGACACTTCTGAAATGTTGCCTGTGGGAGGCATGGGTAGCGTTAGTGACTGGGCAGAGTCATTAAAGCAAATGCAGCCTTGTTAGGGTAGACAAATCCGTGTATTCAGGACTGTATCCTCTGGTCTAGGATCCCCTGCTTGCCACCTGATTGAATAATGGTGGGAATTGATTGACAAGTGTGACAAAGGCCACAGGGCCATATCTCTGTGATGTGAATTGATGGCTCTGTAACAGTAGTCCTTTACATTCAATATACCCCAGAGTCAACCCAAAGGTCTGAGCTTCGTTTCTGTTCCTGTTTATGTTTACCTCCTCTTTATGACTAATGCAGATCCACCGAAGACTGAAAATACTTTTATTGTTCAAATGGCCAAGTGAAATATTTACTTTCTGTAAGCATTTGATTAAAAATGTTAATATTCTATTTCAGTAAAATGCATCCTAGGATCTATGGCTCCACAGCAGATGGTCAATCTTCTCACGTTCCTGACACATAAACAAGTTAATAAATTTTGTTTTTCTACAAATGTAATTATTAAGAATCATTGTTATAATATTAACTAGAAGAAGAAAATATTAAGGCCACAATTTACATTGCTTTCCTAGTCTCTACAGCAACAAATTGTTTATTCTGAGTCCTCTCTCTTTCTCTGTCTCTGTCTCTCTGTCTCCTCTCTTTTCTCTCTCTCCCTTTCCTCTCTGTCTGTCTCTGTCTCTCTCTCTCTCAACTCAAAAGTACATAAAATGAGATATCATTGCCTAAGTTAGATGTTGTCTTTGAGGTAAAATATCTGTTGTCATTTTTTATATATTGTTCCCTTATAAAAAAATGAGTGTGTTAACAAGTGCTACAGAAGTGTGAGGCTTTAATTAAATGTGCAGAATTTCCGTAAGTAACATTTGAGTTGTAGTGTGTATCAGGAATAAGATTTACATAGCAGTTAATCTAGGAGTACCAGTCATCCAAGAATCCTAGCATTGTCTTTGATCAAGTCAAGTCATTGTCAACTTAAAACAAATGATTAGGCTAAATCACTATTCGATTGCCTTTGGAGAAATTTTGTGATTTAAATGGGCCTACATCTGTGTAGAAGGGCACATTAGCAACAAGCAAAGCATGAACAAAGTAACATTAGACTGAAACCATCATGTATAACATCATATTATTTAGGTGGTTAACAGAAGCAAAAACTCCAATAATTTAATTACAACTATATTAAAACTTAATTAGAAAATAAGTTAAATAGTCAATTACATGAATCCATAGCACTTAATACTGTAGCTGTCATCAAGTACATTAAGAATGAATTGTTAATATTTTCTACTGTTAATACATGGTTAATTAATGATTAAACAGTGTTTTACTGCTCACTCATGAATGATTTATTCCAGTTACTTAAACAGTTTCTTACGTGTGAGTGTCTTAAATAGACATCTTAGCACTGCTCTCCACTTTATCTTCTTTCTTTTGTATCGCTCACCACACTTTGCCTTGTCTTTCCCCATATGTTTACTACATACACCATACATCTCGATTACCTGTTCAGGAAAAGAATATCCATTAACTTGAATGAGTTCCACTTCTAGAGCTCAATATGGAAATATGCCTTAGAGCTTTCCCTGTTAGTTCAACTCTCCTTTCTCCCAGTAGGCAGGCTTGCCCAAATTGTGACTAATAAAAAGTTACTTGGAGACATGAAACCCAACTAACCCAACTAAAGACTATTTGTTAAACTGTGTTTTCAACTCTAGACCTAAGCTGCCCTCTAACTCACTCTAATTTCAACTGATATTAAACTATTATATGGATGGATTCCTTAGTTGGGAGATTCATCTTGGGGACTATTTAGGGGAATTCAGTCTTTTATGGACATGGCCCAAGTCCCTGGTCTGGCTGTGTGTTTCCAGTGACTCTCATGTTAGCTGAGGATCCTCAGATCTCTCAAGGTACAGTCGGTTTGAAGATGGTCCAAACTGGAAGGTGTAACAGTGACAGAGAGTGAACTTGCTTGGGACTTATTCTTTATCACAGACATGCTTGTGATGGCTTCTGGATTTAACTAGTCTCTTTAGATGTGTGCCTGACAAACAGGTTGAGGTGTTTTTCTCCTATTTGGGGAAAACACAGGGAGATACATAGCTTCTGGGGTATGGCACAAACAATCTCCACGATTCTCTTTGTATGCCTGTTTGTCTTCAGGGGGTCTGTCTGCTAGCAGACTCTGCTTGGTTGGGTTCGAAATGGCAATAATGCTAAGGATGAGACTTTTCTTTTAGAAAAACTGACAAATGTTAAAAGGGTGAGCCCATTAAAAGTTGTTCTCTTCTTCTCTAGAAGCCTAATTAAAAATCGTTAAAATACGTGCTACCACAAAGAACCTATTTGTTTCCTATTTTCTAAACAAGGCAAATAACTCTTAATACAATAGTCTGAGAGCTATTGATAAGTCTTATCTAATAAAAACTAGTTCATATCCCTGTATTAGGATACTGTTTTGCTTGCAGTTAGATATCAGATATCTAACAGTGGTTTCACTAATGCAAGTTGAAGCAACAGGACAATTTTAAGGCTTCAAGATTGAAAAAAGAGAGAGAGAGAGATAAAAACCTTAAGTGTCAAATTTGAATGGAAAAGCCAGTGTATTTGTGGGGATATTTTTACCTTTCATGGAGAGGTAGTGAACAATTGAAGATTTATTAGAATAAAGGATTAATTTTGGTTAGTATCCACTAGTACTCCTTAATAATTTCAGTTCCCAAACGCTGACACCATTGCATACACTAGCAAGATTTTGCTGAAAGGTCCCAGATATAGCTGTCTCTTGCGAGACAATGCAGGGGCCTAGCAAACACAGAAGTGGATGCTCACAGTCAGCTATTGGATGGATCACAGGGCTCCCAATGGAGGAGTTAGAGGAAGTACCCAAGGAGCTAAAAGGAACTGCAACCCTATAGGTGGAACAACATTATGAACTAACCAGTACCCCGGAGCTCTTGTCTCTAGCTGCATATGTATCAAAAGATGGCCTAGTAGGTCATCACTGGAAAGAGAGGCCCATAGGACTTGCAAACTTTATATGCCCCAGTACAGGGGAATGCCAGGGCCAAAATGTGGGAGTGGGTGGGTAGGGGAGAGGGGGGCAGTGTATTGGGGACTTTTTGGATAGCATTGTAAATGTAAATGAGGAAAATACCTAATAAAAAAATTAATTCAAAAAAAATAATTTCAGTTCCAATTATAAAAGCTAATACCAGTTTCAATAGCAATAATCTTAGAATCTGAAATATTTGTTAAATAAAGACTCAAAATTTTGATTAATAAGAATCATATAGTTATGCATCATGATAAAACCAAAATATTTTAATATGTTTCTACCACATGTTAAGAATGAATCACATTGTTTTCCAAGTTGAGCAAGGTTTGAGGCAAGCACTTCAGCACCACTTTGATACCATCTGCTGCCAGCAACAGTTTGCCAGGACTAATTCTTTTTAAATTTATTGGCATCCTGCCAAACATCCAACCTGGTAGAAATTAAATATTTGGAAGATTGAAAGAATGTGTTAAAGATGTAAAGAAGTACAGGGGAAGCAAAGGCAGGAGAGGGTTTGCAACTTTTTTGGGAGATCGAAACAGTGTACCCTGCAGTAGCCTTCGGAAGTGAACAAGATCTTGAATTAGCTACGGTATTGGAGGTTTAGATTTTCATCTCAGATTACATCATGAGCTGTAAACTGATTTTTTTGGGGGGTATCTGCTGAGTGACTAGCTCTGGACTGGAAAAGGGCAGAGAGACCACATGAAGCATTTTTATGAATAACGGCAATTTAACGCTAATATAGTGTTCTGGTCACAGATAATATGGATTATTAGTGAAACCAAATGTTAGTCTTACAGAAAATATCGGTAGCCAAGTATCTTTTTGCTCACTGACTAGCATAAGGATCTCCAGTAAAATCTGTTATCTTACATATTGCATCCAAAGTAAAAGCTCATAGTTGCACCTTGCACTCTCATGGAGCTAGTCGGGTGAATCCTCTTAGTGCCACCCAGGAGATGAACTTTTGGCTGTAGAGATAGCTTAGCTGGTAAATTGCTCAGCACACATTACGAGGACAGGATTTTGAGCCCCAGGACAGAGATGCAAACTGCAGGCATAGCGACATGTACTTTTAATCCCAGCACTGGGGAAACTGGGACAGTCCCTGGGATTCATTTTCTAGCCATCCCAGTGGATTCAGTGATCTACCAGCCAGTGAGAAACCCTGTCTCAAAACAAGACAGGTGACTACTGGGGAATGACAGTTAAGGCTGAACTCTGGCTTTCATATGTATGTGCACACACACGCACATTTGTGCACATATGGTTATGTATACCCATTTGATTATGAGTCCCTCATTACACATGCAAAAGACCATGAATTTCTGCAGTGTTTGAAACCAAAAATAGACTAGACTTCTCGGAATACAGACAACTGTGCTAGACAGAGAGCATCCATGTCTACTTTGATGTGTCCAGGGTTTTACATTGTCCTCATGAGTCTACCAGGACCTTTGTGTTCCATATGTAAGAACAAATGACCCCCTTAGAGACTGTTGTTAATCACAGAGTAGGATTAATACCAATCAATGGGTGTGATTAAAGGAAAAGTAGCAAAGCCACATATTGTTTTGCCTCTACTCTGACGTAAAGAGTCCTTAGTGCAGCACAAGAGGAGTTCAAATCTATATATTATAGTTTTAGAACTAATTAGGGTGATATAAATGGAAGGTTGGCTTTTTTAAATTTTAACCTATTGTCACTGTTTCAGTTTTATGTAATTTGTGTACATGTAAAATTTTGACATCATAATCAACACCCTGCCCCAACCAATGTGAAGGACTTATGATAAAAAGAGGCAAAACGTGTTTGGAAGCCAGAAGACACGGAGGCCTGTGAAGGAGAGTCTTCTGCAGATGATGTGGCTATCACACTCTCAGGAGCTGTGCTTCCTGCAAAAGACCCGTGCAAGATCACGCCAGCCAGTGTTCCAGTACAGATCAGCACAGGGTCCGTGAGGCTCCATCCATACCCAAGGAGCTACTGGCAGTTGACAGCAGCAGGAGAAAAGGAACCATGTTTCTTTGGGGTATCACCATTGGTAGGCTGGCTACTCACGCTCCAGTGGATGGCTACATAACTAGGCACAAGTGGGCAGCAGTAAAGCAACTTAATGGGTTATTAAAAAAATTAAAAAGGAAACAAAGACATGAAGTTTGGAGGTGCATGTATCAGGGAAGGTCAAGGGGGGAGTTGGAAGGGAGACACGAAGGGGTGGACAGTCAGATTGAATTATGAAATTCAGTCATGCAGGAAATTCTCAGCGGGCACAAAAAATATATAAAGAATATATTTGTGACTTCCATAGAATTTGAAATGTTTTATTTTCCCAGAGTTATAATGGGGCTAGAGCCTTTCAGAAAAAGAAGGTAAGAGCCTACTCCTGAGGATAGCACACATTTAAGACACGGGATTCAGAGAGAGCGGTCTGACTCAGACCCGGAAGTCTCCTCACTGAGGACTAGCTCTCAACTGTTCAGAAGGAGCCACACAAGCTACCGATGGAGAAAAGAGATCAATAGTCCTGTCCACGTAAAATGCCAACAACCACAACCATGGCCGACTAACAAGATACTCTGAACGGTGTGATCGTGGTGCTTAGATTCTCGGGATAAGAAACAGTAGCCCAATATAGGTAAGGCCTTTTCAACAAGAGAGAATTCATGCCCACTTCTGTAAAATTAACCATCAGTGCCTGGTAAGGCTGTGGAACCTAGGGGGAGAACCTGCTACTACCCATTTCTATAGCAGTATAATCTCCAACTGCAGTCTAAGTACCTGTCTTTATGCCTGTGGAAAAGTAGCTATTGTCCATCATCAAAGAAGCTTATTTTTTGCATATTATAGAAAGCCACAACTGGTCAAAATGTAGAGCTTAACCGACCATGGGTGCCAAGCCCTAATCCAACACAATCCTGACATGTAAGGCTCAGGGAACATCACAAAGAGGGAGGGTACATCCACATTTATCTTTTTAAATTTCTTTTTATTGGTTATTTTATTTATTTACATTTCAAATGTTATCTCCCTTCCCAGTTCCCCACCCCAAACCCCCTATCCCATGCACCCTCTCTCTACTTCTATGAGGGTGCTCCCCACCCACTAACCTCACTCCCGCCTCCCCATCCTAGCATTTTCCTACACTGGGGCATCAAGCCGCTACAGGACCAATGGCCCTCCCTCACACTGATGCCAGATAAGGCCATCCTCTGCTACATAGGTATCTGAAGCCATAGGTTCCTCCATGTGCACTCTTTGGTTGGTGGTTTAATCCCTGGGAGCTCTGGGGGATCTGGTTGGTTGATATTAAAAGGTCAAGTAACATATAAAGTTAGACCTTTAAGAATTACACCAGACTTCTTAACAGAGTTTCTAAAAGCCAGAAAATCTTGGGCAGATTTCATACAGACCAAGAGAACAAAAATACCAGCACAGGCTATTATACCCAGCAAAAATCTCACTTACCATAGGTGGAGAAACCAAGATATTCCATGACCAAATGTACACAAATCCAGTCCTACAAAGGATAATGGGTGGAAAATTCCAACACAACGAGGGAAACTACACCCTAGAAAAAGCAAGAAAGTAATCTTCTTTCAACAAACCCAAAAGAAGATAGCCACACACACATAATTCCACCTCTAACAACAAAAATAACAGGAAGCAACAATCACTATTCCTTAATCTCTCTTGACATCAGTGGACTCAATTCTCCAATAAAAAGACATAGACTAACAGACTGGATACGTAAACAGGATCCGTTCATCCTCTTAAGAAAGCCAATAGGCATTAGAAAATGAATGACTCTCAGGAGTCAAAATCGGATGTGATGGTCCTGAATCCACTCTAAGGAAAGTGAAGCATCTTGATAAATAAAATAAACAGAAAAGTAAGCCCTGATTCTAAGCACATAGTTATTGATATAAATGAAAAGGCTGTAAGCTCCAAAGGACCAGGACATTGACTGCAATATAGTCTTACCAAAACAAACAAACAAAACCAAACATTAGGAGTGGTTCTGGAATGATTTGGGGGTAAGGGTAAAAATGTGGGCAACATATTTTGTGTAGATTCTCTAATAATTAATAAAATAACATTATTATAAATGATATTTAAAGAAATCTAAATAGCAACATTACTGTATCAACATGTATTTCTCTGAATTCTGCAACTGATTACTTTTTAGGCTCGCCCCAGTTTTTCTCAACCTCCCGATGCTCTGACCCTTTAATACAGTTTCTTATGCTGTAGTGACCCCAGCTATAACATTATTTTGTTGTTATTTCATAAGTACAATTTTGCTACTGCTAAGTTTTACAATATAGATATCTGATATACAAGTTATCTGATATGTGGCCCCTGCAGGGGGAGGATTGAGAACCAGTGTGTTAGATCATTTCCTTCAAGAAAAATACACAAAGTGAAGAGCAGTCATTACCTGAGAAGCTGAGAAGAAAAAATACCTAATCTTCATTACTTTATACTACCTAGTTTTCCTTCTGTGTTTTACTTTAGCTCAGATATGCAAACATGGCTAGAATGAACATGTTACTGAGGCAAAAGGAAAGATAGGCTCTATACCTTCAGATCTGTTTTATCAGACTCCTCGGCATAGATCTTTATTTAACCTCCTAAAAAAATCTTTGAGCAGTTGCATTTGGGGAAATAAGAAGCAACTAGTAATATATAAGAGGAGTTTTCATCTCCAAGAAATAGGGGAAGTGAATAGATCTTTACCGCTCAACCACGGATAGCCACAGTTTGTTCTTTTGTTAAGACTTTTGTGATCTTGTCCATGTTATGTGAAAACAGTGTACAGTACTAGGTCATCCCATCCCGAAAACACCACACATCACCATTCACCTGATGATGAAAGACAGTAGGTGCCAGGAAGGGATAGACTCTTGGGAGTCAGAGTTGAATGTAACAATCCTTGGCATATCTAAATGCACTTTAAGGAAAAAGAATCATTTTGTAATGAATAAAAGATGTGGAAAAGTCATGCGAAGTTACCATTCTAACCACATTTTTATTGATATGAATGAAAAATATTCCATAATAACATGGTCAACAAGAAATCCTAAAACAATCTAATTCTTTCCATCAGTTAGATGCTACATCAACAAAACAACAATTAAAAAAAATACACTTTCTCCAATCCATAAATTTTCTCTCCTCTGTCCTGATGTGATGGAATGTATTCATTCTGGCACTGAGCTTTGAAATGTATGGTTTGTTAGTAACTGTTCTACTGCAGGGAGCAGGAAGTATATTTATTCCTACCTAAACCATGTCTCCAGATAACATTATGGAGAAGAAGTTCATCATATCCATCTATGAAGTT
Organism: Mus caroli; assembly: GCF_978045245.1. Lineage (NCBI taxonomy): Eukaryota > Metazoa > Chordata > Mammalia > Rodentia > Muridae > Mus > Mus caroli. Next base: position 100,840,096 of record NW_028227267.1, on the reverse strand, counting down.
TCCATTTGGAATGGCAGATATAGACAAATACTCAAACAACATGGAGCTACAATGCTTTAACATGACAAGCCCTTTATATAGATTCAAAATTAGCATTGCTCTCTGTACTTGAACGTTAGGTCCAAATGGTAGGTCCCCTCTGAGGTTACAGTTTAGAGTAAAACAGATTTATTAATAATCAATGTGCTCATATGACCAAGAATGTTATCAGCTCATCCAAGATGAAAAACAACAGCAAACTTGAGCCAAGAATCGTTTTCTATTTTCCTTCTTACTGTATGCGTTGGCGAAGCACCCCATTGGCCCTGTTTTAGCTAGTGATGTCTAATGCAGGGAGACAGGAAGAAGCAGAGTAGAAAGCTCCTGCCAGCTCTATTTCCCACTCCCCTTGATTAGCATGAAACATTAATAGGGTTCTCAGAAATTCTGGCCTGAAATAGGCTTTGCCTAAGAACGTGTCTGTCTTTACTGCACAAAAAGCCACTGTCATTTAAAAAAGGGCAGATAACGAAAGAAGACTCTTCCTTGAAATTTATACCTTTTTTTCCGTACAATGACAAATTATTTTAATAATGGGAATCACACGCACTGCCATTTGTATAATGTTTCCCATAAAATCTCCCCATTAAATACGCTCCTTCACTTGACTCGTCTCCCTTTTTTTAAGGAATGACACCCACAAAATGATACATCATGCTTTCTTATAAAGAATTGAAAATGAACATACAGTAATGGGTTAACATACATTTTAATAAAATTTTCATTGTTGTGCCTTTCACTTCCCAATACTGAAAACCGGGGATGTCCCAGCAACCCCAGGCAATGCCTGGGGAAAAAGCAACTCATCTAGCACCGAGCAGTCTCCACATATGTATTCTTCTGCAGGGAAAATATGCACACGTACTCAAGAAAATGAGCTGTGCTCCAAAAACTATTATTTCTGGCCTTAATAGCCCTCACCATCATCATACGGTTATAGGTAACCTTATGATATGATTAAAACGAAAAAATACTTTTGAGACTGCTGGAATTTTCCGAGGCCTTTTGTAAAAGCCTAATTTTGCTGGCAGGCAATAGTCAGATTGATTTTGGTTCTGTCATGAGCACAAAAATCAAAATACATAATGGGGTTCAACTCAGAAGGTCACAAAACAGGTTTGGTTTTTTTTTCGGTCCCACAAAAAATATACCCACATCCACAGTTTGGCAGTGAAGTTTCAGGCCTGTAGATTTTGATTGACTTATGCACTGGTTGTATTAAGTAGGCTGTTAATTTGCAATGCAGTGTGCACATGGTGAACCTGTCCTCACAGGCGGCGCGTCAGCAGCACGCTCGATGTCCTTGTGTATGATCTCCTGAGAGAGCAAACACAGTCGTGAAGTGCCCTGGGTAAAGTGAAGTGTCTGCCACCATTTTATTAAAACACAGTGTTTTTCGAGGAATGCCGCCCATGGACTCTCCCTCACTACGAGGATGTAACGGGGCAACTGGAATGAAATGGGGGCGCAAAGAAAATGTGTGTGCCATTTCCTTCTGACGATTTTGTAAATATAGAATCCCCACAACATCTCATTGTCAGACTCAGGAAGCACCAGTGCTAGCTAGATGATGAAAGGATTCATTCTCTGAATGTTTAGTTAAGAAAAAGCTGTTGTGTAAAGTACTGAAAAAGCACTTTTTTGTTGTTGTTCTAGTAAGGAGGATTTTTAAATCAGCTCCTAGAGAGATGATAACATGGC